>NC_031768.1:9166963-9252011 GCF_001522545.3 Parus major
AGTATTGAACCTTGGGGGCCACCACTGGTGACAGGCCTCCAACTGGACCCTGTGTCACTGATTACCAACCTTTGGGATCTGCAATTCACTGTTTTCATACTTCATAGTCCACAGAATGAGGAAGAATTTTTCTGCAAGTTATTCATGCTACAAAAATTTAGAAGCACCCACTTGTACACCTGGCCTGGGGTCAATTGCTTTACACAGAGAACCTAAGTCCAACAGGTGAATATCTGAACAGAGTTAGTAAGAAATGCACCAGTAGCAAAATGAAAGGTTCAACTTCCATCAAATTTTTGCTTTTTTTACTCCTTTTCTATATCCTAGTCATCTCCAGGGTCTCCAACTCCTAAACTAGGGTTTTCTATTTGTCTTTAATAGGATAGAGAATAAAATGCCAACCCTGATTATTAACCAGGTTTCCTAGATGCCAGTCCTACAATATCACTTTCATGTATCAGTCAGCTCATTTGAGGTTTGCATGAGCACTGTTAGCATAAGATAAATTGCCCTAATCATTGAAAGAAGTTTCAGTAAGTAATTTTGAACACAAACTTCAACAGTTTGTTGGACTCCTGGGAACAGAGCTTTGGGAAGAAAAAAAGAAAAAAGAACTGTACATATACAGAGAATTATCCACTAGAAACGGAAAATAGTTGAATATACTTTATTTTGAAGAATACTTTATATTTTTATTTTATTATTTATATGATTATATTCTGTATTGTTATCTATATATATTATTTAAATATTATTATTTAGATTGGGGTAAATAAAGATATTATACATAGATGTATGTTTTTTCTTTTCTCTTTGAAGCTGATTGTGTTACTATCAGTTTCTGTATTTCACCTATGAAATTGGATAGTACCCTTAATTTAAAGATTTCTGGGCAGCTGTGTGTGAGGAACCACACTGGAATAGTTACCATTTACATTTATGTAATCAGCACACATAGATAAGTGTCCCTGTTCAGGCAGCAGGAGATGTGTTGTCTCCAAACACGTTGGCCTCGCTTTACTGGGAGAGCCATGCATCCCTAATTTAGCTAATTAGGGAGCTAAAAGATGGGAGTTTATATTTCCTACTGCTCTCCGTGACAGGAGCAGCCAAGGTGACTCCTGGTGTATATTGGTGCTGTTAAGTCTATAGTGATGTGTCAGCATCTGAACCTTAAAAAACTTCCCCAATTCTGGTAATCCAAGCAAAAGGACAGATTTTTTAGAGGAGTATGTGTTCTCTTTCTTTCTGGATCCTCTGTGGAAGGGTCAAAAATGTAAAGGGAAGTAGAGAAAATTACCAACCTCATAGCTGACACTGCATAGTCCAACATAGTTCATACATAGTTCAACATTTCAAGTAAAAAATATTAAAAAAAAAAAATGTCAGGAGGATTGAGAAGAGGATAATGAATTTTATTTCTAGTAATCTGCAAATTGTTGCCAGATTTACATTTGGTTAGATATTACCTGAAAAGAACACGTTGTTTGATCCACTTGGGATGGACTTCTAGTTTAGCCCTTCTCCAGCAGAGATTGGTAAAATACTCTGATAGGTACTAATCAAAAATGGGAGCTAATTCTGCAATAGCAGAACGACTCAGATCCCTGGAGTCAGACCATGAACACCATTTTAAATTGCTAAAACAGTAATGATGACAGTTTTGTTGCAAGTAAGGTGCTACTGCATTCAGGGTAGAACCTTCGGCTTCCTGTGTAGCGTTACAGTACAGCTGCTTCAGCCAGCAGTGAAATGTTGTGCCCAGAACGTTTTGCCACAGATGTGATGTTTCCCTTTATTCTCTGCTTTCTGCAGTGGAGAAGATGATGTGGCCAAGCTCACAAGGAGCAAATACCCAGCACCAGCTTGAGGTAGTACCATCAATTTCCATCAGGACAGTAAGACCTGAGCAGAGATATCTGCTTAAAATCAATGTCACATTTGAGCCAGGCATTTCCTCCAGACTCAGGGGTTCAAATAACCACAGGTGTGGCTGAGAGTCACTCCCACTCCTTCCTCAGCTCTCAAGGCCAGGAACAGTGCTGGGCTACACTGTGTCACATCCCATTAAGTCATTTCACATATGACATGATGCAACCTGACATAACATGTTTGGAGGGCTGAGAGAATGTTATCTCTGTGTCCACAGGCGCTGAACACCAACTACTGAGCCTAAGCACGCACGCAGCGATTCAGGGAATGAGTGAATAGGGCTTCTCTTTTCTTTTGGGGAGAATACATTAAGGCATAGTCATGAATCATTTTTCACTTACTTTACATAAGTCATAGTAGGAGTCTTAAAATTCAGATTTTATGCCTTTTGATATATATTTTTTCACCTCATAAGAATTAGCAATCATGCAGATGACTTGAGCAAACCCTGGGACTCCAATGCCAGTACAGACGTCTGGGTTTGAAAAAACACTCCTTTCAGCACCAGATTTATGAAATCTGGAGATGGTGGGTTTCTAATCCGTACTTTTTATTTATGTTAGAAACTGGTTTATGTTTATCTAGTAGAGACCCATGCACAGGCATAGCCTTATTTGTACAATGAGTGAAGAGGATGCAAGGGGCTGAGTGGTGACCTACTAAAATCAATGAATGTACATTCTGTTTCCATCTTTACCTGTCACTTTTCTCTCTGGGCTACAAATGGTGAAACAATATCGTAAAACAAGATCAGTAGATGTCTACTATTTTAAAATATAAGGATCTCTCAGTCATACTTTCTCTGCTTTGATTTAATTCTCACTATAAATAAACTTCAAAATAAAAGATAATTTGATTTTCAATTAATCCAACTTTTTTCTTTTCAGAAAATGACAAATCAATGTATTTTAACAGCTTTGACATTTTTACCAAATGTAAATTAGATTAAATCAATCCTGTCAATTGATGTATTCGGATCAAAAAGACATGAAAACCAAAAGCAAAGTTCCTGATCAAGTTAACCTGATAAATAGTTTGTGATTATTTATTTGTCTCCAATGAAGGCAGGCAACGAATGACTGCTGAACATATGCTGCACTTGAAATTTAGTTGCTTAAATACGTTTGCACCAAAACTCTATGCAGAGACTGGAATATCTGCATCACCTTCCCACCCCCATCCTCCCAGTTTTTCCCCTGGTGGACAGGCACATAAAGAGCAGTTTCCAGCGCTGCAATCCCTGTGTCTGGTCCTGTTTGGGCTGTGGCTGTGGTCCAGCAGCGTTCCGCCTGGGACACAGGGGTCAGCCGGAGCTGGGAGCAGCGCTGGCCCTACCCGAGCTCCTCGGGTACACTCCTCCCGAGCACAGGACATGGGGGATATGGGGGATATGGGCTGTCACAGCTCGGCCACCCTCATCCATGCTCGGCGTGTCCCTGCTCGGGTCACACGGCATCGTACAGCTCTCGCTGGGATGTCCCTCCCTGCGCTGTCTGAGCCATCTGCCTCCGCGCTGCTTAGAGCCCTATCTCCCCCTGTAACCTCTCTTTGCGGCAGGGCTGAAGGTTCCCAGATCACCTGCAAGCACCTGGGCAGGGTGAGAAGCGAGCAGGGAGCCCCGGGGCCGGGGGGGACATCTGACCTTCCACGGCAGAGCGGAGCTGCAGCCGCAGGGCTGTGACACCACGGCGAGCAGAGGACACCGCTCCCAGCCTCCCCAACACCTGCTGCTGGTGAAGCTGCTCCCTCAGGTGGGAATTCAGAGTTTGGGGGAGCCAGGCAGATTCCCTGTTTGATTCCCATCTCTCCCTCCCTGTGTGGCAGCCCCATTATTTCTGCTCTCAGCGGTGTGTACGTGCTGAGAGCATCCCTGATTCGGAGTGAGATGTTCCAGCCCCGAGCACCCAGAACTCACAGGATGTTTTGTTTGCTATTTGCCATTACACCATGCCTGCCTCTTTGATCAGTCGCTGTCACAAGCTCCCGTGTGAATCTTCTTGAATGAGCAAGCGAGTGAATGTGCCTCAGAGATAGCTGGTTTCAGGGGAAGGTTGCAATTCCAGCTGACTCAGACCAATTTTACTGTCACCTTTTATCAAAGGCAGAAATCAAAACTCATGAAGGAAACGTGAGCAAGCTATACTGTGCTGAAAGTGTTCTTTTTAAATACATGGGCACATTTACCAAATGTAGAAATACAGATGCACGTACAGATCTGCTTACCATGACATGTATGCAGGTAATGTGTTATTTTTCCAACTAGTCATTTCAATTCATGATTTATAGATGCTTATAGATTCATAAGGCCATTAACTGAACAGGTTCACTGGAAGAGAACAATTATTCTAATTTCATCCAGTCATGAATACCTCCTGGTTACATATCTAGTGACAGGAAAGGAATTGCATTATTTTCTTTTGAAGATGAGGGATTTGGTGTACTCTGACAAAACATGGCTTGTATTGTCACACTGAAACCATCATTACTATATATTTTTCGAGCCTGCATTTCCACAACTGACAGCTCTGAGACAACTGTGTAAAGAGCATCATAAATAACAATCCCAGTAAGGGCACAGGCACTGAGTTATCACTGCCCCTCATTAGTGGAGTACTTAAATTTTATGAATCAGTAGAAAAAATAATTTTAACTGTTGAAGGCTTAGTAATTTCTAGAAGTGCCAAGATTTCATCACATCTGTGAGAGCCAGCTGCATGTGCTTTGCACTGCTCTGATGCCTGTTTGGTGTTTCCTGAGTGGTGAAAAAGACAGAGGGAAGAAACAGAGACAAGTTCCCCTGTACTGTGCTTCCCACATCTGCCTGCCTGAAAAACTACACTGATAGATGGTGAAATATAGTTCTCATAATTTTTTTAACACGGAAGGCAGGAGATGCAATGGCTTTTAGACTACACTTTAACCTTAGAGGCAAAACGCTTCAGCACATAACTGAAGCAGTACAAGGGAAGAAAATTCAAATCCCACATCCCCCTGGATAATTAGTAACCTACCCAGCTCTGCACTCTTTCTAAATGTTCCATTAAATAAGTACTTGGAGTTCTGATTAACCATGAGATTGCTGACAATATTTTTCTCCCCTTGATTGGCATTGGACAGATTTCTCTCTTAGAAAAAAATGCTTCACATAGATTTTTGTGATTTGCCTCTGCTATTGTAATTTTCTGCTATTGTAATTTTCTGCAATTATTTTAAAGTCTGTTACTTCAAACTGATTTTGCTACCTGAAAGAATACGACCTCACAGTGTGTCTAATGGCATTTTGATAGCAAGAAAATATAAAAATTTAACTTCACACTGAAAAGGAAGTTAAACAAATCCCACCTTTCGTGTCTGGAAAAACAATCAATTTGCCATGGGAGCTGCTCCAGACATACCAGCGTTGATTTTGGTTTGTTGGTTTTTGGGGGTGTTTTTAATACATTATTGATTTTTTTGAACAGTTGAGTATGGTTTACAATAGCAATAATCTGCATGAAGCCAGCCATGGCATGGGATAACACCAAGTTTATAGAACATTAGCTTTTGCCTTTAGTAGTTTACTGAGAAATTAGATTGAAAGGTGTGGGTTAGTTTTTGTTCATTTTGTTGTTAGTAATGAGTGACATTAAAGTGAACATTACTTGCATATTTCCAGGTGCTTTTGGAGTAGGGGAAAAAATATAAAATTCAGCTGTTCCTTTATGGTTTCCTAAGGCATTAACTGGCCAGTAGTTTTGCAACTGGATCACATACAGGCTGCTTTTCATCAGCTTAAATAAGTGTTTACTTCCTACTGGAGTTGCATGGACTGAAAATTAAACATGCATTTAAGGGCTTTGGCTGAATTAGGTAGTTTAAAAGAGCTTTGGTTCCTAAATGAGATGTGGCAAGGGCTTATTTGCATGTATCCTAACTCAAAAAATTGGAACCTGGTCTTATGTTTTCCCCTAAAGCAAGTAGAATACTGGCCAATTTATCATGTGCATCAGATGTGAAGAATCTGGGGTTGTATTCAATTCTGATATTATTAAGAAGCCTTAAGATACATTGAAACTATGAAATACATAAATTATTACAAAAGCATATTTCAAGTGTACCTCACTGCAGGGTGTAGCTGTCATCTTCTCATGCTCTGATATCTGTCCTGCAGCACTGTTTACTGGCTCCAGCTCTCTTTTGCTGCTTTTCATTTTTTTACCTTTTTTAATAAGCATTTTGCTTTCTAACACACATAGCATGCAAGTTTAGTGAGAAGACCATGTTAGTTATTGTTGGTTGTAGCTAATGTATTATTATTATTTTTCATCTTGTTGCAGAAAGTGAAAGTCAAGGTTTTTTAATCCTGTAACCACAAAAGTATCTATTCCATGGCGTTGTTTCCTATACTGTGTCCTAATCCATTTCCACAGAGGTTTGAAGAGTTCCAGAATAATTTTGTTGGCTTATCTCCCTACTGGTTGTTTCATTTTAGTATATATGTGCTAGAGTAAATATTTTGAGGAAAAAATCCAGTCATTATTATACAAAACATAGCAAAATCTCATATTCCATCTTTTTGTTTAAAATATATTCAAGTTGACAGAGAGTTACAGGTACAGACTGTGAAAATGTCCAGGCTAGGATATGTTCTGATCCATAAATATTAAATACTTCAACAGTAATAGAGATAATTTGCAATAGTTTGTTTCTGTTCCTTAGTTAGAGGTGCTTGGTTCAGGCCTCTGAGCTCATTTGTCTTTAATCAGCACCTGTAAAAACCTAGAGTTTTAAGGGAGCCAGTATTCATAGAGAGGGCTTTTCTTTATTGCAGAAGCCTGAAAATTGAAACAGCAGCCATGCATTTCTCAGCATGTAAAAAAAATAAATATATTGTGTGTTTATTGGTGAAGTACTGGGTTTGGGGGTCTTTTCTTGGTTTTTGCTTTCACACAAATTTATGATATGCACAAAAGGTACCACTCTTGAAGGATATATTGCTAAAAGAACTCTGAAAGCTGAGGGCAGTAAGCTTTCATGCTCTGTCTATCAAGTCTGATATTTTGACCAGTGTAAATTGTAGTCTACTTTTGGCACTATTTTTGGTAACTTTTCAAAATTAATTCAGTGGATTTAGAAGAGACCTCTGGCATTCAAACAACAATTTCAAGGTAGGTGAAATCTAAGCTCTAAAAAATTATACATTGGTATATATATATATATATATATATATATATATATATATATATATATATATATATTTTAAACAGTTAATTATAATATCTCAAAATCTGTGTTTGGATGAACTTAGTGAATCTATTAATTACTTTCTGTACTTATCACTATTAATATCATTTCTATAAGCCTTGGAACTGAAAATGTAAATAAGATATTAAGCTGTCTGAGTATTTAAAAGGTTTAAGGAAAAAAAGACTCATTAGGCTGTTTAGATTTAAGTGACTTCAAAAGATAGATGACACAGTTGACCAGCAAATTCAGACATTTACTGCAAAATAAATTAACTTGTTATTGTCACATATTAACACATTATATATCCCTCACTCTACCAAATTGTGATTACATATCTGGAAGCTGTAAAAATATAATTAATTTCTCCATGTTTTTATTAGAATGCAAATATACCTACACAGATGCAGGGTGCTTGTTGGTGGGTGAATACCTTCATTTCTTTTAGATTGCAGAGTAAAAGCATGATGAGAAAGTAGAGACAGCACAGCAGAAACTATGGATTTGGAAAGAGTACAATGTATTAAGACAGCTAAATCTATAAAAGCAAGCTTTGATTAGGTCCACAGCACGTTAGATTTTGTTGCCAGCCTAGTATATTTTCCATGCTGAATATATTTTTTAAATCTGTAATTTCATTCATAAATTAAGAACTATCAGCTTCCATATAAACTGAAGCCATTCCTCTTGCCATGGTTGCAGTTCAGAAACATCCCATCCCAAAACTGGAGGGAAGTATTGCACAGCCCAGCTTTCAGATTAAAGCAGATTAAAAGATGTGTCTATCAAGCAGAAAAACATTTGGGAATAAATTTCAGGATAGTTCAGCAAGAGCTGCAGGAATCCCTGGATGAAAGACCATTTATGAAGATCCAGGAGGACACTGGCTCTGGCTCTGGTGTCCCTCTCAGGAATGTGTCACCTGCTCCCTGGCTGTGGGCTGGGAACTTGTGTGTTCTCTGCACGCTCCCACCTCTCTGCAAAGGCACCATGCAGGTCCCTTGGCACAAACCTGACGTGGGGTGGGCACAAGGTGGCCTTTTCAGCTGTCAAGTCGAGCAATGGTCATGTTGAGAGGGTATTGTGCCAAAGCGTACAGCTCTGCAGGGACTTTGTCAGATAGCCAGTTCTTTCCATTTCACAAGCACAGGAATCCATCTACAGAAGTTGTTATAGTCCTGTGAATGAATGCCTTGCTCACTTTAACTGAAAATTCTGATAACCACTGATTTTGAAAACCTCTTGCCTTTGCTTTTAAGCTGAAAGACCACAGTCTAATTTCAGATTCTTAATCTGAATGGAAAAGATTAAGAGATTTCAGATATTAATCAGCTTTTCAATTAGAAAATAAATTCTTATTCCATATGTTCAAATATACAACTGTATAGTAAGTTATTAAATTGTGATTTTAAAGAGCTCTGGAATGTTTATTAATTGCCACATTTGCAGTGTTTGAATTATTTTCATCTGTCAGTATATTAAGAGACAAGGAAACATTCAGAGGAAGAATAGAAATATTTTTCTGAGAATTATGTGCTTTTCTTGAGAAAATAGAATGCAATCTGAAAACAGAGAAGACCAAGGCTGACGTAAATTCCCTGAAAAAGACCTAAAGAACTAAGAGGCAATATGGTTATCTTTCATAAAGCAAAATATAGTCTCTTATTGAATCTGATGCATAATAAAAAACCTAGAAGATTCCTCTAGTGCCTGGATGATTGCTGTTCTCAGCAGCCATAAGGGAGACAGGTCTTTGTCTCTCGATCTCGTTAAGGACACTCCAGGTTTTGCTCAGCCCTTGAGAAAGGAAATGTTTTAGGCTGCACTGCAGTGATTGTTCTATTGCCTGCAAGGAAAGCTGTTTACCTGGGATTATATTTTATGCAATAAAATAAGGACATGACACAAGGTACAAAAAATGTTGGAGACTTGGAATTAAAATCTGATCATGCAAATAAATTGAGGCATGTGGAGAATTATGTGGAGAATGTTTCACATTTGGAAGACCCAGGCTTCGCTATGAATTTCTTTCATCTCTGTTATTTGGGGTTTTTTTGTCAAGCAGGCTTTTAAACCTCTTTTCATGTGCTTCTTTGGTGCATAAATAACAACAAGTCAGCAGCAACCATCTGTTGTACATTAAGAATTTTAATTTTAATGCATCCAGTGATGCCCTGTTTAATAGTCTTTTTGACTTAGTTGCCAATATCAGCAGGATGAGCTTGATAATTGACAAGGGCATGTAATTGATTTTCACAGGTGGAAATGTACCACTTATTACTGGGTACATTGAGAAAAGAGTCTTCAGAGATTTGGGGTTTGATCTCTAAAAATGTAAATCATTTTGGCTTTGAGGGATGAAATTTGGACTTAGAGGCACTGTCAAGGGCTAGCTGAAGGAGGGAAAAAGGGGTCCATTGAAGAAAATGAAATCCGAGCTGTAATCTAGCTATAAATTTCTGGCAAATTCTCTTTTCTGCAGAGCCAGTTTTCAGCAGCAGCTTTGACAAAGGACAGTGAACAGCAATGGAAACTCAAGTGCAGAGCAGGTGCCTCCAAGAAAGTGTCAGTGCTGTCATCCAAAAGCAGTAACCAGGATCTTGTGTCTGATGACAATTGAAAAGGCAATATGGGAAAAAAGTCTTGTCAGCACTGGAATTGCTTTTAAACATGATGTTTGGCTTGTTCCACAAGGACAAAGGGGAAATATGCATCATTGCTCATATCTCAAGCTGAACAGAAATGGGAAATGCAACTACCTTTTTGAAGGGAAAGTACAGGCTTTCAACTCCAGCAAAATAAAAGAATAAATGTGCTTTTTTCCCCCCTCATGTTCACAAATGGAAACTTGAAAGAGCAATAAAGTAGTTTTCTTAGAAATAAACCGGCACAAATTTTTGCACCCACCTATTAAAATAGCTCTTTAATCTAAGAGAATTAGACACATGCTCTGTCATGTTCAATACACTTCAAAATGTTCAAATGGCTGAAGGGGACCATGATCTTCAAGATTTTCACCACACATGGTTCTCCCGTGGAAAACATTTCTCGTGGCTGCTTGAAATTTTCCCTCACATAGCAAGGTGGTATCTTCACAGTGGAATTCAGGAGCTAGAAATTACAAGGAGAGACAGGAAATGTCCAAAGATGCCAAGGCAGCATTTGTTCTGAAGTTGGGAATAAGATCTATGACCTTCCTGTCATCTCCAGGAATGATAGATAAGTGAAGTGGGCTAATGGAGCGACACAAAAGTGCAGTGTGAGCTATTCATCCAGAAAAATGTTATCTGCATTTTAATGTTATGGGTGGTAGCCACCTTTGAAGCTGGTTTAAGAAAACAAGTTTTGGAAGCTTTGCTGCTTCAGTGTAATGGATGACTGTGTGATAAAGTCAGACCTGTTACAGTATTGGGTAGTGACACTTCCATGAACTTGGGCCAGTAAAGCCTGCAGGTTTCTCTGAGCTTTTTCTTTTCCTAGAGTTTTTGTGACATTCTCTGGGTAACTATATATGCATACATATATATATATATATATATATATATGTATAGGTTCATGCTACTGGGAGGCTACTTCCCAGTTTAGCAGGTTTTGCTTTGGGTAAACGTGGCATTTTTACTCTTCTCCATCTCCCATTAGCTTAACAATGGTGAAAAACCTGCTCCAAAGAGAATCCTGTAGCACACCATGAATGTCATCATTAGTCTGGAAGTTCATTTATCAACTAAATATTTCAGCTGAAATAATAACATTTTCCTCTCTTGAATACTTTGAAACAGGCTCTTTAGTGTAACCTTTCCCACAAGATTGCAACCACCTCCACACGTTATGGTCAAAGACTTGGTTGGTTTGACCCTGCCTTGCTGAAGGTGTTAAAAGTGAACCTTATGTTGGCATTAGAAATCTGCAGGAAGCTCAGAGAGCAATCAACACAGCAGCCCTCCTGGATAATTAATGTGCCACTTACCAGCTTCCTTCCATTGCCATCCCTGATGTGGTGAATGTCACCACCCAAACTGGAACTTGTGGTTCTGGGGCACGGACACCAATGGGGGTCTGTGGGGCATTCCCAGGTGCCTGAGCCAGGAGATTTTTGTCTGTGCTAAGTGTAAGAGGGTCCCAGAGCCCAGCATAACTCTCACCATTCACAGAGCTCAGGCACAATTCCTTCAGACCATTGCCCTGTTGCACCTCTTAGTGCTTCTGTCCTGCCCACATGAGGTTCTGCTCTGCTCTAAACAGGTTCCTACAATTCATTGGTGTCCTGTACTTTTAAAGGCAATCCAATTAATTCTTTTCCTTGGGACATCTTTTGTGGCTGAAGCCTGCGAATTTGTTTTTCTGAGCTTATCACCTCATGCCTTTATTTATGTATACTTATTAATCTTAATCTGCATAATAATTTTTTTAAAAATATTTTCTTTTTACTGGAACTGTCCTCCAACAATTACTTTTATCTAAGCATTTTTTGAATGGTGGAGAAAGGAAAAATTCTTTCTTTTAAACTGTAAAATGCCACCAGTGGCTTCATTTTTATAAAAAGTGTCAAAGTTTTGTAAATCATGAAGAAATTAACAAGACTGCAACCTGTTTGTAGATGTCTCGTGTGGATCATTGCATGCATTATTTTTAATGGCCAATTTTACCACTGTTAGCTCAATCAGCACAAGAATTATATTTCTGAAAGCTAAGACAACTTGGACACATTTTCCAAATTTCTTTCCAACATGTTGGAAGCAAAGCAAACTACTGTGTTTGCTGAAGAGGACAGTTTTCCTGTGCAAGTTTATTTTTATTCCTCTTCTTACCCAGTTACAGGGAAAGATCCTATAATTATCGACTATCTTTTAGTGGTGATTTACTTGGCGAAGATTGATTAGCACAATCAGTCACTCTAAAGCAATTTTCATCACCAAATATTAGATGGTTTCTTCTCCTGCTTGATTAGCAGTCCTGCTGCAGGTTACATTGTAGATGTAATTCTATAAACATGGCTTGCAAAGTGTGTTATATGAAAAATCCTCATCTAAATATAGAAACTCTTAAATATTTATGGGTACTAATTGTGTGCATGCACGTGTGTACACATGGCTGTGTATCTGTATATATGCATATGAAGAAAACCTGAAAACGTTGATTCTATTCTAAATATGGAGCTAAAGATTTGTATTCAGAGATTAATCTTTTACATGTGTATATGAATAGTATTTTTGTTTGATTTTATAATCCTGCCCCAGCATAATCTGGGTGAAAGAAATTTTAAAAAAATTGTTATATGTGCTTAGCAGAAAATAATTCACACTTGTCCTCAAAGACAAAGCTAGCTTTATAGATTTTGGCTCAGGAAATGTGTTGTGCTGCTTTTGGTTTGAGTAAAGTTCTCCACCCCTTATTCTGTACCATTTATGTCATGCTCACACCCTACACTATCCAACAATTTAAAGGCATTTCTAACCCAATCTCCACCCCTGATCGTTTTGTGTCAGGCTGTAGGGTTTAACATTACAATGAACTCCTCCCTCTGCTCCCTTCCTGCTTTAGAATTTCAGAACACTCCACTCAAATCGTGAATTATATTCACACAGGTAAAACCAGCCCAAACCAGCCCATATTGTTCAGACTGGTTTGGTTTCTTGTGGTTTTTGATTTTGCTTTTTATTTGGAATGTTTGCTTGTTGAGCTATTCTGTTTTAAGCTTTCAGCTTTAAAGGCTGCACAGTTTGTGTCTGTTTTCAAGGCCTGACTAGGGTGAACTGCTACTCCAGCTGAAGAAACCATGTGTAATTCCTATCCTAAAATCTTCCTCAGATTGAAAAGAAAGCAGAAGCAGCTATGTTCAGGTACAGATTTGGCAGAGCTGCTGTAGTGTCTGCAACTCCAGATATTGCAAGGCAATGTGCATGGTATAGATCAAATAATACAGCTCACTCTCAGAGCCATGTAAATAATACATTTGCCTATAAAAATGTTATACATGCATTAACAAGAAGCCACACTTTATGAGCAACTGAACAACATTGATTTTGTATTTTGGTGCCATTTCCTGTGCTGTGCAAACAAAATGGGGGGGTGAACTGCAGGTACCTGCACAGGAGGCACGGAATATCTATCCAATGGGGTTCATTCATTGCCTTGAGCAACTTCTTAACGTGGGGCTGATCTAGGGAAAGGAAAGAGACTTCTACTGCCAGACCATGGCCTGGGGCAGAGTCTTCCCTCAGCAAGGAGCCGTGGTTGTGCTGAGAGAGGAGAGGCTGAATGTGGAGCAGAGTAGGGGATGCTGCACTTTGGAGAAGGACGAGTGCCACGGCAGCAGGACCCTGTCTCCCACCTGTGCTGGCAGCCAGAGGAGGCTCCAAGTCTCCTTTGGTTGCAGAGATCAATTTTGTGATTTCCCTAGAACTGATTTCCCTGCTGAGTAAATTCAGTCTTTCCCTTTGTCTTGAGGTGCCTTGACTTTCTGTTCAGTTCAGTTGGAACTGGCTGCTCAGTTCCAGCAGTGGATACAGGGTTTCAGACAAAAATTTTTTTATGAAACAGAAATGAAAGCACTTTGAAGCTTCAGTGCACCTTCTCAATTTTCAAATGGGACAAGTCTTCCAGTCCACAGTTATGCAGAAGTGAAAATATCTGTATCTATATCTACCTCTCTATATATCCTACTCTCCTGCATTTCACAAAAGCAGATACATCCAGGAACACAATCTTTCATTTAAAAATATAAACTGAGGAAGGATGCTGTTTTTAACTTGAGTTGCTAAATTCATAGTCCTGTTTTCAGTGAAAACTTAACTCTATTTATATCTCTTATTTTTCTGTGTACTCATGTTGTATCTAATGTAAGAGTTAATGGAGTTCTAACTTACCACATAGAATAAGTGAACATGAGAAAATTAGAAATTTCATGCAAAAATCACATGCTTGATATCTTTTAAAATACTGGAGAAATGTTCATATTTTTGCAAATACATCTGGATTTAAATAAACACCCAGTACCAGAGGAAAGTGTGGAAAAATTATTCCCTCTGATCCAAGGACAAAAATTTCATGTTCACATAGGAGTCCAAGTCTGAATTCTTTCTTACAAGTATCAAATAAGATTAAGTAACCAGGCTAGTAGACACAATTCATTTTTCTAAGCACAATACCTGGCTGTAAAATTATAAATACAAAAGACTGAGGAAAGAAAAGCAGATATGTAACATTTTAGAAATGTAACTCTGTTGTATTACTTTAGCACCAAAAAAAAAAACCCAGTGACAGAATTATCACAAAGAAATGTTATTCTGTTTAATTCTATCACTCTTCCTGACAGGCAGCCTTTAAGCCACTAGTGTAGAACACAAGTTAACAAAAAGATTAGAAGAACTCCTTGAGTCTTCAATACTTCATTTTTTCAACTTCTAAATGTACAGGATATTAGAAAATACAACTTTTATAATGTACTTTTTACAATGTAGGAGATGCCAATGACAGAACTTGTCAGCTGTCATGGTTTAAGCCCCACTGGAAACTAAACTACAGTCAGCTGCTTTCTCAAACACCATCTCTTCCCCTGATCCACTGGAATGGGAGGAAAATCAAAGTAAAACTTCTACCTTAAGAAGAGTTTAATAATCAGAAACAAACTCAAATACAGTAATAATGGTAAATGATAATAAGAATGATGAAAAAGGGGAAAAACAAGTGATGCACAATACACCTGCTCACCACTGGCTGGCCAGTTCCAGACCCCCCCTTCTGAACGCAGATCAGGTCCCACGTTTTACACTGATCCTGATGTCACACGGTCTGGAATATCCCTTTGGTCACTTGGCTCACCTGTCGCAGCCGTGTCTCCTCCCAAATTCCCGTTCACTCCCAACTTCCTCACCAGTGTGACAGTGTGAAAAGCCACAAAAGCCTTGGCTCTGTGTGAGCCCTGCTCAGCAATAACAAAAATATCTCCACGTTATCAAGGCTGTGTTCAGCCCAGATCAAAAACACTGCCCTAGACCAGCCACTGGGAAGAAAATTCACTCTACCCCAGCCAAAACCAGCACACTAACATATTAATTTCCAACCTCTTTACCTATGTTTTTTTTGCAAACTCCCACCATTAGAAGTAGTGATGGCAGCAGGCAGCATGCAGCGTGGTGAGGGTTTTCATGTTAGGCCTTATTCCGTTTCTGAATCAGCTGATCAGCTCTGTGCCACTAGTGCTATACACATACCACAGGTTATGACCCCTAAATTTATGTCAGGAATTCAGCTGAAAGCAGTGAATTCATATAGAAGGACTGCAAAAGTTTTTAAGCCAAACGAGAGATGCTGAGACTATTTCAAGTAGTATTTGTGGGAAATCACTATATTCCAGTTGAACAAAAATGAAGGAAACTCACTGATCTGTAATGATTCCTGTTTCTTGCAAAAGCTTTGATTATTGAGCTGGAGAAGATCTCTCAGATCACACGGTATGACCTCCTGTGTGGAGCACAGTGTTTCTGTACAGAAAGCCAACAAGAAATGTACCTAACTTATTTCTGAACAGCATTAGTGAAAGTGACTCAGGTTCATCAGTAGAAAGCATTTTTCCATCATCTAATTGCTCATCTGCTAAGAAATATTTCTTTTTATCTAATTCTGACCTTTTGTTTTTAAACAGCTAATTCTGATTTGATTTCTAAAAAGAAAGCAGACAGTTATTCTTTAGCTTTCTCTTCAGATGTAAGGAAGTGGTAAATAGCTTCGAAGGCTATTAAGTGATGCCAGCTTAGTGCTCCAGCTCCTTGATATATGATAATGACCTTTGCCATGGCTGAGATTTAATTGAGCCAAAAAAAAACCCAAAAAAACAAACAATCTGGATAGGTATTTACTTTAAAGAAAGATTTCCCAAGTAGTCAAAATGAAAATAATAGACATAGGAACCAAATCCAACCTTTTAAAAATGATGCATTTTCTGCTGAAGTGAGGGATACATAGTTTTTGTTAGTAGTTTTATTTGTTTGTATTTTTTGTTAGAGCTGAGCAGGTGCTTTCAAAATACTCTGGCAAACCAAATATTGGAAATCTCAATTATGTATTTGCACTGAAGAACATGCTAATAAATTAAATTTATTAGCACACAAAATCCTGTGATAAGCCATCAAATTCATTTGAATTCTCCCTGTAACTATTAGAATTCACAAAAGCAGGAATTAGAAAATGCATAACCAACCTCTAATTCAAGTCCTGAGCTGTGCCTTTGAAATGTGTGTTGTAAGCTGCAAATTAAAGACGATATCAAATCAGGAAATAATAAGCGTCTTTTATGACTGGTTTTCATTGTGATACAACTTTTGCAGGAAAGCTTTTAAATGATAGGCAGGAAATGAAGGTTTTCTACTGCAGAACACTACAAATTCCCATCTCAGTGAGTGATTACGAGCACTGCCTGATGTCAACTGCCAGTGTGTTTGTTTATACTCTGCTCAGCTCTCCTTTTAGGTCCCAGGCTTATATCACACTATTTTCTCTAAACTCATTACAGTTAGGACTAAAATGTGTCTTTAAGTCACAACACTTTCCTAGAGAGCATGTGGTGTCCAAAGTCATGGGAATGTTGGCTGCTCTGCCTGGCCTAACAGGCTGGATTACTCTTCATTTAGTGGAGGAGAAAATGAAGTCAAGAATGTCTCATCTGGTTTCAAAGAAGAAAACTTTTTTTTTTTTAAAAAAGGAAACATCTGAAATAGATATCAGAAAACTGAATGATAATATCTAATCCTGTAGAGCTGAGGTTAAGAGCTTAAGAAGCTTGTTTCTAATTTTCAGATGAAGGATAATTATTACACAACAAAAAAGAAAAAACACAGAGTAAATGCTGCAACGTGAGAACTGAGACAAGAGACAAGTGATTACAGAGAAACAGCCCTTTTGTTTTGGTCACAGTTGGATTTATAAAACAGATCTTCCTTTCCCAGGAGTGAAAGCCCTGCCTGCTGCTGTGAGTGCTGCTCCCCATGTGCTGCTGGATGTGTCCCCAGGAGCTGCCTTCAGGAGCTGGGGTGTGTTTGTCTGGGAGCCCTGGGCTGGAGCTTGTACATGGGGGCACGTCTCTGGGGAGATGTGCTGTTGTAGTCCTGCTGTGCCAAAATGCTCTGTCCCTCCAAAAAAGAGCTGTCACCAACAAGTGCAAAGTGGATTTCTGCTTCCTTCACACATGTGAGCCTCAGCAGAGCTGCAGCCACAGCCACCAGCTCCATCTCCAGCATCTGCATCTCCTCCTTTCTGCATGGCTGGGTGGGGATGGCTTCACCCAGCAGTATTTTTGGGCCAGTTTTCCCCTTTCCCTTCAATACAAACCTAACCCATAATTTTAAAGCTGGTGGGAGGGTTGTTAGAGAATTGTTTCTTGCACTGTTTAAGAAGAATTCCAACATGTAGACGATACTCAGAGCAAATTCTGTTTATCCTCATTCTATGGGGAACTAGATAGAGCCTGCCAGAGTTAGTACTCACATAATCAGATATGGTTACTTTCTTTGCATTTGTTTTTATATCGTGAAAAAAAATACATTCTTTTTCCAAAAGAGGTTAATTTTATTTTAGTTTTGTTGTTGTTTTGTTTTGTTTGTGGGTTTTTTGGGAGAAAGTATCATATCTCAAATTGGAAGATGTACACTTAAGGACATTATAACACTGGAAATAATACAGCAACCACTAATCCATCAAGAAGTGTGGGGATTGTTCTTAAAGCAAAATAATAAAACCCTGTTTTACTGGTGATGATGCCAGCTCTAGACAGACAGTGACAATTGAGCATCAGTGATGGATGAAAGCAATTTCTGTGTGTGTATACATAAGCTGTAGTAAAGCCACCAGGACTGGGTATTCTTTCCAGTCATTTTAATTGGGGTTTTGCCATTAAAATTAACAGACTTAGACCCCTAATCATGATGAGTCTGATTGTACATATCTACAAGAAAGCATTAAAAAAATAATATCCTTAAGCCTCTCTAACTATATAAATATCTGACACCCAAACAAATGTTTTGAAAGTGAGATACCCAGAGTCCTTCCAAGTTTCTGCTAAGTGGTTGTTTTTAATTAACTAGGAGATGTGTGAAGCTGCAAAAAGGTTTAGAACATTAAAATCTTGAAAAGAGATGCATTAATGAGCCTACCACTGGCAGTATGTATGACTACCACTATATACCATAAGAATATATGCATATTTTCTTACCTGCACAAAATTACTGCCATTAAAAATAAAGTTCTGACCCACCAATGTTGTGACCCTCTTTACCTGTGATCAAAGTACTTTTTGTTATTTCTCTGGCATACTGCATTCTACATGGGGAAAAACACTGAGAAAGGACCGTGATCTGAGGGCCACAGCTGTTTTAGAGACTGACACTTAGCAGAAATGATGATTAATTTTTGCCATGCCAAGTATCATATCTAAGCACTGCAATCTATTTCTTCATTGTAACCATTTGATAGCAATCTATGCACAATGTTCAGGTCTAAAATAATTAGTTCAACTATTATAAAAGAACTTTGGCTGACAGACAAATTCTGATAGAAGATAACAATACCAGGATCCCTGCTAATAGTTGTACTTCCTGTGACTAAACGTATCTGAGTGGGACTAGAGCACCAGGGTGCTCACAAGATATGTTAATGATTCATTTAAGGGGCTGAAGTTCCTCTCAGTTTGTCCTGTGGGATGTGCCTTCCATCCCCCACCTTTAAAATGCACAGGGATAGTAGCTACTCAATAATAATCCCACTTTCAAGAACACTAAAGTTTACTGTCATTCCAAGTGAGCTTGTTTAGATACCCTAAGATATCTGACCTTGTTTCAGGAGTTCCATAAAAATGCACAAAGTTACAAAATTAATGGTCAACTGTGAAAATTTCTGCCTTTTACAGGCCTGTATCTTTTGATTTGTTTATCTGGAACTATATCAAGGTAATAAAGCTATACTAAATCTCATTGCCTATGAATTCAATTACCAAAAATTGACATGTAGTTAAAGAGGAACCTTTAGCAGGTCCCACTGCTGGGTACACATTGCTCTGTTAGAACCTCCCTGCTGAATTGCAGACATTCATTCTTACCAGGGCTTAAATTAAATGGTGGAGTCTCAACCACAATGAAGTAAATTGAAAGGGATAGTGGGCATCAATGCTATTTAAATTATTTCTACATTATGCATACATCTGGGGCTTTAACCAAGACAGAAAAACATGAATTTCTGACTCTTCCTCCAATGAAAAAGTGTGGTATACATATGTATTTATAGGCAGTTTATAAGAATATTACATATATGTTGTATTTTATATGCATGTGCATACATACATTAAAAATTAAAGTAAAACCATGAAATATGAAATTTTCCATTTGTTTACACTGTTTTCCACAACAATAAGTATGTGAAAATGTGATTAAAAAAACCCACTGTAATTTAAAATAAATTATAAGGCAGTTCTCTCATCTAAATAAATGCCTGTGTTTCTGGAAAAAAAATAGATTGCCTTTTTAAAAGGATGAAGGTACCTTCTGCTGTGACTAATCTTATCCAACCATCTGAGAAAAGCATAGCAGGAAGGAATTCATTAAGAGTAATTATTCTGTATGCAGGTACCAGTAAATAGCAAACACAAGCTTCTTAGGGCATAGAGTCAATAGAAGAAATACTTATTTACTGAGAGCTTTTGCAAGTCTGTTTTCAGAGAAGAGTCAACATTCAGCTCTTAGGAAGGGTGCAATATTTTCTGCTCTAGAAAGACTTTGGACTAACAAAGTACCACTGGTTTTTGTCTCTGTATGATCATTCTTAAATACAGCACGATATTGATAATACAGAGGTCTCATTTTATGAAATATAAGAACAAGTAGTTCCTTAAACAAGTTATTAATGCAATAAACCCAAATCTAATTAAAAGCTCCTGCTGCATTATCTACTTCTCTGGTTCTATAGGACATATATAATTTCAATTACAATATTTTGGAATCTATCAATTCATCATCTTCCAGATAGCTATTGTCAGAAGCTTTATGACCTAGAGATATAGGATGGCTAAAAATGTCATTTAGACTTCATAGTCCTTCTAAAGGAAATCAAGTATTCATTACATTGATCTCTTCAGTATATAGAGAGGGAGCCTAAATGTGCCTTCCAAAAAGTTGGCATATGCAACCAACAGCAATTTTTCTCACTTCCCATTATTCTGCTCCCTTTTTGTCTTCTTTGGCTGCTTCAGAGAGATGAGTCTTCTGGTTAGAGGTTAGTCCTTATTTCTTGGCCTCATTCTCACAAGATAAGAAGTTACTGGGCATAGTCTGTAGTTCTTGTTCCCCTGAGAAAGAAACTTCCTATTTTTGTAAAAGGTTCCTTCCTGTCCCTCACTCTATCAAGGTCTGTCAATCCTAAATTATCTTCCAAGGACTTGAAGACCCTTTAATTTTATAATTTCATTTTAATCCTACAAACATTTTTACCTTTTAGTTCCTCAGTTATGCAAATGAAATTTTAAAAATTCAATTTTTAATAAAATAATTTAAAGGCTATTTCATTTCTTAGTATTAAAATGCTATTCTAAGCACCTTTATTTTAGAAATCAAGGAAGCTTAAAGTAAAGACAGTGCTGATAGTATCACCTTTCTTTTTTCACTTCTTTCAAACCCTTGAAATATTTGCACATACATCACTTAGATATTTTGCTTTATATTGTCTTGTAGATTCTTCAGGAGATATATGAAGAATTTATATGACTGATAATTTTATAGACAATGCCACATTGCCTTGTATTCTAAAAGCTTGACAAAAAAATTAATTTGTTAATGGGCTAGTGAATAGTCACACTGGGGTTTTACATATTTTCCTCCTTGTGTGCTGGTATTTTTGATAATGGTTAACAGCTGTTCAGATTGCAGTTTTATATTTTAAATCAAATTTAATCATCTTTA
The DNA here is from genome assembly GCF_001522545.3 of Parus major. Lineage (NCBI taxonomy): Eukaryota > Metazoa > Chordata > Aves > Passeriformes > Paridae > Parus > Parus major. The sequence goes on from NC_031768.1 coordinate 9,188,059, forward strand.
CCATTTTTGCCATTCTTTGTTGCTGGTACTACGTAAAGAAATATGGAATAATCCCCCAGTAACAGCATTTAATTCACAACAGTTCTGTGGATCTCTAGATGACCCGGATGTGTTATTGCACAGTATTTCATCTCCTTCATTCTGCCTCTTTTGCATGACATATCTATTATTTAAAATATAGGCTGGTGTCTTCCCATATCTTTGGCAGTTTTCAATGTCTTTCCTCCCATAAATATTCTTTACCCTCCCACTTTATGGCTTTTCATTGCCTTGATATGAGCTTAGCCCCATTGCTTCTCTCAGTTCTGTCATCCTCATATTTACAGCCTCGCTGTTATCAGATGTGGTATCTCCTCTGATGGTCCCATATACAATCCTGCGCTGCATTTTTATGTTGTTTTGGTTTATTTTATACTTACAATTGAATTATAGCTTTCACTAGTATTAGACTTTGACAACTTAGGATGCCTTTCATCTCTTATGTATCCTAGTCCATATTCTTCTTAAAGCCCTAGACTCAGTTTGATCTCACTGTGAACTGCATTAAACAAAACAAAACAAAACATGTGGGTTTTTTGCTCATTCCATTCTCATTTGAACACTACATTTTGAATATGATATACCTATTAAATGAGCACTAATTTTTGTATCTTTATGAGTAATCCTTATTTTCCATGTCAGTGATAGAGAGCATACAGACTTTCAGGTGCCCAAACCTTTGAACTCAGTAACATCTGTGTTTATCTGAGTTTCCACAAGTGACTACTCTTACCACTGTGATAGGGATTATAAATCCCATTGTAATGCAGTGACATTTCTGCAGTTTCATGTTAGCACTTCAACCTTGATGCCACTTCTTGCACAGTCTGAATACCTCCTTGAACATAATAATTCTTTTCATCATTTTGAAGGTATTTCTGGTGTGCTATTTTTTTTCATTTTTACAATTTCTGCCTAGTGTCCTTGACATTTAGTCCCCACCCATTCTCAGCTTCTACTCCAGCCTTCTTAACTTTTCATTGCATTTCTCTCTATTACCCCCCCAACATTTCATCAGCTTTCCTCATAGCTAGCAGTGCAAAGGGATTTGGAAGGCTGTTGTATTTTCTTTTACTTTCTCTGTAGTCTCTTTCCAAAGGAAAACCACATAGTTCTGAAGCATGGAAAAAAGACAGAATTCCCAGACACCTGATCAGGAAAGGTCAGCCTGGTCCAGGAGATTTCATAAAACCTTATTAAGCTCCTGCTACACATTAGGTTGTTTTTTAGAGTTCCCAAATGCTAATATAACAGCTAGCAAAAGCAAGAACAAATCCATATGGCTCGTTAGTAAAAAAAATAAACCAATGCATAGAGTTAGAGTCAGAGTCATCATTTCAAAGGGATGTGAGCTAGTACGACTCTTGAATATTGGACAGAAATTATTGTCTCCAAATTGCATGTCTGTTTCTAGTTCTCAACACAGTCCTTTGTGACCTCCCAGCACTGGGAAGTATTTTTCATGCCATAGAATCCATCCATTTAATTAAGTAGTCATTAGTAAAAAACAACACATTTTGCTACTACATTTTGAAATTCACATTCTTCTTGCTTCTTTCTTGGAGTGGGAAGAAGAGAAAAATTCACTATGACAAACCCAAATTTGCATATTTTTGAAGCCAGGGAAATGGAGTCACTCCAAGTCATTATGGAGGTGCTAGTTTATCATGTCCACATGCACTTGTTCATACACAGCACCATCTGATGCTTTTGTGTGAAACAGAAATATTGGCGTTGAGTTAAAGTTGACACAAAAATCAGCAAGTTTTGAAAATAATTATGGCACAGACAGTTTGGATCTGATCCCAGCCTTCAAGGATGTCACACAATTTCCATAAAGCTGAAACTTATTTAAAAAAAAAAAATAAATCAACCCCATAAATGTAAAATCTTGTGTGGTCATACACAACAAACCAGCGTAGCTTGCTTAAAATAACAAGGAATGGAAATTTATGGGAAAATACTCTGAAATTAATTTCTGTTTTCTTTGGTAATAGTCAGGGGAAGATCTGCAGCATTTAAGAGTTTCTGCTTTCTGCTAGCTTTCTTTTGGCAGCCTGAGAATGGTTCCAGCCCTGTTCTCCTGGCAGATGGAGCACAAGGAGGCAAGCATCTGCCTCCGTCTGCTGGGGCACTGAAGACACGTCTAACCCAAAGGATGTGAGTACTCCTTCCAGAGTGGGAATTGGTGCTATAAAGCACAGAAAGAGGCTAGACAGTATTTTTTTCCCTACCAAAACAAACTGAATTGCTATAGATGAGAGGGTGACCCAGCACTGATGTAAAATCATTTGCATTCCCACAGAGAATTCCCTGTCAGGCACGCTATTTCAGTGGGGAGGCAGGGTAGGTGTGATGTAGGCTGAAAAGAAGATCTAACTCTTCCAACCAACTCCCATCTCACACCCTTATTTCACAGCGGTGGGAATCAATTTGTTTTCAGTATTGTGTCACTGTTTCCAGTTGGGGTTTAGATCCCAAATGCCATTTTTAGAGAGCTAGACATGTGATGTAAAAAGGCCATGGAGCCTTTTCTCAGACCTGCACTGCCAACCTGCAGCTGCCTTCAGGCAGAGGCAAGCCCTCAGCACTTGGCTGCCCGGCTTCCTAATGCTCCTTCTACATTCAGGCTGCATCTGTTTGTGAATCAGTCCCTTCATTGTCAGCACCAATGGGGCTCTTCACACAGATGGGTCCCACTCCAAACAGAGAGGCAATTTCCAGCCCACATTTTGGAGACGTGGGGACGAGCAGTGTGAAAGGTCTGTAAGGGTTCATCTCCAAGTGAGCAGCGTGCCACAGACATCTGTTCTGTGTGTGCCTGTGCAGGCACTGCTCACAGCCAAGGCTCCAGCAGCAGGGTGACACCAGCCACGCCGCTGCCAGCAGCTGGCTGCCATCCCACTGTGGTCCCATTAGGACAGAGAGCTGTGGGGATTATGTAATGTTTCTCTAAGTGACAAATGGAAAGGGAAAACCTCGGTGCAACTTCTCGCTGCACTTCTGAAACTGAAAAGCAAGTTGAATTTTTAAAAATGTATAGATTTATAAAAAGCAACAGCAAAACTCAAATGTTTTCCCCTGGGATGGGATGAGAGGGGAGAACAGGGAATGAACTGATACAGCAGAAGGGTATGGGTTGTTTATTACCACCTCTTGTTCTAAATAAAGTAGTGTGCATTCTTAATGTATTCATCTACTCAACTCAGCAAGAGATTGGGGTATGCAAAGAATCTGGGACTGGGTTTAATTTTCATGCTAGTCAAAATGATTTTTCTTCAATCTATCATATACTGTATTTGACATATGGTTTTTCCCTTAATCAGTAATTGACTGGTACATGCTTTGTGCTCCAATGAAGGTAGATTTAATACACTGGACATCAGAATGAGCTATTTTTGTCTTTTGAATGACAAATTTAATTTTTGTAAGATGTATTGTATTATTGTTTCTGCTAATTTCACATTCTTCACCAGCTCTTCAGTCCATCATTTCATAACTAATGCTTTACTTCAAGTGAACAAGAATCCTGAAAACATCAAAGGTGCCTTGACATCTCTCAATAGATCATGACAGTCTCTTTCTTTCTCCATATTTCTTAATGTGGAGACAACCAGTAAAGGAAGAAACACAGGACTGTGGTAAACAGGCTTATGAAAAGTGAGTCACTGTTTCTTCAGTGATTTTAAGAGTGGAATTTCACTGTCGAAATTAAGTGGACTAGGGGATTGAGCAATTTACCTGGCCAGCTGGTGGAGACACACCCATATTGAAGGAAAATGTAAGTCACCTTTCATGAGAGAGTTTTCATTTATCTTCTTTGTCTAAAACTGATTTTTCAAGTCAAAATAATTTTTCTGGTTTCATTCTGAATCTTGATTTTGTGTGTATTTTTTTTTCCATATGAAAACAAAGCATTTTGGTGAAAAAAACACTTATATATAGAGAAAAGTCTTAATAAATATACATTATTTTCTCAATCTTCTAAAAATGGATCACCTTATTTACTTTGCTTTTGATTCTGTTAAGAAATGAAGTTTTTGAGACTTCTCAATGCACAACTTTCCGGGCTGTGCTTCTGATTGCAAGCTTCCCTTCACTTTTATTTTCACTACTTCTTGTGTGACTGACAAAAGCCAAATGAATCTCTTTTACTGGCAGTCTTAATATGAATAACAAAGCAACTGGAGCTGTGAAGCACCACTTCTTGGCTAAAAACAAGTGGTGAGTGTACAGTGTGGAGGAGGGAGCAGGAGGTAAGGGAACAGCTGGGTCTCAATTTTCTTTTTCTTAAATGTTAAACATACATGAAGTTAGTCTGATGGAAGAGATTACAAGAAATGGATGTAAAATACTTCTTAAATATTTTAAAGGTATTAAAAAAAAAAAAGACAGGGTTTATAAAAACTACCCCAGGCAGGTGACTGTCCTTTCCCTCCTTTAGGAGAAAGATTTGAACAATTTGCTTGAAGTCAGCACAAAGACTATAACTGAAATTCTGACATATAATAATAATAATACAATATAGTCTTGCTAGATTAGTAATAGGATTGTTCACCACAATCAGCCTTCCCTTTCCTCATCTGCATCTCTACTAAGGGCAATACAGAAAGAGAGGAAATGTAAGGGGACAAAAGGGCTGGAGTTTAGGCAGAGGGAACTGCAGTACTGCTGCTGGTGGACAGGACAGGACAGCTGGTGCCTTTGTCAAATGCCAGTGGACCACAGGAAGGTAAAATAAAAAGCCTGAGGGAGCACAGAACTGGGATGGGTCACACCTGGAACAGCAGCAAAACTTCCAGGCTTGGCTGTCCTTCCCACTAGCAGCAGAGCTAGAACCACAGGATGGATGTTAGGGGGGAATGGTTTTCTAGGTGACCTTCATGTTAACCAAAAAGCACAGGAATATATCCCTTTTTCAAATGCTGAGTTTTGTCATTAATTTTAATTAGATTAGCTCTAACACTGAAGTTAGAAGCATTCTCTTAATACAGTAGAATAAAATGAACCAGTTTGCTCTCTTTAAATATTTTGTCATTTAAAATGGAGTACTAGGAGAAAAAAAATAAAACACAAAACAAAACAAAAATGAATGTCACATTACAAATGCAATGAAAAAGCAGAAACATCAATTCAGCCAATGAAAAATACATTTCTGTTGATGCTCGAGGGCATATGAAAAGTGTTAAAATATATGAGTGAGGAAATGCACTCAGTCAGATGTACAAATGACAACGATTTGGGGAAAGATTCAAAACATTGTGAAAGAAATTCCAACAGACATCAACAAGCAGAACAAATATACTTTCCCAGATATGATGTCTGGGAGGTTGCACAGTAGCTCATTTGGCCATATGAGGTGACAATATATCAGGAGATAATGTTCCTACAATCCCAGTCTCTGCAGAAAAGGAAAAAAAAAAAAAAAAAGGAAATAAAAAGGATATTAAAATTTGTAGCAATGATGCTCCTCTTTTTAGTTTTGGATGAATCAGTCACATTGAATTTTCTGTTTGTCACTAGCTTAACTATATATTTCCCCTTGGTATGAGTGTACCACCTGGTGCAAAGAGTAGTTTCTATTCACCTTTTTTATTTTCTTTGATATGTCATATTCCATTTCATCACAGTTTTCAAAACACATTTTGTTTTCTTTCATGGACATAACACTATTTTCCATTCCTACTAAGATAAACTTTTCACACGCTTTTTCAGTATCTGCCTCATTTTTTTCACAGTAACTGTGCACTTTGTGTCACAGCCAGTACCAAACCAGCCAAGGTTTCCTTCTGCTGTGTGGTGACAGGTTCACTGTGGATAAGGGAAATGCAGCAGTTCTTAGGTGGTGCTGTACTTCCTAGCTTGGGTGCTATTTGGCTTTAGAGTCTAATTTAAAACCAAGCATGTTAGCAGCAGTGACCTCAGCCAATGCATAATTCAGACCCTACCCCACTTCAGAGAAAAATACCTGAACTGCTGCCTCAGTCCTTCTGATATTATCACAGGGTCTGGTGCTAAGATAGCATGAGAAATAGAAGTCCCACAGGAACCAATATCTTTCTTGCTTGGATCCTTGTTTAAAGGTTGCAAGGCTGGAACCTTCTCAGGGGACCTCTGTCACACAGCTTTTCCTATTGAATCTACAAAAAATTGATATTAGAGGCAGCTGTGGGACTGGGCTTTGACTGCTTTCTACTGCTTTCCTGTAGGAGTCCTGCTCATGACAGAAGTGGGAAAAGGCTTGAATGCCTCTTTTCCTTATGCAGAGTCCATCATATTCAGGCCAATTCCTTCAGCTCTTTGACTTGGAAGGACCCTTGGCAAGGTATGTGGTTGTTTCAGCTGTGACTTAGGACACATGAAGAGTGACTCTCCACAAATTTGCAGGTGGCCCTGAGCCAGAGGAGGAGCAGCCAATGCACAGGAGGGCAGGGCTGGGATTCTGAAGGAGCTGCTCAGGTGCAGTAAAGGTCTGGCAGGAACCTCACAAAGGTCAAGGATGCAAATGCAAACCTTGCACCTTAGAGAGGATTATACCACACAGTACTACAGGCTGGGAATTAGCTGTGAATAAAAATGACCTGGTGAACAAGCACCACCAGCATGCCCTTGCAGCAAAGGCCAACAGCATCCAGGGTTGCCTTGGTAAAAACGCAACCAGCAAGTCCAGGAGGCTGATTCAATACTTCTCTTCAGGATTTGTAAGGCCACTTCTGGAGTGCTCTATCCAGAATTTTGGCTGCCCAGTGCAGGAAAGGTACAGTCATGCTGAGTGAGTCCTGCAGATGGCAGTGAGGATGGTCAGAAGGGACTGCATAAGAGAAGCTGAGGTGGGATTGTTGAGCCTGGAGAAGTAAAGGCTTAAGAAGATCTGACTGTTTCCTGACCTGAAGACACAAAACTGGTGGTGCCAGACACATGAACTAGTACAACAGCAGTAGCAGCACCTCACTTTTATAATATCTTTATGTATCTTGAGAAAATAATACTCATTAGAAATGCTTTAAATTAGAATTGTTCCATTTCAAGTTATATGCAGAATAATTGTACTCCAAAAGATATTGTTGCTCCAAAGTGTGGCACTTACGAGTGTGGGAATGACAAGATTTAGATGGATTTAATTCAGCTGCTTCTACATGTGCTCTGACTAACATAAATGGTGGCACACTAATTAATACATGAGCACGAGCTCTTTCCTGAGGATCCCTGCCTCTCCAAGGAAATGAAGCAGGCAGATAGTAGGTCTTAGAACCTCTAGTATTTATTCATTGCATTTTATCTCTGTACTGACTTTTTATTGAATATAACGGTATTAATTCTCTTGAAATACTTTTATGGTCCTTGTGACTTTAGCATATGGCTTCTCATAAAGAGTAATGAACATCTCTGTTAGATTTAGAGATGGCGTATCTTTCCCTGTTTCCTGAGAGAGATTTTATGCACAGACTTACCAAGATTCATTGGAACTGCCCACTGATGGTAAGAGTGGGCAGTGATTTGCACTCGGTGTTTGGAAATATTCAACAAGCTTTTAATGTCTTACATGTTAGAAACATCCTTGCCATTGATTTCATTTTCCAGTTTGAGCTCTGAACATGAAACCAGGTAAGTCATTCAGACATTTCAAACAGTTACTTATTTGTACAGACGAAAGGCACACTGTGTTAAATTGCACTGAACCACAACTTGTGTCATCAGCAAAGGTCAGATCTTCCTGGGGACACAGAGGAGATCCTTATCACTTGAACTAACAGTTTCAGTGGGTGTTCCTGCTCTGGACTGACTGCCCAGGGATGCAGGGCAGGCTTTTGCAGTTGATTTCACATCTATTCACCATAGGAAAAGAGATAGACACAATACTGAAGTCAAAGAGAAATTTCTGAGGCAATGGTACTTGCTACTTTGTTATGAACTCTGCTACTTTGGCTTTCTCACTGTCTTTTCCCATTTTGCCTCTATTCACTTAAACTTCCTGGTACATTTCTATTGTCTCTGCCTTCTTTCCAGCCCTCCTTGCCCTTTGTGAAACCCTGGAACTCCCAGTGTTGGATGGTGACTTAGGACAAATGGTACATTGTGGGCTGTTTCTAATAAGCTCTGTGAGCAGAGTATCTTTGAGGTGGGCTGACATGTCCCTGTTCCTTTTCACTGCCAGACTGGGCTCCAGCAGCCTCTCTGAGGTACTTTGGGAACAGTGGGTGGCCAGAAGGTGGAGGCTGAAGCCCGCCCAAGCACCCACTTGCTGATATATTGTTCATTTAGACAGAGAAGCTGTAAATGGATGCAACACACTCACCACAGATGAATTCTTTGGAGACTGTAAGATACCAAAGCATCTCTCTCAAGCACAGCACAATGTACTGAGGTGTGCAGGTTGTGCTTGGGTTTGTTTTTGGGGAAGGCTGTACATCAGCCTTCTGCTTCACACTGAGTAAAATGTTGAAATCTTTGGATATATATAGATATAGATATATAGATATATAGATATATTTTAACATGATGAAAAAGTCTATTTTTCAGACTACATACGACTAAACTTTAGCTGTAACTCTTAAACAAAAAAAATCAACTTGAAGCAGGTATCTTGCAGAAGCAACTCTAGCACAAACAACAAATGTTTCATAAAGTAAAAATTGAGTTTTTGCTGCCAGAAAGTACCGGAAACATTAAGTATAAGTGCCAGTGTTATTTCTGTATATAATATCACAAGTTTTCACATATTCTACCAAACTGTTTATTTTTTCTCCCTCTTTTATTTGAAATTCTAAGTCAGAACCATGATTCTGAATTTCATGTGGTTTTGAAGTCTTTAGCTTGGCATGTCCATGTTCTTCATCAATTATTGTTTAATTCCTTTTTTTTTTTTTAATATTTTTGCTATGTTCTTCTGATCTTTAACACTTTATGTTTGGGAGGCAATACAAACATGACTCAAACAAACAAATTGGTTAACATATTAGTGTCTGGTACATACTGACTGAAGTAAGACTACACATCAAAAAAAAAATCCCAAAAACACAAATTCCACCTCCAAATTTTCTAACGTATTTCCAAGTTCTGGAAGCAACAGCTCAAGGAAATGCATTTCTTTATCAGGATTAGTGATAGACTGGTGATAGCTGAATTCTCAGATACCTATGGCCAGCTTCTGCTAACGTCATAGTTCTTATACATAGTTCTTACACTGTGATACACTGTGCTATGGTATCAGGGCACTGAGCTTTGGTGGTTGTGCTTCTGGCAAAGGACACATCTAAATGAAAAGGAGAAATTGTTGCTACATGCTGTAAGTGTTCCCTGACTTAACACCACTGGGAAACCAGGACTAAACCTCATATGCTAACACCTACAAGCAGCTGTAGGAGCAAAGCTGTTTGTGCTCTGAGAAGTTTGCCATGTAAATAATGTTTTTTCTTTCTGTTTCAGCTTTAAACTGTGAACAGAATGAAATTAAAATTGGAATGAAGTTGTGCAAACCACTAGGGTTTAATCCTACACCTTTTGAAATTAATGTGAACATTCCTATAGTTAAAAGGTAAACCCCCTCCCAAAACCTCTAAATACTATTAATAGGGATATAATAATTAGCATTTATGAACAAGATTGTCCCTGTTTTTTCACTAGGTAATGGCTTTTCTGGCTTAATTTTTCTCCTCCCACTCTATAGTTCTCCCTCAAATGTAAGTAGCAACATTCACTTTAAAATCCGCTGGTTGAATCTTCCTTCTTTTCTTATTTTAATAATGCTTCATGGACATTACACTCCACCTTCGTGACTGTGTTTGTATCTTGAGGAAGAGCTACTTCAGACAGTGAATTATACTAGTACCTTGTTTAATAACTAACCTAAACATTTGCCCTTGACATTCTCAGCACCTCAGTGCTAATTAAACAAAATAAACAGAGACTAAATGGAAACCGGGCAATGCACTTATCCGTCCTCAAAGACTTAATTTGGGATCAGCAACGCCGCTTACGGGAGAGGGAAGCGCGAACCGCAGGTAAATCCACACGCGAATAATGAAACGCTAAATTATCTTTTTAAACCCTCCACTAATAACTTGTGATTTAAAGGTCACTCCAGAAGAAGAATCAAGGTCAGGCACGGCTAATCCTGCATCCGAGGCGGTGTCTCCTTTCGCCCGGCTACTCTCCGTAGCGATGCCGCGGCGGGCCCGGGGGCGCCGGCCCGGGACCCCCTCAGCGCCCCTCAGGATCCCGCCCGCGGGGCTGCGGCGATCGCGGGGCCGCCGGGACACAGCGGGGCCGCTCCCGGCGCGGCAGAGGCCCCCGGGGGCCGGGGAGGCCGCTCGGGGGCAGCGGGAATCGATGCGAGGCGAGGAGAGCGGCTCCGGGCGCCGCCTGCGGCCGCGGAAAGTTCCCCGAAGTCGCTCCCGGCGGGGCGGAGCGGGGCTGGCAGGGGCCGCGCCCCCGCCCCTTCCCCGCGGAGCGCGGCCCGGCCTCCCCCGGCAGGGGCGGGCCCGGGGAGGAGCGCGCCGGGCCGGGCCGGGCCGGGCGGCGCCGGAGGGCCGGGGGAGCTGCTGCACCTGATACACCGGGGCGGGAGCGCGGCGGAGGAGGGCGGGAGGGAGCGGCGCTGCCGCCGCCTGCGAACGCCTCTCGCCGCCGTTAGACAGCGCTGGTCTCGCCGCTTCTCCCTCCGCCCGCCCCTTCTGCGCGGAGCTGGGCTCTCGCTCCTGTTCCCCTCGGGGCCGGCGGCAGCGCGTCCTCCTCCTCGTATCCCCTGGGCCCCATGGCTTCGGCCGGCAGCGGCATGGAGGAGGTGCGCGTCTCGGTGCTGACCCCCCTGAAGCTGGTGGGGCTGGTGTGCATCTTTCTGGCGCTGTGCCTGGACCTGGGAGCCGTGCTGAGCCCCGCCTGGGTGACGGCGGACCACCAGTACTACCTGTCCCTCTGGGAGTCCTGCCGCAAGCCCGGCAACTTGGACAGCTGGCTCTGCGAGTCGACGCTGCACAGCGGTGAGATTCGGCTGTCCCCGGTCCCGCTCCGCTCCCCTCCGCCGCCGGCCCCTGCTGCTTTCCCCCTCCTTGTCCGCCTCCCGCTCCCTTGGCCGCACCTCGGGCACTGAGAATTCCTTCTCCTCGCCGTGCCCTGGCTGACCCACCAGCATCCCTCGACCTGCCTCTCCCTTCACCCTTGTCTGCTTCGGGATTGTATCCCAGCCCGTTCCCGGGGCCAGCCTCCCCGGTCCGGAGCAGTGCCCGGGGCCGTGCCCCGCTGCCCCTGCTGGTTCCCCGCCTCGCCCGCTGCTGCCCCTGGTCCCCGCCCGGCTCCCCGCGCCGGCCGCCGCCGCCGGCGGGAAGAGTCCCCTGCACCTTTGTCCGCCCGCCCTTCGCACCCCTTCCCTTCCCGAGCCTCTTCACCCGTCCCCATCCTCCTCCTCCTCCCCCCCGTCCTCCCGCCAGGCTCCCGACCCCGCATCTCGCCGGCGGTCGGGCTGGGGCGGAGGCGGCGGCGCTCCCAGCGAGCGGCGATGCGGGAGGGGCAGCACCGAGCGCCCGTGCTCGGATCGTGCCCAGGGTGCGGGAGGTGTGAGGCTTCAGTGAGCGAAACCGGTCGCTGGCTCCGAATATGCCGTGGTATTCTCACAAACGATCCCGAGTTTGAAGTAGTTTGGTTTTGTTTTTTTTTTTTTTTCCGTGTGGCGGCTTCCCTGCACAGTGAGAAACTGTTTGGGATCGAGTGTCCTATAATTCCCCTCCGCCCCCATCTGAGAAGTGTCTGGTTTTGGAAAGTTGGGGCTTCCTAAACAAAAACCGGTTGCTACTTTGTCCAGAGTGGGGATGCCTGGGCTCGGACTCTCTCCATCACGCCGGGTGTGCTTGTGTGTGTCTTTCTCTAGCACGTACTGCTCTCCCCATCGTCTTTCACGCTCCTTTGCCTTCATGCCACACTCCCCGTTGTGATTTCTTGATGTTCTTTCGTTCTTCACCTTTTTAGGTCTTTGATCACGAATTGTTATTTTTTTAACGTCATTTCACGATTGCTTGGAGTACTTCAAAAGCGGTTGTGAATGATAAAAACAAGCTGCCTGTTGAATTTTTTCAGTGAATTCTTTTGTAGTACGATAATTGTTTTGGTTTTCATGGGTGGTTTTATTTACTTTATGCCTGATAGCAACTTCTGGAGCTCTAACAGAAACACTGACAAATGCAGCCAGCCTCCCCCCACATAGTTTTTAACCCCATTCCTGTCCACACACACACACTTGCATTGATAAATCATCTGTTTGGATTGCTGTGCTCTTTGGTTGGGTAAATCGTGCAGGGGCAAGATGTGTGTTTGGGAAGGAAAGCAAGGGACTGACTACATTCTTGGTGTGTTTTGTTTTCCTCTGTTCTCTGAAGTCCTATAGGTTCCATGAAATAACTGATCTCAGTTTGAGTTCGAATTACACAGGTTTCTTTGCTGCTGTACTTATTTTTATCTTTTTTTTCCTGTCATGTGCAGTAATATTTGAGGATTTAAATGTTGCTTGAGATTTTGTTTTAAATAAAATTAAACGAATTGTAAAGAAATGCTGGTTTCAGTCAGTTACCAGGGTATCTGCACAAAGTTTGGAGTGCTTTCTTTTCCTTCCCTGGTATAAATGGAAATTTATGTAGGAATGTCAGCTTCTACGTGTCTCCTTAGCAACGTGAATCCTTTGCCCCTTCTCCCTGTCTCCTGAAATAGTATCCCCTTGATCACAGAAAGACTTTTCAGTTGGCTTGAATGAGAATCTGCTTCAAATCCCCCCTCAGCTCCACACACTTTACTGGGTTCCCCCCTCGATCCGTCTCCCCGTCACGCATGCGTGTGTACACACACATACACACAAAAGTGGGACGGGAGAGAAGCACGACAGCTTATGGAACAGCATAAAAGGGCACTAATCTCTCTTGTTCCTCTACTGGTCACCTGTCTGTCTGTGGGGATGTGGAAGATGAATGGGAATGAGATGTAGTTTTCATTGGATGCTGTGTGTTGAAAATCTGATCTGTCCTCTGCTGGTGCTTTCTGTCATGTGCACAAATTCCTGCCTATCTGGTTTTATTCAAGTTCCTTGAATGAGCTTTACCCATTTTCCTCAAATACTTTCCAGTCTAGTAGAGCCAAGTTTCACAAGCTACTGTGGAAGAAGTGACTGATTGTTTTACTTGAGGTGACTGGGATAAACCCTTCGCTTTCCTCATGTTCTGCAGAGTGTGCTGCATTCTGACCAGACCTGAAATATGAGAAACTGTACTGTTTTCCTCTTGCCTTCTGCTAGTGTGGTACAATCGCCATTAAAACCAATAGGAGGGCTCCCACTAAGTTCACAAGTTGGATTTAGGTTTGTATTTGAGACCATTTTGTGTGCTGGCATTAATATTTTAGGTGCACTTTCATCCTACATTGTGAAGCCAGCAAGCAGTATTTTGGAGATAGTGGAGAGCTCCTACAGGGAAAGCTCTTTTAGCTTGATACTGGTGCTGGCAGCTTTGCAGTTAGCTGTGAAAAGCAGCAGCACACACAGGAAAAAAGGCATCTTCACCCATGGTTTTAAGAGATTTACTTCATCATCCCTTGAAGAAGAGCACCTCAAGTGGCACCATCAAGGGCAAGCTCATACTAGAAGCTGTTAAAGCATATTTGAGGTTTAATTAAAAACTTTTGTTGTAATTAGATGTAGGACCCCTGACTGCTGTCAGAAGGACAGTGTAGTAGTGGAGAGCAGAAGGAAATGCACAGAGCATGGTTGCATTGGCTGTTGTTGCAGGGAGTAATCTCGTTTTTCCTTGAGCATTCCTAGTGCTTGGAGAATGTGTTCACATTCATTTTTCACTGTTCCAATGGCTTTTTTGTAACTTGCAAGCTATTGTTTGCTCACATACTACTTTTAAACTTGTGTAAGTACTTCACAATAATTATGGTCCAAGTATGTAAAATAGTGAGTCAAATTAATTTTTTTGATATCTGAAAATTATAAAATAGCTTCATATGTTTTTTTTTGGTTTTTTTTTCCCAGTCTTTAGAGTCTGTGTAAATCTCCCACTAGCAGCAACTTGGTGAGATGAAAAACTAACAAAGTTGCCAATGTGGAAAGCTTTGTTATAAAATCTTGAAATTCATAAATGCAGTTGTAAAGCTCTGAAGTTTCACCAATTGTCTGAGCATATAGCTCGTTTTGATGATCAAATCTTACCTTGGCTAATGCACAAGTTGTCTTTAGACTAACTGTATTTTAAACTTGTGTGTCTTTAAACAAATTTCTTTTTTTAGACCTTGTTTGATATGCATTATATCTAGTTTGTGATGGTTCATTTACAGATTTATCAAGAATTATATATGAATATTTATTCCTGTAACAGCATTAAAATTAAATGCATCCTGTGTAAAACTACCTGTTATATCTATACCTGCACAGGTATTTGTCTTCTTCCTGCAGATTAATAACAGTAAATTTGAATTTGTGCAATAGACTGCAGCCATTACAGCTCTTTAAATCAAAGATATACAGATGTAATGTAGAAGAAATAAAGGGCTCCATAGAATCTGACCTGCAGGTGAATATTGTCTATTTTGACTTAAATACATGTATATGCTATTCATAGAAAACAATGGCTCCTTTGCAGCCTTTCAGTTTATTGTGGAAAGAGCATATATAAAAATACATTTGAAAGGTTTTGATTAACTGTATTCATTCTGAATGTGGGGGTATATGGCTTTGTTACTTGACAACCTGTGGATTTCTGCAACATTCAGTTTTCTTAAAAAATATTATGCTCTTTTAGAACTGCCCATGCATGTTTGAAAGACAAATCATTCTCCAGGAAATACATACAGCAGAGTCTCTGAATGTGTGTTAAACTTTGTGATGAGCAAATGATGAAGGTCAGCTCAGCCTATAGCATAGTTCAGTAAACAACTTGAGTCTAGTTTTATGCTTTTAATTTTGTTCTAATTTGTTCTTAAAATAAAAACAGCATCAGAGGCTGTTCATTTGGTAGCGCTTCAAGGGGCTTAACCTTAATTACACATTAGATGCAGGTATCTGAATTGCCATGCCAGAATAGTCTTGGGTGGTACCTCCTTGTTCAGAATCTAAGGAGCTGTTCCATGGGGAAATTGGTAATTCAAAGGTAGCTTCCTCATTAGAAAGTCTGTGTCATTGCTCAGATTTGATGTTGACGTGTATTTGTAAAAAGCTCAGCAAGGCTGGTAGTTTGAGATAAAATAACAGAAGAACAAATGTACTTTTATTAACCTGAGAAAAGTGGCTCATACAATCTTAGGAAGAATTAATAAAACATTCTTCTAGTTTTGAATACTGTGGTCTGTCATTTTGTGTATTAACTCTAATAATCATCCCCAGCATTTTATCTGAAGATGGATATAAAATCAAAAGCCATACTACTTCAAACACAATGTCTAAGACTCTTAGCAGGCTGATCCAACTTTGAAGTTGTGTCTGACTTGAAGGTTGGCCCTACCTTCCATGGGGAGCTGAACTGGGTGACTTCCAGAGATCCTTCCCAACCTAAATTATTCTTGTGATTCTGTGATGACTGACACTCTGTTATGCCTGATGTCTATCTGGCTTCTTCAAACTGTGCAGAATGCCTTCAATTGGCTTAACTACCCCTCACAGCAGCTCCTGACAGACTGTTTTAAGGTATGCTCATTCTCTTACAAATGGAACAGTTATTTTAGCCTCAGACTTCCCAAGGCCATGGGAGCAGCAGTCTGGACCTTTTAGTATGGTGGAGGTTACCATTGCAGCCACCCTTTTACAGCCAGTAAGAGACATGGTTAGAGCACATCTGTGATGTTTGTGTGAGTTCATCTGATCAGGGCAAGAGCACCATACACCTTATCAGTGATAATGCTCTTAAAAAAAAAAAAGACTTGTAGCTGTAGTGGGTTGTTGCTACTGCTGTTATTCATTGCAATTTTACAGTGATGTATCCCATTGCATTTGGTTTTGTTTATTAATATGATGTCCCTGGAGTTAGGGATCATGCAAGAAGTTTTAATATTTGATGAGGTTTTTAAATTTAGAATTGCATAAAGAGTGGCCTTGCCTCTGCTATTGATTTTTGTGGCCCAAGATGACCACTTCAGATTCAGGGTAACAGGAGGAGTGGTAAAGTCCATCCAGCTGTATTGCTTCATGTATTTCACTTGTTCCACTTAAAGCCATCGTTCTGATGGGAAGTACACCTCAAACTCTTTTAAATGCTATTTGTTTTTCTCAAGGAACAGTGGAATGAGTTTTGAAAGTTGCAGAACATTGCCAGTTTTCTGGAAGAATGTTACGTGCCAGACAGAAGAACATTGATAACTGTGGAAAATAATTGCATTCCAATGCAAAGCATAGTATTTCAGATTGGTAACAAGTAGTAGCTTTTATAGAAGAGGTCAGAAATAGTGAGCTTACTGTGAAAAGCTTGTATAACACATCTCCCACACTTCTTTCCTAGCAGCAGAGTTCTAAGAGTTCCAGGTTTTTGTGAAGTTCTCAAAGTTGTGTGTGTGCAGTTGTTCGAGGGTTTTTTATTACTTTTATTGAATGAATGAATATCCAATAATTAAAATGACATAGTAGCAAGCTAATCTCAGAAGAATGCTTTGTATCCAATAGAGGAAATGCCTGAGTACATGCTGTACTATTCTGTGAATGAATTATAGATTACATGATTTTCTGTAATGCTGTGCTTGTCTTGAAGTTCTCTGCTGGCAAAAGCGATGTGCAATGCATGTTGCTTATAAATTGTAAAATAAAGATCTATATAATGGCACCATTTAATTCTTTATTTGAAGTTTTGCTGTGTTTAAAGGACATGTGATTTTAGAAATAAAGGCAGGCCACAGAGCAGACATACAACACACCTCACCCCAACTCACACCTCTGCAAAGTGTATATATTTCATATAAATAAGGAATGCAAGCTTTGTTCTTCAGGAGAGGTATGTGTCTGTGGGCAGATGAGCAAGAACCTGCTGCGTTTCAAGTTGCTCATGATCTGCAACCCCCCAGGCATTTAGACCATTTTGTTGTCTTGCTGCAGCAGTAGAGTTGCTTACCACATTTTTACATATACAACCAAAGTGTCCCCTGCACTCCCAATGGCATCTCTGGGTGGAAGGTGAGGGGCATGGAGAGGTGAGCAGGTTGCATAGTGCCTGCCTAGTTACTCCCCCAGACTATCAAGCATGTCCTTTCCAGGCTGAGGAGGGTAGTTGGGAGAGCACCTTCTGCCTGGAGCATCCTCCCTGTGGGCTTTTATCTGGAATAGTCACCCTCTTTCTCATCTCACTTATCTTGCTCTTGGAGAAGAGGAAAGCCATAGGAGGAGCCCAAGTGAGAGGGTTGCAGCTCTCCAGGGGGCTGCTAAGGCCTTTTTCCATAAGCCCTGAGTCTGGACTGCCATCCAGTAATGGTCAGCATTCTTGTGCATCAGGGGAAAGGTGCATAAACAGCAACAGAGTGTTGGAAGGGACCAGCTCGGTAAGAAGCTCTCTGAAGACTCAGATTTGGATTCCCTTGCACCTATTTGTTCATGGACTTCATAAATCTTTTTCTGGGCAGGGGCTAGCAGATGGAGGAGGGCAGTTACAACCTACCCTAGCAGTCAAGAAACCCCACTGGACCAGAGGTGTGAGGTTGGAGTATGGAGCCAGCACTGGGAAGCAAAGACTTTGCAGCTTCTGAGAAGCTCTCTAGCCCCTGGTGTATGGCAGCTAAGGGGGCATCTGCCTTTCCTCCTTCACTTGTTGCCTGTCCTTGTCCATTAGCATGCTGCACCTCTGTAAGACACAGGGTCGGCACCAGAAAGCTGTTTTTTGGATGTCTCTCTGCTTGTTCTCTTTTTCTTTGACTGATTCTAAGTGACTCTCCACTCGGCATCAGGAGCCCTAAATCATCCTACAAGCCTCTTGTACAGAAAATGCAAAATGACTGATGCCTTATGTGGAGCCTCTGAATTATCCTTAGGAGGCACTTAGGGATTTTGGCACCCAGCATAAAATGCTTAAATTTATCTTTGGGTGTTGTCAGTGTCCTAGTGAGTTAGAGCTATGGGAAAGTCTTCCTGTTAATCCCATGGGTGTTGTGCAGGACTTGGGTTACTGAGGGCTTTGTCCCATGTGCTGCTGTGTGTGGATGAAGACAAAATTCCTAGGGAAAATGTGATGTCCACAAACAGCTTCGTTTTAACATATCTGTGATTTAATGTAGCTATTTAATTTGTTAAAATTTATGGCTTTTAGAAGAAAGCCTTGGTGTAAAGTGAGTTCTCTCTTTAAGAAATTATGTTTTCAGCCAGAGCTGGCTGGTTCCTGTTGCTCTGGTAATGCTTAAGTGTCTGAGTGACTTGAGTAGCCACATGCACAGGTAATTGTCCTACTTCAGAAAAATCTTATTCTCAATCCATAAAATGAAAAGACAGAGTATGTGCAGCATCCAGTACTAGTAAACATATAGTTTTACATTAGTAAACTATACTAATCAACAAGCAGAAAATACTTTGTTATTGGCATTTTTGTACATGGCTCCGCTGTGAAAAGCTGTGGCTAAGGCAATTTCTGGAGGTTTGGTATGGATCTTGCCAGAAAGCACTTGTGCCTGCAGTGTGCAGAAGTGTCCATTGCGGGATCCCAGGGGACTGTACGTGCAGGCAGTGTGGACCCAGTAACTCACAGGCACTGGGCTTCCCAGCTTTAGCCAATATCCCCTTCACTGAGGGCAGAATTCTTCTGAGCAGCTCTTTAAAAACCATCATTCTGCCTCAGGCTGAGGTTCCAAAGGTGACCTCTGTGGAGTAATTTGATGGGAGAACTTAATAGCCCCTGCTGTTCTTCAGTTTTTCCACAGAATTCAGTGCACCTTCACCTCTGACAGAGGCCTCTGCTCATGATCCTGCTGAAGAAAGAAATCTTATTGATCATGCAACCAAAGCACTTTCAGGGACTAGAGTTTATTGTTATATTTTTGTATATACACTACACTTCTTAAACTTTTGTTGGCTATTTTATATCTGTTTGAATAAGAAGCAATTAGGAATATCTCTAGGTATCCTATATGTTTAGTTGATTTTTATGGTACTCGGTGATATGTAATTCCTTATGTGTGGGTGCCTCAAGTTTCTCTGCTTCACACATTCTTTCAAAATCATTATTCTTGATTTTAAATGCTGTATTGCAATAGTGTAGAGTATTTATTTATTTATTAGAGTATTTATTGTCTGAGGGAAGCTACTTGATAAGTGGAAGCATTGCACTGAATCAGATAACCTTAGTTGAGTGTTGTGTTTTTGTTTCTTACCAAGATTTTGTTTTGTGCTAGAAGGTCAGGCATTTCCTTCATCATGTAACAGCTGCATGCATTTGGTACTTCAGCCTTTATGAGGAGAAGACTTGGTGAAGAGCCATTGTCTGGAAGAAAGGAATATTTGATTGTTTCTTAAGAAATTAATTCCGTTCACATGCACTGTCTGAAAGAGCTCTATACACAAATGCTTTCCATATTCCACAGTATGTTTCTATGGCCACCAATTCTTCTACTTCTTTTACATGGTAGAATACCATATTGAAAAAAGAATATTTAATTTTGGGGTACCTTACTGAAAACATGACATCTGTACTAGCCTTTTGCATGGTCTTTCTTGTGTTAAAAAAGGACCTAGTTATTAAAATATACATTTCAGAACTCTGATATGTTTTCTTCTTTTTTTTATGGCTTTCCCTTATTTTTTCCTAGTAGTGAAATATTATTTTGTCCAAGAAATTGAGGAAGTAGTACTGTTGTTAATTAAAAATTGCTATACAGCTTAAAGCCTTGGGTCATTTCTTTTGGGGAAAGAAGGGAGGAGTGTTAGAAATGTCAGTGTACAGTGACACTGTGCCTCTGGGTCACTAAGAAACAGGCAGAGTTTCCAAATAGCAAGGAGACCAAGCTGTCCCCCAGAAAGGCACTGACTGTTGTATGAGGAACTAACTGAAAAGAAACAGTACCATCATGGTTTGGGGGCTTTTTTTCCTTTTTTTTTTTAACTGAAGATGGTAATTTGAATAAATTTTTCACCAAATATGTATTGAAAATATGTGTTAAGTGCCTAGGTTCATATTTATATATATTTCCAAATACTGAAGCCTACGTCCCCAAACTGATGGGCAGATTGTTATAGTTAAAAATATGCAAACACTGTAATAACTGTCAGAAATGCAGTATATATTTGTCATGGTTATAGACATTGGGCTCCTTCTTGGGGATTTTCAGACCTAAAAATAGGATGTGTTAAGTGATCCTTTTCTTAAGAAATCTCCTGAGTTACTTAACAATTGTAAAAAATGTCTTAATTCTACTTTGGATGGGATAGGTGGCACTATTAGTGTAGTTCTTAATGTATTACTGAAATGTTGGAACACTGAAAAAAATCTACTTATCTAAACCAGCAAAGGAAATCTTACTTGGACATGACAGGTCACAGTGCTTTTCTGAAGTCTAAAAGTTTATTAACATTTCTGTGAGTTTTACTAGTTTTTTTTCTAATTGCTTATGTTTTTCTTAGATAATGGATTAGTTTAAAAAACTAGTTTCAAAAACTACTATTTTAAAAAACTGTAATTTAAAAGTAGTTTAAAAAGCTGTAGTGGTGTACAGTGAGAAAGACTGATGTGTCCTCTTCAAGTGTAATCAATTGTGTTTTGAATGCAGAAAAGTAATAATTATCATCTATAAGGCCCCATTTTACTTGTGTTTTTGGATATTTTTGTTTTGCATATGTTCTCTGTGAGAACAAGCAGTCTCAATGAACTGCTGAAGTTCCTGACCTTAACAGTTCTTATTAGTAACTTGTTTGCAAGGTTTGTGCTTGCCTAGAAGAGGTACAAGCATATTTTGGATACTCTAAAGTAGGTTTATGATGTTTATGTTCTGTGTACCAGTAGCACTGTGTAACAGAACTATCTCCTGATCCCATTTTGGTGCTGTGCTGTAAGTCACTCTTGGGTAGTCTGAGAAACACTACAGATCTTTATTGTAGAAAAACTGTGTTTGCTCTATGTGTTTATATTGTAGCTATCTGATTTACAGGGTGCTCTGCCTTCAGAGGTAGTGGTTCTATTTTCTTAGGATCTTTATTTTATTTTGTGTAAATTCCAATGGCCTGGTTTATAATTAAAAAAAAAAAATTAAAAAAAAAAGTCAGTTAAGTAGAAGACCCATGCAGAAGATTTTACTTTCTTAATCCACCATAAGCTTTATTTTGTCACCAGATCAAATAGCTTTTAGAATTGAAAGTTAACATTTTTCCAAGATGACAAGGAGATTTAAACATGTAGTTACTATGGTAGCCAGTATAGGAAAGTTTAGTCCTGTGTTCTTTGTCTGACTAATGTCTGACCTTCACAATGTTGTTAAACCAAAGTCCCTGCAGCTCAAGGCTGCTAGCATTGTATGCTCCTTTGAAAGGCACTAAAAGAAATAGGCAATTCCAAATGTGGCCCACATCTGGAGCACAACAGTCTATACCTGGTCCCCAGCTGGTAGTGAGGAAAAGTAAGAGCTTTGGTTTTGTCCTGCTGTCAGCATCTCTGAGTAGGTTGTCTTACTCAAAAAATTAATTTTGTTTATCCAAGTCAGTTCTTTTTTAGTTGGGAGTGTAGGTGTCTCCCAACACTCATTTGTCCTTTTGCCTCCCACATCAGTACTATAGTAAGGTAGTTTGTTTATTTTTTAACCTTTCTAAAATCTGTTTATGTATATTTGTCCTGGAAGTTAAACTATATTCTAACCCTACATTTATATCATCTTTGCCTAATTTATTATCAGTTGTTTGGTGTTTTATCCAGTGTGGTTTTGGAAAGCAATAGGATGCTCAACCTTTTTTCCATTTAGCTGCTACTCCAGTGTTGTACACATTCCCTTTGCATTAGAGTTTGGCACCTGATCAATACAAAGATAACACTTAATATTTTATTATTTGTGGTGACTTTCAAAAAATTTAGTTTCTGAGCTTTCCTGTCTGGCCCTTTTATTTATTTAATCAATTTTATGTGCCTTTTAACTTTGGTGTGATATGGATTTCTGTGGCTGGTCTTTGCATCTGTGTAATTTTCTAGTGCAAGGATTCCTTTCATATTGTTCCAAAGTGGTCCATTCTGTTTATTTATTTCTGATTTCTATATCTGTTATGCACTCTGATATTGGAAAAATCAGTACACTAATCTCTTGGTGTTTCAGAAGACTCACGTTAATATTAAAAACCACCTGCTGAAACATCTCTGTCCAGTACTAAAATCATATTTCCATCCAAATAATGATAGTGTAGCAGTGGGACACACAGCAAACTGACATTAGAGATTGCATGCTGATGATAGAAGGAAAGATTGTGCCCAGCCTTGGGGTTTAGTCCAGTCAGGAAATAAGGGCTAAAATAGCTTGGAAGGTTGAGTGCTTAGTAATTATCAGTAAATGACATGCCTGGATTTCTGAAAAGAATGAAAACAAATGTGTGTACTTGCACAAACACACCTTTAAAACCACTTTCTTTTTAAACAATGCTTTTTTAGTTCTTCTACCCACTTTCTTCTTTTAATCTCCTTCATCCTTTTTCATGTGTGGAGGGTTTTTGGTGCTAATAGCTGCCAGCATTCCATTCCCAAACTCCACAGCTGCACTGTCTGTATCTTCAGCAGATTAGATTCCTCTTGAAACTGGATCCATTGTTTATTTAAAACAGTGCTTTTTACTCATTCCCAAAAGAGGATGTTCAATGTTGTTGTTGTTTTAGTAACCTTAAGGTATCTAATTTAATTTGGAAATAATAATCTTATTTTCTTTGAACTGTGTAATGCATTTGGACATTTTAATCTGAGTATCACATGACTACTAGTATTTTCAAAGCAGTGAGATGCAAAGGATACATAGGTCCTTTTCCCGTGAGCTGAATTTATATCATCTTCCTTGACCTAGTAAATAGTAGTGATAAGCAGTAAATAGTGATCTGATTCTTTTTCTTGATGCCTGCTACTGGGGAGAGGAAAGGTCTTAGATATTCTTTTGGGAAAAGAGACAGCCCAAAGCCTGTGCCTTTCTAAAATCCCACAGAAGCTCTTAAGTTAGATCTTGGATGTTGTATACATGAATCATGGCCATTAGTTTACAAATGGATTTTGATTTATGTGATTTAAGACTGCAAATATGCTGTTTATAACTGCATCCATTATATATGAGAATAACTAGAAAATACCCTGAGCCAAGTGCAGAGGTTGCTTTTGGGGGAAGAAAAACAGGCACTTGAGGATAACTGACATTTTAAAATGGGCTTGAGATTTGACTGGGTCTGCAGTTAATGATTGTTACTGCCTTTATAAAGTCTTGACTTCCAGCTATCTTTTAGTGTTGAATATATATATATATAGATAGATATATATATAGATATATATAGATATATATTTGAAACCTTTGATCATCTCCTCAGTTTTGTTACTGATACTGTGTGGCCTTGGTGCTTCCCAAGGATCAGGTGTGTATGATGAGGCTCCGTGCATTTCCCTTGCTGTGTCATCCTGTTCAGCTCAAGCAGAGCTTTGACTTTCACTCTCTTTTGTGAGGAAGTTACAGCAGACTGAGGGTCAGCTAACACAACACCAGCTAATCCAGAGCCAGCCTCAATTTCTCATTCTAAATTGGATAAAAACCAGGAGACCAAATTACTCAGTTTTACTTGAGACAAAATCCCACCGAGGCCAACTAAGGCTTGAGTAAGCGTGGGAGGTTGTGGCACTTTGCTTCGGAGTTACATCTGTTTTATGAAGGTGATTCACTAATTAGGGGAAAAGAAATTGAAGGCACAGCTGTTTATTTACCCAAGCCTTGATGCAGCCTCTGTGTTCCTCATATTCTATTGTTTCTAGCAGGCCTATGGGCTTGTTTTACTGAAATGGTATTATTTTTTTTTCCTCTCTTTGTTTTTTTTCCCCCTAGACTGGCAGATAGCTACTCTGGCTCTGCTGCTGGGTGGTGCTGCCATTATTCTCATAGCTTTCCTGGTTGGGTTGATCTCCATCTGCGTGGGATCTCGGAGGCGGTTCTACAGACCAGTTGCAGTCATGCTCTTTGCTGCAGGTAAGCACTGGCATCATTAAAAAGATTTCCTGAGAGCAGCTGAACTTTCATAGAAGGGAATATGCCTTGTTCTGCATACTAATGCAGAGGTGTTTGGTTACTTTGGTGTTAACTCCAGTGAAGTCTTTCAGGCTGTAAGTTCTGCACAGTGTTAATCATTTTTGCAGCTGCACTATTATTAGTTCATAAACAATTATTTATTTGCATTATATTTATTGTTTTGTGAAGTATGTGCAGCAGGGGAAACTACAGAGGATAAATCTCAAAATACCATTTTTAATCGGTGACTTTGTGCTGCTTGATGTCCCCATTTTTATTCTTCATGCAAAGCCTTTTTTATTTTAATGTTCTCTCTTTTGCAATTTTAAAACGGGGAAATTAATACCCAAAGGTGAACCCTGGAAGCTTTACATGTGAAAATAAATAGGATTATCTTGCAAGGTGTTTATATATGCCCCTGTGCCATAAGGAATTAATTTTGTTGTGTCATCTCGCTTGGTTATTAATTTAACAAGCTGTCACAGTGTAGTCCCTGTTTGGTTTTAAAAACACAAAAATGGAACAGTTTATATAAACTATCACAAAATCTTAAGGGAGACCTAAGAATCTGAATTGTCTGTAAGACTGGTCCAGTGAGGTACAATTACAATATCAAATAATCTCTTTTTATATATTCTGGTGCTTTGGGGCTTCGTCAGCATGGATGTTTCAGATTCTCCTGAGACTCACCAACCGTGGTTTGTCTTCATCCTGTCACTCACATCTGCACTGGAGCCAGCAGCTTAAGCCCCTTCTGATAACCCATAATAAAGAGGATGACAGAACCTTTGGGATGTATAAAAAAAGCCACTTAGGAGCATATGAGAGGATGAGAGTGTGGGGTTGGAAGGAGTTTGGGATGAAGCACAGCTCTGGGAAGGCTCCTGCTGCCCCCTGCTGATAACATTGCCTTGATGGAACCGAGCCCTTCAAGATGCACTTTTATGTGCTCAAGACGTATTCCTAGATTACATTTCATTTGTTTTTAGGAAATTAAAGCAACCTAGGATCAGATTCCCTGAGTGGAGATCATCTGGTTTTGTTCTATGTGTCACATTGTTTGCTAGGTTAAATGAATATAGGTACTGGTGCCATTGTTTTAAATTTAGTGTTAATTTTGAGGTTTATAAGGTATGCTGGGAAGTTAACTTTGAAGGAAATGGGGTTATTTAATTTTTGTGGTGGTTTCTTGTTTGGCTTCATTTATGATAATAATGTGCAGTAACTTGATAATTATTCAGCCATACACGCCTGTCTTGCCATGTTGCTCATTTAGTAGTTAAGTATGTACTAAAAAAAGAAATGGCTTTCCACAAGAAAAGATTTCTTCAGATCCTGCTGTTTGTCTTCATGTGCTCTTCTCTGCATAAAATTGCTTCCAGTCTTTACTACAAAAGGTTGATGGTGAAGGGGGTTAATGCTTACTTGAATCTAAGAGGAAATGAAATTGGTTCTTTAGTTTATGATGGTGTTCACATCTTCCCTTTGCCTCTGTGTGTGTGCATGTGCATTTTGAACAGCCATAACCTGAAGCATATGAGAAGAGAGATAATGAGGCCAAGACAACCTACCCCATTCTTCTTCATTATCTAGCAAATCTGAGGAGAATCCTTTCAGGATTTGACATTTACATTGTTAAAAGACATTTCCTACAGATTTTATCTTTGATGTCAGCAATTTGTAGAGATGAATATAGATGGTGTATCTTGAAAGAGTTATGGTAAGAATCCCCCACTGAGGAAGGGGGAAGTTAAGATTGTAGCAGTTTGTGCCTTATGCAGCTTTCCATGGATTCAGGCCTTCCTCTGTGGATTTCACAAATCTTTTCAGGATAAACACCACCCTGAACTGTGAATGTGCTGGCAAGACCAAATATTTTGTGTCACTCTGGTTGGGAGTCTATCAGCTGCCTCTGGAAAAAGGGCACAGTTTGAATTTCCCAGAGACATTTAATGATGTGTGGGTGTTGGGTAGAAACAGTCTCTGTGTGGAAGAAAGGACAAAATGAAAAAGTTATTTCCAGGTACTTTATAGAGTCCAAACAGTTGGCTCCAGGCTATTTTTTTTACTTCAAGTTTTGATTTATTTTTTTTTTCTTCAGCTTCAGGTTTCATTTAGCGACTCTGTAGGTGATGGAGAAGATTGACTGACTAGGAGTGGAAGAGATGAGAAAGAATAGGACAAAAAAAACCCAAAATTCAACCTAGATGCTGAGAATAAGCCAGCAAGTAATGAAAAGTTGTGAATGTGTTTTCATAGAGCTGACAATACATATTTTAATGTTGAGAGGTAGAAGAACACCTCAGGTAATGGAAAATGTGGAGGAGACAGTTGCACGAAACATGGGCTCCTGTGGCTCTTTGGTCTAGAGGAGGTCTCCAGCTCATGGAACTGTTGGGCTGTCTTAGAGCTCATGAACCAAACTGGCCTTGAAAACTGCACCTTCAAAGTGCAGGCTCACAGACTTGTCCATGCAAGAGTTTCATGATACAGTTACCATTTAACAACATGCTAACCAAGTCTAATTTAGGGGCAGAAAGTATGCTTGCTGGAAGTCCATAAAAGAAACAAAAGAAAAATTAAAGATGTTTGCCTTTTGGTGCTGTGTTTTAACAAATGTGACAATGTTTGGAAGAATAACCTATTGATGTTAGCAAGCTGTTAACACATTTCACAAAATGTTTTTACATGCAAGCTAGGGAAAACAGTGGCTACGTGAAAGTAAGAGTAATATCAAATGGTGGCAGATAATAATGGGAGAATACTTAAGGAGGTATCTTTTAATTCTGACAGAGAGAGCACAGTCCAGCTGTGTTGCATCCTTAGTTCTGTGCTATAACCTATTTTCATAATGATGAGGAGGATAGAATGGAAGCTTACATGTCAAATTTTACAGTGGAAGTAGAAAAAATTGCGGGTACATTGAAAGACAGAATTTGATTTAGTGAAGTTGATGGAATGGTCTGAAAAAGCTGGACTGACTTCAGGAGAATGTAGTGCAGGTTGCTACAGGGCAGCAAAAAATCCTAATATTAAAGAAATATTGTTGGGGAAAATACACTGTAGGTATGTGCTCCAATCTCCTTGTTGAGGCAGGATGGTCACTAACAGTGAGAGCTTTGTCTAGTCCAGTTTTGAAGAAATTCAAACATGAAGATGTTGCATCCTTTCCAAGCATGTTGACCTGGGCCCATACTACCCTCCTTGTGATATTTTTTTCTTTGTTAATGTCTCTCCTGAATCTCTGAGATTAGTGTTCACTCTCATTACTGCCAGCTTGCCTGGCACTACAATCAGTTTTGGGTTTTTTTCTGACATTGTTACAGCTACATTTTCAGGTAATCTTTGAAACACCCAGCACTTATTAATGAAGTGCTTTACTCATCTGAAATGAGCAGGAGGTAGAGAACAGAAGTACAGGACTTACTAGCTAGCACCAGCATTTTCATAATTACATATCAATTAGAAAGCCACATCATAAGTGCTTTTTTTTTAAATCAAAACTTATAGTCAAACACTTGAACAAAGCAAAAAAATATGACTGAAATTATATTTTCCTACTTTTAAAGCATTTGTTACAAATTCTTCATGTTTAGTATGCTGAGTATGTATAATTGCCTATATTTCATGTGAATGCAATAAAACTGGTATTCCTGTTCCCATATTGCAAGCATCACAGTGCTTCATAAAAACGTGTCTATATTTGAAGTGAACAATCAAGTTTGAGATAAAGAGTCTTTTCTGAACAGCATTTGAGGAGTAGATATTTTAAGATTTCCTTTGCAGCCTGTTTTTTCTACAGGAAAGGACTTGCTCTTCTGAAGAAAGATAGTACACACTTCCCTTAAGCAGGTCAGCATAGCGTGGAGTTCCTTTAAATTCATTAGAATCAGATCAGTAGTTGCAAGCATTGCTTTCAACATCTTCTGGGGTCATGCTGGTCATTTCTCATAACTTTGCTGACTGCTGTTTCTAGCTTACACAGCTCCCTTCCTGCTCTACAGGGAAAAACAATGACAGAAGGCAAAATTAGTGCAAAGTGATGACAGTGCTGTGTAGGGTGGCTGCTCCCACCAGCCACTTGCTGCCAGCACTTCCTTTGAGTTCTGCAGTAGTGTGTCTGGACCAATAGTAGGAAAAACTGGAACCCTCACTATGGAAATGTCAAAAAAAAACCCCTTGTGTGTGTTGCTGCTTTAGCAACATGTTCCTCTTCCAAGAGAATCACTTTTTTTTTTTTTGGTTGTGTTTTGACAAGTCCAATCTGTAGATTGAAATCAAGCATACTTCATATGTTACACTGGGGAAGGTGGAGACTTCCTTGCTTTGCACTTGACACAGACACACATGGAGCAATTTCTGCATTGATTCAGCAGAGATGCTGCATCCCCAGTGCAGGGACACACTAAAGAAAAACTTACATATTTCCACACATTTTCAGAAATCCTTTCTGACCTTGAATGGTCTTAAAGATTAGTCTGAAAGCTGAGCATATGTTGAGGTGCTTTTGGATGTAAAGATGCTCTCATTATACAGAACTGGAATGCATAATCCTTTCATAAGAGTAGGTGCTTTTCCCAGTGTACCCTGCCAGAGTTTCTCAAATGTTGCACAGTACTTTGTAAGCTGACAGACAAAAAATTATATTCAAATGGAATAACATTAAGTAACATTTCAATAACTGTAGAATTAAAAAAAGTCCTGTGGATTTTGATACCCACATCAGAAATTCCACTGTGCAAACATTATTCAGATTCTCAGTCTCAAGTAAGGGTCCAAAGACTACTCTGTAGGCTAAGGTGGGATGAGCTGAAATTTCCAGTGAGTTTTTTAGAGACTTTTGTCACCGAGGTTCTGATGAATATGGGACATGATCTCCCCATAGTAGTCCTGTCCTCAGGACAGGTGAGCATTTGTCTCCAGGGCTAATGAGAGGGGCCACTTGGACAAGGGTGGGAGGGGAAGTGAAATGTGTGTCTGTGGATTTCAGAGACAGTGCTATAGGAAATAATGATTTTGAAGCTTTTTAATGTCTTGGATTTAATCTATTTTATTATCTTCTTTCATCACACAGTATTTCTAACCCACCCCCTAAATTCATAATAGTTTGCCGGTTTGAAGTTTAGTGACTGATCAAATTTTATAGATTCCTTGGTATTCTGTGTGAGAATGTCGTTAATTCTGATTACAGAACACAGTAATGCATAAGAAACATGTGATTCACTGAGTCTCTGCTGAGCACAAGTATATATCACCTATGACAATGAATTATTTCTAGGCTAAGTGAATTATTTGATTCTCAGCTACATTTCTTAATATGTGTTCTCGCTTCTCATTTTGATTTATTTATAATGGCAATAGAACAAGTTTTTCTGTTTTGGAAGGAGTAATGACTGCAAACTAAAATATAAAGGAGAGACAGAAAAGAATTTGGGAAATACTACTCCCACTGTTTATTTTGTGGACATTTGAAGGATCATCATTATATCCCAGCAATAATATTTGTTCATCAATGAGGGAGTATGGAAGAGTTGCTCTGTTCTCCGTGAAGGAAATGAAGGTGATTTAAAAAGAGCAGTGCTTACAAGCTAAAAATCACCAAAAGCATTTTAAATGTGAATTTCAGTTATTTGACATTTTCTTTGTTTTAGGGAAACAAAACAAGGCTTCTTCTGATGTTTGTATTTTTTTTTTCCCTTTCAGTTGTTCTCCAGGTCTGCAGCTTAGTCCTTTACCCAATCAAGTTCATCGAAACGGTCAGCTTGAAAATATACCATGAATTCAACTGGGGCTATGGCCTGGCGTGGGGTGCAACTATATTTTCATTTGGGGGTGCCATTCTTTATTGCCTGAACCCTAAGAACTATGAAGACTATTACTAGAATCATTTAATGAAAAGAAAAATTAAAAAAAAAAGGATTACACCATCTTTTCTAGCTCACAGTTTTTTTAGAACACTTGTGGAGCACCAGACAGTCTGCTCTGTTGATAAAATAGCCTTTGCCTTTTGGGTGTGAACACTGTAACCAGCTTTTACAACCATTTAGAAGAACTGCAAACACTAGGATTGCTGATCTTACATAGACAGATTCTGCAAGCTGCTGATACATAAACTTCATTTTTCCTGACAACAAGCAAAAGGATCTACGTGACAGCGATCATTGTGAGAAAACTGGCTGGAATGAGAATGCAATGCCAGCATCTGCTATTGCCTTCAGGGGAGCAGCTGGTATGGGCTCCATGTAGAAGTTTCCCTGTATCATAGAGGATTCAGATGTCTGATAAGCTGGCAATGGCATCTTGTACAATAGGCTGAGTTGGCCCCTTGTTACTTGCTCAAAAGCGCTCTTAAGGAATTAGTTGCAAGGGACTGTGTTGAGGGCAGTGAATGTAACTGGTTAATGACTTGTCTAATATCTGCATTCAGCAGTCTGCTGGGAGAATAATTAAAAAAAAGAAAAACCCAAACAAGCCACCAACCCACACAGGATTTCATGAATTGGTAATCGGCATCACCGCGCCAGCTGTAGCAGATTGTTGAAGGAAATCCAAACCCAGAGACATGTGCTTCTGACTGTGTAGTTGGAAGTTGTCTCAGCTCTCAGTGTTTTGCTGGAGGGGTAAAGATAAAGGGGAATAGAAAAAGACCTGTTCTGTCCCTGAGACATCTAAAATGTATGAATGAACTGCAGTTGTCCTGAGTACCCATTTACCTTGCAAACATTGTCATGAAAAGAATGCATATGAAACAAGTTCAGTTATATTTTTGAAAGGTGTTTGTTAGTATATATGAATATATATAATGCAAATATATATGCAGAGGGAGAGAAATGATTCATCTTAAAATTGTAATATGAGCTGTGATGCAGTGGTTAAAATACTAACTTTGTACACATTCTTGAAAGTCTTGGATTGGTATGCCCAATTTTGATTGGTGTTACAAAATAAACACACAATGGTTTGTCTTCTGTATATGTCCTTGTACAGACTCTGTGTTATGGGAAATGCTTAAAAGTTCACATCAAGTTAAGGTAAAACTGGACAAAAATAACTTCTTGCTACTTCACGTGTAATATAATACTTGCTAAAAATTCTTTTCTAAGGGTGTTTCAAATTAAAAAAACTGCCATTTTTTAAAAATCTGGTTAGGTTGTGAGTGTCCCTGATCATCAGGAATACAGCTGAATTCATGTCCCATCATGTCCATATTAAAACATTAGCACTTCAGGAGATAATCTCTTGTTTTTAAAAGATGAGTTTCTAATGGACTTTTTGATGATTATGTACATCTGATTACTCCTTGCTTAGTATGTTTCCCACTTAAAACATCCAGAGACTGTACTCATTAAATGAAACCCAAGATAAAATAGGGAGAACCTTCACATGAATTTAATCTGCATCACTTTTATTTTTGTTTACAATTTGCTTATTTGGATATTTTCAATTAATTATAAGCATATTTTTATACAATTGTAATCTTTAGAAATAACTATTTTTTTTAATGGAGAAATTTAAAATATATTCTATGTGGACCTCTGCACAAGCAGATGTGCTGGGGTTGCACATCCACCTCTATCCAAAAGGTTCTGCTGGTTCCATGGAAAAGGCTCCTGAATTACTGGGTGTTTAATGGCATCTCTTGTGTTACTGCTGGGCCACCATGGTGCTGAGGGTGTGAAGTGAGCAGGGGACCACAGGGCTGCCTTTAGGAGGGCCTTGTGCAAGTATTGCTGGCATGTGGAGATGGTTTATAAAACTCTGGGATGCTCTGCAGTTCAGTCTTTACTACCATGGCAGAATATTCTGAATTGGCAGCCTTTGCGGAACCAGCAGTGATTAATTAGATTAGATGGAGCAAAATGACAGCTTGACATGGAAGGGACTGCATGGCAATGCCTGGAGAACAAAAAGGATGGGAGGAAAACTTGTATCCAGTGATTTCACAGGCACCAAAAGAGCATTTGTAACTCTGCTTTATTTCCTGGGACTGACTTAAGGCGGATATTCACTATATAGTTAACTCAGTATCTTTCTGAACAGCTGTGTAGTTCTGCTTTTATTTAGCAGCATGGAGAACATTGTAGTTTGGCATGGGAATTAGATTAGTGCAGAGAAGCCCACTGTGCTGAGATGTCTGTACCTTTCTAAGGAGATGGTGTTTTGGGGTTGGCACTCTGGCACTTTGTGCCACAAGAAGGTACAACGCCAAACCCATATCGTAGACACTAATTTATCAAATTGGTTTTCTTTATTTGGAGTTTGAGTGAAAGCAACTGCCAGGCCTAAGGCAAATGCAAATGAATGGTGTGTGCTCTGCAAGCCACTGGCTCTTTATGTCAAAGGTGTTCAGGCAAAACAATTTACAAATGTGAATGCCTAAAGACAAGGTTCTTGATTCACAGTTGAGTCAGAGATCTGATTTTCAGTCCCAACATCTGCTTTCTCTCTTGAAGGTGATGCAGTCTACTAGGACCCACCTCAGACTCCTCAGGACCTTTGTGTTTGGGCATCTAGTATGTGGATTTAGGTACCTATCTTTAGCTTAGGTTTCTACTGCAGTGTCTTTTTTTTCCTCTTTACCATTGCAAATTTTGGCAACTAAAACAGAACTAAAGGTAAATGCAACTTTGTGCTGATTCTTGGGGTTTTTTTAGCCACAAAAAAGATGCAAGTCTGTGTCCTGAGTGTACGTACGACAAATTAATAATTTTGTATGTTGTGCTTGTGTCATGTCACCATTATTTTAGTTGTTTGACTTTATCTCACTGGCAGAATGATTCTTTCCCACAACAAATACATTTTTTTTCTTCCAAATATATATGAATAAATATATATAATATATATATAGCAAACTTGCAAGCAGGGCTAGTTATTTGTATTTTTTAAGCTTAAAGTATACCGTCCGGTGCTGACAAATGCCCAGCATCTCTTCTGGATTTCTTGCACAACTTCGTTTAGCTTTTGTAAATTTAAAAAACAAATATAGAGAGACCTATGTGTTTGAAATATAAATGATATATATGGATTAGCATGTAACTGTATATTATTAAACATGCAATGAACTGACTGGTAAGTGAAGTCTAATCTTATGGCTAGCAATGTAATTTATTCAGACTGTATTTTTGTACAGCGCAGTGCACACTAACCTATTGCCTCTGTGTCCTCTATAATGCCTAAAACTGTGCCTAGAAATTTCATTTATGTCTTTCAAAGAAAAAAAAAAGATGACTAAATGCTTCATGTTGTTGATAGTATTGGTTTTTCTGATGTTGTTCTTTATTTATTTTTGAGAAGTGTATGGTATGTTTATTAAATGAATCCATCAAAATATGGTTCGTTTTAAATGGTCATTGTTAGCAGGGAAAGACTGATTTTTTTTTTATCTAAACTTTTAAGTTTGCAGTTTTAATACCATTTCTGCATTTCACAATTTTTGTAGCTTACATAAAGTTTTATGTGAAAAAGTAACTGAAATAAAAAAAAAAAAAATTGTTACACTAAGAAAATGTGCCTGTTTTGATCTTGAGTAGATGTATGCAGCTCAGGTGACGTGGTTTCCTGAGAAGTGACAGGCTCCTTAGGCTAATGAATATTCCTGGTACTCAATTAATTCCATGCTAAAGGAGTCTTATCAAAATACACAGGGGGAGAGAGGGAGGGGTGACATTGGCAGGTTCCTGTATCTCACCTGGCCATAAAGCAGTAGCACAGGATGAGTTTCTGAGTCTCACACTGCCTTTATTAAGATGCAGGTATTGTAACATCAGAAAACCAGATGCTTTAAATGTAAATAACAAGGCCATGTGTTGAAATGGGAATCTGTACTGAGCACTTTGTTCCAGTGGGGGAATTTATTCATTATATACAAGTTTCTTTTTTGAATTTCCAATAACTAGTACTTTTGTCTATTTTCATTCTGAAAGCTGTGTTACTTCATTGTGAAAAAAAAAAAAATAGATGCTTTGAACCTGGTGTTGTAAAAAAGGAAAAGCATATTTAAAGCACTGAAGACATGATACTGTGTTTTTTCTATTGGGTCATGTGTTCACTGCATCGCTGGATATCCCCAGAGTGGGTGGGCAGCAACCTGAGGCTTCCAGCAGAAACCAGGAGGGGACGGGAGGCAAAAGCCTTGCCTGGCTTCAGCAGATGAGTGCTGAGTGAATACAGGCACAAGGATGGGGTGCACAGAGTGGAAACCAAATCACAGAGAAGGAGCTTGGAGCAGGGAGCAAGCATGGTGGGGGTTAACAAGGATGGGAGGTGTCTGAAGCTCTGTTTTATTTTGAAATGCATTGAGAGAGGATGCTCATAGGGAGCTGTGAATCCCCTGGAATTGAGGAATCAAGTCAGGGGTAATGGAAGGCGTATTTCTTGAAATCTGCATTAAAATTCTTGTAGTCATGGCTTTAGGGGTTACATTACCTAAGGGTTTGACCTTGTTTTAATGCCCAAATTATAGGTCATTTGTGTTCCTACATGTTGGCACAAGGTCTTGCAGCTTCCTCCCTCTCTCCAGTGAGAGGGGAGGTAATAATTCAGCACTTCTTTGTCAAAGGTGCTGAACAGTGGTATAACTGAAAACACCTGGAGAGAGAGTATTGGGACAGGCAGCTGAACTGTTTTGGCAACTGATTGTGGTTATTTTGTGGTACCATGTATGTTCTGTCACACTAAAGGGTCTCTAAAATAGGGCACCAGGGACAGAAGTTGTCTTTTTACCTTCTGCACTCTGGAAAGGATCTAATCCTGGAAGGAGACTGCCCTTCCCTGCAGGCAGCCAGGCACAGATAAGGTTTTGGAGTTCAGGGTACAAAGAACAGAGGGAGCACAAGTGAGGGTTAAACAGGGGCCCACTGTGTCAGGTTAAGGTAAGAGACCTGAGAGAAATAAGTGACCTTCCTGCCTGTAGAGCTAAGCCTCAAGGGTGACAAAGACACACAAAAGATCTTAGTTTCAATCCCCTGAGAGGAACTTGATGGCAAAACAGCTTTGGAGGCTTTTGTGAGCTCAAACCCTTACTGCTTTCCCACTGAGTGTGAGCTTTCTGTGGTGCTTTTGCCCTTGTAGGTGCCTTTGGTCACTGTGGGCCCTCTGAGCATCTCTACACTGCACTGTGCAGCTGATAAAAGCCTGTCCTGAGGGGACATCACCCACTGTGCTGTGACACTGAGCGTGGGCAGGGCTCTGGGATGCTCCTCAGCCCTGCCACAGAGCAGGATGCAGACAGGTGTGTCTCTTGGTGAGTACGAAACCAGCTGTAAGTGAGATAAATTGTAACAGTACCATGAGGTACAGAGGAATTTCTGCAGCTGCAGACAAGCCTTGGTATATAACAATGATGAATGGATTCATAAATGCCCTCCTCATATTGAGGAGTACTTTCTGACTCAGAGCTGCTGTGGGCTTAAAATAACTTTGTCTTCAGGTTGGTGTCACAGGAGGCAGAATCAGAGCCATTTTCTTAAAGTTTTTTCATTGAGAGCAAGTCACGTTTTTTTTCTCAGGAAATTTAATGTTATTGGAATTATTTAAAATACTTAAATTTATTCAGGTTGTGACACTTCATCCTTCTAAAATAATTTCTTGGCTGGTACATCTGTTTTAGGTTTTGGGTTCTTTTTTCCCTTTCTACTACTTATCTATTTTTCACATCAATCAGAAAAAGAAAGCTGAAACATTTGAGCCACTTGGAAGTTAAGAGAATAGGAGGGCAAGGCTGAACATCATACTTATCTTTGAATAACAGGAGTGTGGGGGAACTAATTTCAGCTCTATCAGTAGATAGCTCTGTAATAAAAATGTCTGAAAAAAAGGTGAAATGAATAGCAGCTGAGAAAAAAGGCCTCTCATTCCTAAACACACACACTTTTTTTCTATCTGTTCCCATTTCTTCTCTTGATGCTACAAGAAAAGAAGAATTTATTTCAGGATTTGTCCTGGTTATCTTTTGAAGTAAGTGTGCTTGCTGGAAAGCTATGTAACAAAGTAGTTGTTAAACTAATATCAAGAATTTCTAATGGAAATGTTTAGAATACCTAATTTCCAAGGCCTAATTGGAAACAAATTATTACATCAATAAAATTTGCTTGAGGGAAAGCCAAAAGGGATTCATGTAATGAAATAGAAAGTTCTAGCTGGAGAAAATTATTTTCACTGTGGAACATCTGAAAAGGTTTGCAGATGTTGGATTAAAAGAAGCACTGCTGAGTTTTTCTGAATCTTCTAACACATGGGCATTTTAACATAAAATATAATGCAGCTTGCAAAAGGAACAGGCAAAGATATTCTGAGAAGCTAAATGTGAACAGACTGCTCCATTTGTTTGAAAACAACCCTTACCTGACAGAAGTGCAGTGCCATTATACTCCCAAACATCTTGTAATTCTAACACAGCTTATTTTCATGGCTGTTTAAAGCTGTAAGTGTGACAATGTGGTGGTTTAGGCCTCAGGTTTTAAAATGTCATTTCACTTGGGAACCAAAGATGCAAATCCAAACTTCCCTCAGCTCCTGCCTTCATCCTGGCAAAGCAGATTTGATGCTCTTTGCAGCTTCTGACTCTCGAGTCTCATGGACCAAAGCTGAACCCCTGGGAGTTTGGCTGTTCTGTGTCTGTACTAAAGCAGTCTTTGCAGCAGATGTGGGAGGGGAGGTTGGGAGGGAGCCATCCCAGTTTTCTCACAAATTCTCACTGTGTCCCTGCAGTAATTTGCAGAGCTGTGCATGTCTGTGGGACTGCTCTCCAAGCGAGAGCAGGGTGTGATCCAGCACCGCTGCTCCTGGAGAGCTTTGGCCAGCAGCTCTCACAGATTGTCACATTTGCCCCTGCTTGAGTTGATAGAGATTTGTGAAATGAAGATCAAATGTGAATTGGAAAAGGTGTAACCAGCTGCTCTGGTGGTGGCTGACCAAGTCCAAACCCCATTAAAAAATGATAAAATTGTCACTGGGCAATTCTCAGGGGCACATGTGTCTGTAAGAAATGACCTACACTCATACTCTTCAGTTGATGAAGCTTTATACAAATAAAAAATCTGAGGAAATAAAGTATTTCATAATATTGGCAGAGAAGGATATGTAATTCTCATGTCTTAGACTCATTCTACATACAGAGAAATGGAATATCATTGAACATCTACATGCTTTCAGATGTATAAACTTAGAAAAATCAGAATGTTTATCAGTGGAGAGTATAAAAATGCTATTCTAGAATGTTGATCACACTATTAGTTTTTAGCAGAGCTTAACAGAACATGAAGTGATCATCTTAATAAGAAATTAGCAACCAGAAGAAAAAAAATGAGAACTTCACAAACAACTAGCAAAAGTAAAAGTCTCATTGTTCATGGGCTACACACCTTTTCCCACAAAGTGCCAGCTGGAGAAGAATGTTTTCTCAGATTTGGGTCTTAATGAGGAATTTTACTTGCTCTTTAGGCAAAGATTAAACCTAATGCTGCTTTGCAAACCTTATTTTCTGAGAAATCTGAATAGATACAGGTTAATTATTTGCTTACAGTTAAGCTTTTCACACCTCTGGTTCAGTTTTGTGGCTCTCATGCAGTGGAAGCTCCTGAGAATAGTTACACTGGTTCTTTCAAAGATCCCATTTTTAGTGCTGCAGCAAAAGTTTAGAGAAAAGTCAGATCAGCAGCCTATGCCTCCCAACACAATCACATATCTGGGGAATTCAAAGCAGGGTTCTCTAGAAGCTGCTAATTGCCTGTCAGTCATCTGGCACACCAGCAGCTCACACGTTTTTGCTATCGACCTAGCAGATTAATAGTATAACCCAAACAAAAGAACAAAGGCTAAACTGTTCAGTTGGGAAGGGTACTGTGTGGTCTTTTCAGGCCAAGATTAACAGAGAAACAGAGAAATGGTGTTCTTTGTAAAACTAAAGCTGCAGTGACCTTAACTCTGGCAAACAGACTGAATGAGTTCAGCATTATTTGCCAGCAAAACCTGAAACAGCAGTGCTTAAAAGAACCAAAACTCAAAACAAAATAAAAAACAGAACAAATAAAACCACCAACCCCAAACCCTATGTTGAAAAATCTTTCCAAGCAAAATTAATTAACATTAAAATTAAAATTAAAATTAAATTGGTTTTACTTTTAGGAGTCAGCAGCATAGCTAAAATGATTCACAGAGCAGTGCTAGAAACTGTTAACCATTATGCTGAATGTATTTATAGTATCTGTGAGATTCTATTTTCAGGACAAAAAACAGCACTGTTTAGAAAAAGAGAGTTTTAATTTTCCTCTGGTATCTTTGGGACTTGTATTCTTGGATTGAGGTCAATCAGAATAAGGGTACTATTATTACTGAAATTAATATTTTTTTAGCTACTGGTATATTCATCATAGCTAAGCATTCCATCTGAAACTAAGGCTCTGTTGTGCTAGAATCTAACCAAGACCAAAGGACAGCCCCTGAAAATTTCCAGTCCCTCTGTGCTGTGGAGTTTCCAGTCAAATTCATAATGAAGATGGCAGTGAGATTTGTTCTCTAAGTAGGGCAGTGCTGGTTGCAGAGAAAAAGGTGACTTGTGTGAGGAATGGCTGCTCCAAAAAGTGCTTTAGCCACCTTTATTGACATTTACTTGACATTTCCTTTCAAGCTAAAAGAGAGAATATTGAAAATGGGCCTCTGGTCTTTCCTGATTTCTTGAGGAAGATTTTGTTTTCAATGTAATGCTGTATTTTCCTTTGACTTCTTGTTCCTGTCTACCATACCATGTCCACAACCTCTGTTGTTCTGATTCAATATTTTTTCCGAGGCTACATGGTAAATTCAAATAATTTCAGTGATCCACTGGACAGTGAAGGTTTGGGAAGTGAGTGTTCTCAGCTCTGGCCATTTCAGCAGCAGATTAGGAGGGGTGGGCAGCAGCTGCACTGCTGGGAAGGGTCCCCTGTCCCTGCAGCACCTTGTCACACTCTCAGCCTCTCTGCTGGGAATTGAGACAACAGATATTCCTTCACTGCTGCTGCTCCAAGTCCCAGGTAAGACCTGTTTCCCAGGGCAGATGGAACAGCAGCTCAGGAAAATGTTAAAAAATGTTAAATCATGGAGTCTGAACAAGACTCAGATATTCTGATACAGTCTGACCCAGCAGGCCACTAAATACTTCCCTAAGGTTCACTTTGTATGGAAACCTGCCATTTTTCTTACTGATATGCATTTACATCAGTGACCTCAACAAACTGTATGGTGGATTAAAAAAGTGGAAATTAACTTATATTTCAAAATAGTTAATTAATAATTCTTGCAACTTTTGATCTGAAAAATGCAAGTCAGCCATCCTGAATGTTTGGCTTTGAAATTTTAAGACAATTAAATTATTTGTGTCACTCATAGTGCCACCATTTTTGTTCCCTGATTCAACCACAAGATTAATAAAAAAGGATTTCTCAATTTCAACCCTATGGGTGGATTCAGTTTTTGCTTTCTGTGAATATTCTGTTTACTAAATTGAAATTTTTTACTGGTAGAGATATTCTGTTCAGTAAGCTCATTCATTTGCCTATAAAATTTTGATGAGTTACAAGGTATCCACTCTTCTTTAGTGAAGGATGCAGTTAGTACTATTTCATCTTGAAGTCACAAAAAAAATAGGGAACTTTCAGCCTGGAATCAGAGCCAGGAGACTTTCAACTGCAGTCAAAAAAACTAAACTAAGGTCATATATTAAATGCAGGTAGAAGAATATCTCAGACCTTAGAAAATCAATTGAGAAGTAATGAACATTGATGAACATATAAAACTTGCAGAAAGTCTCATTTATTCATTGTGAGCTTCAATAAAGGACATCTCATTTGTCTGTTACAGAGCTGGAACAGGATGGATTACACGACATAGTGAATATTTTGCTTTGTGTTTTATTGATCTGAGTGGGAAATACAGATTGCACTGTAGAGTATGAACTGGATACAAAACCACTGAAGTCAATGAAAAGATTTCTTTTGGTTTTGGGGGATTTAGAGCAGCTTACATCCGTGAAGTGTGAGTTTCCCAGTCCACATAAACTGGTTACACAAAACTGGAACACAGTGAAGAATATTCTCTCTCTGTCCCAGATCAACTGTAACAATTTCCTACCCTCTACAGGGGAGGGCTGAGGAAAATAGAGACTTCCCAAGCCAAAGTGCAGACAATGGGGAGTGGATGCTGTCTGCAGAGACATTGATTTTAAATGTATGTGTGCTATTACTTTTTTGTTCCACTGATATTTTGAGGTAGATGTTTTCCCCAGAGCAAATGCACATTAGGTAATATTTGGAAGAGTTACTGAACTTCAATTCCAGTTGCATCTAACAGCAACTTGAATTAAAATTGTGGTTTCTTCTTTGTAATACATACACAAAGACCATGAGATAGCTCTTTTCCTCTTTCACCTGTTTAGTTTTTTTTCCATTTTTATTTCAAGATACTGGAAAATTCTTTGTTTGCCAGAGCAGCAGGAAAAATTTGTCTTGATATTTGAAGGGGCACAAAGAATGCGGAATTCAGCTCCTGTATGGTACAACGTGCCCTGAAATATCAGTAAAATAAGATAGATATGATACTCTGTGTGCAAGTGACAAATTTATCACAAAACAATAAAAATCACAAAAAAAGTCCTTTGTCCTCTGATTTTGACAACTGCAGTTTGTCTTTAGATACTCATGATGAAATGTTCTAGCTAAAGGTATCCATATGTATATTTTTAAAAAGCCCTTTAAACAGGCATTAGAAATCTCTCACCATGCTATTTAGTCCTTGCTGAGAATTGATCAGTCCTGCTGAGCTTTGCTTCAGTTTTGGTAGAAGTCATAAGTGATGTGTAATTTGTTTTAAAAATGGATGAGCTCTCAGATACGTGCTGGCTTTGGAAGGAGTGTAAACTAAGGTGTCTGATGAACATGTGGCTACTTGTACCTCTTCTGCTGCCTAAGTCTGTAGCAGAAATGCTCTTCTGGCAACAATAGAAAGTGCTGAATGGGTTTGTAATGTTTGCTTAATGACAAGGGGAGAGAGAAGGAAGGTTTGGACTACTGTGGGGAAGAGAATGCTTTTGGCAAGACGAGTGATTGCATTTCAGAGCTGGTTTTCAGCAGGACTGTGGGTGGCACAGGCAAAGCTTTTCACAGGAGACTGGGCAATATCTTCTATTCAAACTCTGATGCTGCTCCCCCTCCCAGTGCTGCTAAGAAATTAGAGATATGGTCAGATTTATACAATCTCTCCAAGAATCACATTTTATCTCTTTCTTTTTTCCACACAAAAGCCCTT
Source organism: Parus major (assembly GCF_001522545.3). NCBI lineage: Eukaryota > Metazoa > Chordata > Aves > Passeriformes > Paridae > Parus > Parus major. The sequence goes on from NC_031768.1 coordinate 9,229,531, forward strand.
TGTCTCTGCTGGTTTGTACCTTTCTTCCAGTGCCTGCCAGCAGCCATGAATGGGGAGAACTGAGCTCTGGGTGTGTTGGATGTTGGGCAGCCTCATCAGACAAGAGGAGAGTCGATGGAAGCTCCTGACCTCAAGACTTAATTTGGGTTTCAAACATGAGCACTTGCAAATGATATAAAATCAATCACCTTAATTCTCGGTGTAAGCTACAGTCTGACCCTAAATTTCCTTTCTCTTTGATTTATCTTCAACAATGACAGAGAATAGACCAAACTTTGAATTCCTTTTTTTGCTTTTCCATATTTCTTAATTATTTCAGTGTACCACAGGCTGCATCTTTTGATCTCTGTTTTTAAAATTTCCCACTACTACGGCAAACAATGACTCTCTTGCACTTCAAGTCTTGAAACAAGTCAGATCCTGCTTCTGCTTAGCATGTTCTGTAAGTGCCAGATGAGAAGGCAGCTACTATGGCTGAACCCCTTTTTAGTTATGGATCCAATTTTAACAGTCAAGAGAAGTGGTAAAGATTATATTTGACTCCATATGTTGTCAATATCTATAGTAAGCTCAAATACCAAGATAACAGCAGCTTCTCAGAGAATCTATTCCTGGTGTAGCCTGCACATTAATTTTCTGGAAAAGGCAAAGAAAATTGTTTTCTCCATAGGTTTTTCTGGGGCTAGAGTAATTTATCCACTTTTCCTTCAAAAGGCTGGAAGTCTGTGAGGATGGTCTTCAACCACCCTCAAAAGACCACTAATGAACAATGGAGTAAAAACAAGGAAAACAGAGAGAGCAAAGGAAATTACTATTGTTCTTACTTTTCATTAAAATTATTACCTCTTATTACCTTTTATAACAGCATTGAAGACTCCCAGAGTTTATTACAGATTTTTAGTACAGAACCTCTCCACACCCTCCACAGGAATTTTTCATAACCTAAATGTGGAGAATCTTTATATCTGCATCTTTTCTCAGCATAGAGCAACAGTATCTTTCAGACCACAGGGACACCACAGGGATACTTGATTTCATCCCATACATTCACATCCTGGGAATGAGATTAAATGGACTAGGTAAAACATTAATTTCCATGAGTTTGTTACTTAATTACCATCCCAAACTGCTGCAAGATCATCAAGCATGACGAGGAATAAGAAGAAAAAAAGTTATCTTCTCTATTTTGCACTCAGCAGCAGCCACACTGTGTTTATCTACAGTAAAAATGCTTGTGCATCTGCTTTCTTCCCAAGGCTTCAATGCATACTAATTATTTTCTCATGTATATTAACTAGGATTTTATAGCTTTGGTGCTTTGTGCACTGTTTCAAATCTTTATCCCATAGCATTTCTCCTATCTTGCTTGCTTAGAGCTGGGAATATTTTTTCATAGAAGTCTGGTGCAAATTCCTTTTTGTGCACAGGAAGAGTCTTAAAAGTTTACTATACAATAAGTACACAGACCCCATCGTTTAGGGGAGCCTTCTGTTTCCTTGGTGGAGAGAAATACCAGAGTACACTGAGGTGAATTGCCTTGGCTAAGGATGTTTCCTTTGTCTCCAACCACAGGCTGGACAGGTCCCTCTATGAGTGCCAAGGGATTCATTACAAGCCCCCAAGCTGATGATTAACCTTAATGCCACATATATTGAGTACATAGTACAAATACTACAGGTATTTGAGTGATAGTTCAGTTCTAAGCTTCCTCCTCATTGTCCTGGTTCCACTTCCCACCATTCTTGGTCTCTGCCTTGCTCTAACTGAATTCCTAGTAGTATTTCATCTTTTTTTGAAACAATTAAGCAGTCTTTCATGTATTACAATGATATTTATTGAGATGTTGGCCTGCTTTCTTTGTATCAAGAAGTTTAAGTAAGAAATGTATATTTTTTCCTGTTGTTCATAGACAGAGAAACCAAGCATACCAAGTCATGTTTAAAGTCAGCAGTTTCCTCTTCTCTCCCCTCATTTAGCTAGCACTGGAAATATCCTTTTTTATAGCACTGCTTGGCCTAAATAATATGTAATTCACAATTGGTATTAATACTGCATCTGGCCATTACACCTTGCTTTGCTTCAGTAGTTCTTCCATGGTCCAAGGGTTGCCTTTATTAGCAGATCAGCCCGAGGACTGAGCCTGCTGGAGAACTGCAAATAGGATTCCCAATCCTCTCCTAACTGTTCTGTCATATTATCCAATCTTTGCAAGCCCATAAAACTTTAAATGAGAACTACCTACAAATTTAACTTTAAAATACAGTCACACCTTGCTGATTTTGAACTTTCTCCCCACACACATACAATTTGAACAGATCCAGCTTTTAATTTATTGTGGGAATCAGAGGGTGAGGATAATATATTCACAGCAATGCACTCAAGGCATTTATCACTGCTAGCTAACAGCTGCAAGCTTACCTTAAAGAGCCTTTCACATTACCTGGTGCTGTGAAAGGGATGGGGCTACACATTCATTTGGCTGGGCCAGTCACCCCTTTGAAAGGCAGAGTCAAAACCCATGGATTCTGTTTTAAAACAGATGCACTCAGACTATGAGCATCCTTGACTGGTTGGCTGATTCAAAATACAAAGCTTAAAATGAGACTGGACTCTGGAAATTCTATGGAAGTGTATGATGGGGACCTGCTGTATGTGCAATGTCCTGTGGTGCTTCTTCCACTTTGCTTTTGCATTACTTTCATTCCTACCTTCATTTTCTAGTCCTACACCTGGCCATGGTAGTCACACAACGTCACTTACAATAACCTGCACTAAATTGCCTTCTTTTTGGGTAATTTGAGAGAACTGTGGATTTTCAGAAGTTGCTTTACCTTTGCAAAATTATGTCCACCTCCTGAAGAAGAAAGAACACCTGAAAGTTTGGGGTTACACTAAAGATTCAGGGAGCATATGTAGAATTCTAAGATTTCCCCAAAACTTTTTGTGTGGTTCTGTGAGCATCTCTGGATCTTTTCACATTTGTCTTCCTCATTCTTGTGGTGGTTTGGTACCTTTTTAATTAATTAGCTTAGGAGGCAGCAGGAAGAGGATACACATGATCAGATAGGTGTAGTAAACGGGGGGCAATGATCATTTCAGCAGACAGAGCCCATTTTTCAGGGTAACACAAAACAGAATTTTAGAAAACAATTCTGTTGTCAGTTTAGGTAGAAACACCAAGGTGCTGATACACTGAGATATACCTGATTGAGCCCTTTTGTTTGCTGAATCCAGAGCAAGAATCACATGGTCATCACGGGGCTTGGAGGGGCTTCTGGAAGCCTACTGGTCCAGTTCTTACTCATAAAAGAGTCAGCCAGACAAGGCTGCCCTGCTGAAATTTGAATACCTTCAAGGATGGAGTTCTGGATCTCTGCTCCAGTGTCTAATTTATGTACTCCAACATGCCCACTGTGTCTTACATCTTTCCACTGCTCATCTTTGAGAATTGTCTGTCTTCACATCCTGCCATTAATTAACTTTAGAGTGCAGTGGGTCCCTTGACCTGTCCCCTATCTGGGCTTAACAAACTCTCATCTCTCAGCTGGTCCCCTCTGCCAAGTGCTCCATCCCCTGGACCACCCTGGCCTGCACTGGGCTTGCTCTGGGATGTTCCTGTCTTCCATGTACTGGGGAGCCCAAAACTGCACAGAGCTCCAGATGTTCTCTCACATGTGTTGAGCAGAGGTGAAGGACCACCCTCCTGCATCTCCTGGTTGCACTTCCACTAGCCCAGGGTGCTTCAAGAGCCCATTTCTGGGTCATGTTGAATTTGTCCACCAGGACTCAAAGGATTTTTTTGGTAAAGCTACTCCCTGATCAATCATTCCTATCCTGTATCTTGTGAATTGGGCTGTCCCATCCCAGGTGCATCCCAGGATCTCTTTCTGATTTTGCTGAATTTAGTGAAATTCTCTACCTTACTGACGTCCTTCTGAATTAAAGCCTTGCTCCCCACTGTATTTTACTATTTTCCCCAGTTTGGTGTCATCTGCAAACTTTCTGAGAGCACTTTCTGTCCTACAATCCAGGTAATTAATGAAAACTCCTGGACATGATTGGTTCCAGTTCTGGCTCCTGAAGAATTAGTTTGTCTGATTACTGGCCACTAGATGGACTTTGAAGTCTGGAGATTAATTTTTGAGCTTGGCTGTCCAGACAATTTTCAAGCCTATTTACTATCTGTTCTCCTAGTCTATATCTCTCTAATTTAGCTCTAGGGTTGCTGTATGAAAATACATCACAGACCTTAATAAATCCAAGATAAATAACATCCACAGTTCTCCCATCACCCACCCTAGCAGTCATCCCAGCTGACAGGTGACTGGTAGAAGGCAATCAGGCTGGTAAAATATGATTCATTCCTGATAACTTTGTCTGGTTGTTCCCAGACACCTCCTTGATATGCCTGGAAGGAAAGAAAAATTTAAGCTTTATGCCTTAGTTTTAGTGAAATCTAAGAAACTGGTAGCAAAGTGACAGAATCTGGCTAAACACTGGCAGAACAAACCTACTGAGCTATTTCAGAATAGAACCATATTTTGCTTTGTCATGGAAGGAGTCATATAACCACAAATGTTACTGAAGGATTTGAAGGATTTTCAAACTCCAGTATGAATAATTTTAGGCTCCTTATACACAGACAGATCCAGAACAGATTGCATTGGCTGAGATCTGATACCTGGTATTCAAAGATTATAATATTTGTACAGCTATTGAATTTTCTGATGTGTAAGGATTGCAGATAATTTAATTTGTAATTGTAGTCCATTCTTAATCTTAACTGCTTTCTTAGGCTGTTACATTTAAATTCATATTCAAGAACTTCATGTTCCTTATATGAATGTTTCTTTTAATTAAACAGGATAAGTGTTTGCTACTGTGAGTTAAATTCTGAACCAAACAGAAATTGGATTGTGTTATCTCTGGGTGAATGTCTTTTGAGATAGTTCCTGTTTGTGCTGCCTCATTAAAGTTGTGTAGTACATATTTAGCTGCTAAGAAAAAAAATAAAAAAGAGACCTTATAAATATCCCACTTAAACCCATTTGGTAGGGTTTTCTTACCTTGTTTATAATTATCTGTACTTTTAAAATGTAAGTGGTATAAGGTTAACAAATCCCCATTTCTGCAACAAGTGTATTTGAAAAACTCTTCCTTTCCCTCTAAGTCACTAAGGTAGCACAGGCTGCTGCTGCACCTTATCAAAGAACTAAGAATACCTTACTAATTCCTTCAGCTTTTGCACAGCATGACTTATAGTATGGATTGTATTCATGGGTAATCTATTTTTTAAGGCTAATTCACAAGAATTCAGTGGGATTTATTTCTGTATGTACGATTGTTACCTAGGAAATAGCAGCAAATGGTCTCACTGTTCTTTCATGAGAGCAGCATGTGCAGTTAGTAGTTAGGGAGCACTTGTTTAGCTTTACTATTGGAAAATGACTTTTCTTTTAGATTGTTGTTTCTCCTTTTTTTTTTCAATATATTTCCTGATATATTTCTTGAATCTCTCTTAAATAAAAATAACTCTGCTGCTGCCTCTCTAAGCACCTCCAGGTAGAAAACCTTACAAAAAGGAAATCCAGGCATGAGGCAAAGGTATGTTAATGTAAAGTGGAGTCATTCTGTTCTAGGACAGCTGTTTATACCAGACTCAAGTCAGAAGTGGTAAAAATCTTTATGTTCAGATGGCCATGCAGCAGTCTCAATAAAAAAAATCCACCTACTGTCTAATTTCCAGTGAACAGGTGTTAAACTAATCAAATATTGCCATGAGTACAAATCCTTACTTTTCCCTCCCGTTCTTTGGATGAAAAAAGAGGTATTTCAGGAGGAGAGTAATCCAGAACTGTGGGCCATGAACCTTCCCATCAGAAGTGCAGGGGGGGTTTCTTGGGGTTTCTTGGTGTTTCTGTTAATCCATGTTAGCTGCTGTGATGTTCTGCACCTGTAGGACAGTGAACTTTCCTCGTGTCCAAGGAATTAACATAGGTCCTAGATCTGCTCATGTAGGTCTGTTAATATGGGGACATTCTTTCCGTAGGTACCCATTATTAAAAATCTGGGATTACAGTTTTTCCTTAGTGGCTCCATGTATAAAAGCTGAAGAGATCTGAAGAAAGCTGAAGAAAGCTGAAGAGATCTTCCACCTGAAGAGATCTGAAGAAACACCATTCTTTAGAAAGTGACATATGGCTTCCCATGAAAACCTCTGACTGACCTCAAGCTGAGTATCAAATATAGCTCAAGAGTATTAGGACCAGTCACTGTGGAAACTCTTTGTTGTGATGTAAAGCATTTTATGGAAGTGGTGATATATAGAAGGGCTGCTGTTGAAGTAATATCCAGGAATAACACTCTGGCTTGACAAATAAATAGCAAATCTCTGGCGTGGACAGCTTCTCTAATGAGCTGAAAATGGAAGCAAATGGCCATTATTCATTAAGAGTTTCTCAATATATCAAGTAAAGTTTTTCACAGATGCCTCAAGCTTTCTTTATATTTATGAGTGGTGGCAGAGGTCTTGTGGTCATTTGCAGGCAGAGACATCACAGCTATGTAAGGCACACTTCCACGTGCTGCTAGAAGGATGGGGGTTGTCTGGGCAATCAGATTAAAACCTCAAACAAAACTGGGTAGCTGCTAATTAAGCAACCTGATTAAGTACTCTATGTAAATTTATTTAAATGCCTAATCTAAAGCTCTTGTTTGTCTGTTTGTTTGTTTTTGGGTTTTGTTTTGGTTTTTTGTTGTTTGTTTTGTTTCCTTTTAAGGTGAACAGAGTGACACAGATGTAGAGGAAGCTTTGCTAGTTACTATAAATACCCATTGTGAACATCTTTATGTGTGATTTCTATTTATACTCTCTATTACATCTCCTCCCTGTGCTTTTCTCCACTGCAGCCCTTACAATGGCTCCAGCATGCTCTGTGTCACCTCTGTTGAAGGAAATGTGTTGATTGTGGCTTTCCAGTGAGTTCTCAGAGTAGTACAGATCCTGCTTCCCTGACAGAACATCTTGCTTCTGGCTCCCCTGAAAGCACCAGTGGGGCCCTTCCAACTCAGAATGTTTTGTGGTTCTGGGATTCTGAAAAAGCTTTCATTGTCTCAAGCAAGATCCCCAGGCAGGTTTGGTTTTTAAGGGCACATTTTCTTTTTGACATATTTATTTTTCCCCTTTGCCATGTGGTTGCTGAGATAAAGTTTCACTTGGACCTATAGAAGCCAGATCCAATCTTATGCAGTCTTTCTAAATGCTGAGCAAACACCACTGCCTGGGAGAAATGCACTTGCTTGCTTTTTCCTCCTTTTAATTCCCAGATGGGGGAGATGAAGTTAAAGGACTGCAAGCAGTGACTGTGAACACCATAAGGTATACTCAGTTTTTCAGCTTCCTTTTTCCTTAACTCTTCTTTTACAATACAATTTTTTTTTCTGCCTCTCTCTGTTAAAAAATAATTGTTTCATTGCATGTCCTTGAATATTTTGAAATGAGAGTTATCCTGTAAAATGTATACACTTAATGGGACTTAAGAGGATGAGGAAATGTGAATAATAATTATGGAATAATAATTATGTAAATATGGTGTAAGATTTTTTTGTCTTGTCTGATTGAGTTATTTGCCCTAATGAATGTTTGTTCATTAATTTTATTAGAATTATGACTTATTATAAACTAATGCATCATACTGAATTATCTTGATCTTTACTATTTAAGAATTTTTTTAGTTATGGTTTGGTTTATTGATTTATGATAACTTCTCAGGGTTTCCTATGCAGTACAGTTCACTTAATTGGGAGGGTTACAAAATCTCTCACTCTGCTACAGTGCAGCGGGGTGCCCTTAGAAGCTGCATTTCAGCATATAAAAATCAATTGATACATAATACTGGCTTTGACTGCAAGTTGGAGTACACTGCAGGTACAGAGTGGTTTTATAAAATATAATTCTGGTTGTGTGGACCCACATTTGTCTGAGTCATTCTTTTTCTCTTGCTCCACTGTGGCCATTAAAGAAATCAATCCTAATTCAGTGTAAATCCTAAAGCATATTGTGCAAAGCTTTTTTAAACTGCCTTTTAAAACAGGTGATCTGCAGCATATCAATGCAATGATGTCCTCCAAGCCAGTGGCACTTGCTTTGATCACCTAATAGGCATCTTTTTCACTGATGTGTGTTGGTTCTTCTGCACTTAAAACACAACAATAATGAAAAAAAGATCACCCCAAAAACACATTTTCTTTGGGAATCCCTTTTCAACACTGATTGCCTTTGGTTTTTATCCAGAAATTCTGCAGAATTCACTGTTATCAGTTTTGTCTTTCTTTTGGAAGTCTTAATGGGCAATTACTTAAAAAGCTTGCCTAATTATGGATACCTGGCTCACCTCCCCAAGTACTGCTTTAAAATTAAACATAGTGATTTCTCCATTTTGTTCTGATTTTTTTAGCCTGTGAAAAGTAACCCATGAAGTTTCTGATTCATTGGTTTAACCCTTGACTTTTCTGCAGTTTCTGTCTGGATGGTTCAGCTCTTCTGATATTCCAGTTTATTGTTGTCCTGCATGACAGTTTTGGGGGACACTTGAAACAAATTCCATAAAATCCAGCTAGGAATTTATTGGGGTCCTAACTTTTTTTTGTTTGGGTTTTTTTTTGCAGCACACCAGGCATTTGAGAGCTGATCTTGAGCTCCTTGAAGGTTTCTGACAAGGTGCAGGATCACCTTCTGCTACAGCAAGAAAGCCTGGGCTGCAAACAGATGTAATCCCTGCCTGCTTTGAACGTGTCATACTCATGTATTTGTCTCTCATGTGAGAGCTTAACTCTGCTCTGTCTGCTGTCCTCACATTTTCAGCTGAATCCTTCCATTTTGGTAGCTTTAGGTATACAATTCACTACAATTCAGACACTAACAGTGTCTGACTACCTGGTCAGGTTGTTAACAGCCTTCACCCCCATACCCAGAGTCCCCTGAACATTTAGTTGGAAAAAGTGGTCCAAATAACACTGTAAATTCATCCCACAGAAATATCTGTTCACAGTCTTAAAAGACACATGATTAATATGGGAAGATATGGATAAAGTGTTAGAATGTACTCCAAAAACTTTTTGATCCCTGCCTGATATTACTGGATTGTTTTAGCTAACAGGTTAGTGCAAAATTTACATGGAAAAGTCTGCATACACGTACAAAATCAGATTTTATTAAACCAGAAAAGAGACAACCCTGAGCATGAAAGGGTTTCTCAGGTCAAAAACAAAACCAGAAAGTTTGAAATATGGTGGGAACAACACTGTTCCTAATTTCTTGTGTAAATCATTTCACCTCACTCTGTATTTGTTTTATTCTTCCTGTCTTTGTCTTGGCTTTTTAGGTCATGGGTTTATCATGAAAAAGATGTGGTTTTTTGAATATTTACATAACCTATCACAAGGAAATGGCACTCCTGAAGGGTGATGGAAGATGTGGGCACTTCCCAACTCTGCATTTTCCTCTTTGCCATTTTGTTCCCATGAGCAGGAGCTAATTCTGTGTGTCTGCAGCTGGGGCCAGGTGGGAGTACAAAATATCTGAGTCTTGCTATCATCTGGCTCTTCTCAACAACTTTGAGAGCCCTTCAGCAAATGTTCCTAAATATGTTGCACTTTTTTTGCACCTCCACGTGAATTCACCTGAATACCCTCTGAGGTAAGAGCAGAAACAGGCTCTCCTGCTTAGCTGCACCTTGCTTGAACACCTGATCTACAGAAAGAAACTACCACAGTGCAAAATATGTCAGCTCAGGCAAGTTCCTTACTTGGCATTCTGTAATCATTGGATTTCTCATTTCACTGTCCTGGGCCTGTGTTACACAATTTAAAAAATTCAAAGACAATGTTTTGAGATTTTTGCTTTCGTCTTGAAGCAAATGATATAACAGAAGCAGCTTTCTCCATTTTTAAGGATTTTTAAATCTCATATAAATTCTAGGTATGGAAAGCCAAGTGCTGTGTCTGAGTACCCAGGGAATAATTGGTCATACAAGAAACCATGTGTTATCCATGGTTAAAACCCTCCATAACTCTTAATGATATTAAATTCTTCCAATTTAACTTAACTTAGAAAAGGAATTACTTGTGTTGGAGTATCTGTATCCTTCTTTGCTATTCTGTCTTCAGCCTCAGCATTATGGGGGGAAAGCAATAAAAAATTCAAAATAACTTTTGAGATTAACCATTATTTTTCTACAACATAATAAATATTAAATGGGATATCCCTACTCTGTCTTACCCAGAAATACAAATATGACGTGAGGAAACAAGGAAAGATACTGCTATTAATCCTTTTGTATTCTTGACTGCAGTAGAATGCATTTCATTTTAAATGGTGTAGTAAAAGCCATCTCAAAGTATCTTCAAGGGACATTGTCAGTAGATGTTAATTTTCAGCTGTTGTTTATAGCTTTGGAAGTAAGCAGTAACTTTGTTTCTTACTTGTTTATCTGTTATGAAAACAACCCTGTGTTGTCAGCATTGTTTGCAGCACAAATCCAAAATACAGCCCCAAACTGGCTACAGTAAAGAAAATTAGCTCCATCCCAGCTAAAACCAGAACATTCTCTTAATCAGGTTTTTTTTTCTCTATGCAAAAATAAAAAAAGCTGGTACTTATTGTAATTGCTGCACTATTCCTTCTCAGGGAAGAGATGTGTTGAGTCACTGTTAAATAATTATTTTAGGCCTAAAACCATCCAAGCCAACTTTTTCCTGCTGCAGATACTTCACTTTTATTCACCTGCTTATGTCATTAGGGGTACAAAACAAGAGGAGGACTGGCAATTCAGTCTAGTGAGGGTGAAAGAAAAAAGAGAGTTTCCCCTCATCTTTACATTAGACTTCTGTCACAGCACTGAATTATTTAGATTATAACATAAGAAGTTCCCTTATTTAGTAACAAGAGTAATTTCTGTTTTACCCTTCCCCAATCACACATTTTTCCAGCAATTACTGTTGGCTGTTGTTGGTACTGAGCTTGGATTTATTATAAATCTTGAAAAATCACTAGTGAATTTTGGAAGTTTGGCTAGCATGATTTAGATGTTGACATGGATTTGACGTGAGACATATTACACCCATTATTCTAAAAGTGACACATTGTTCCAAAGCTAGGAGTCTGTTTTGTGCTTTGGGATCTGACTTGGCACAAGACTTGTTCTCATCTGCTAAGCACAAAGCCTTCTTGTAGCCAGGCCAACAAATAGCAGTGGAAATGCTGGCTGATCTGGGGTGACCAAGTATTGTGAAGAGAGACAAAAGAAGCAGCAGGTGACACTGTGTGACAGGCCTGAGACTGCCAACTTCTGCAGGACCCTGACAAGCATCACTGCGAGGTGCTGTCACCTGGGACCTGCTGCTGCTGCTGCTGCACCCCAGGATGTCTCCCTAATTCGCTGCTTCTTCTCTGCCTGAGGTTGTCTGGGGGCAAAAATGTCAAACTTGTTGCCTTCTATCTCCCCCCTGTTTTGGCACATCTCCTGTTCCCCATGGGAGCGTGGTCATTTTGACTTCATGCGAAGGGAGAAAAATGGATCTGTTTGGCTGCTGCAGCAGACTGCTGCTTCTCACCCTAAAATGAGCACTGCCATGAAGTGGTGCCAATTCCCACCATCATTTCTTTGCTTCATCTGTCATTTGAATGTCTTTGCATGTCTGCAAGGGTCACTTACTGATGCCAGTTTTTGGACAGCAGATGTCCTTGTGTTCAGCTTTCTGTTGAACAAAATACCTGCCAGTGACAAACCAGACATCTTTGCTGCTGAAATTTAAATGCACTAAATATGGCATTGAGTCATTTGATGTTTTCTTTATGAGACTACTAAAAAGGTGATTAACACATGCACTTTGTTAGGAAAACCAGCAGAAAACCAGACTGCATTTTGGTTTTTCCCCTCTCTGTATCAGTAACACAATGGGTTTTTTGGCAACTAATGGTTGGTGGTAGAGATGTAGCTGGGGTCCATAATTCATATAATAATTGCTCTTTAATTTGCTAGCTGTTCACAGGGGCTTCCATGATGACATTTTATTCTGTGGTGCGAGAGGCTCAGAAAGTGATGTTGGCATGAAGAATGATGATGAGGAGGAATCCTCCCCTGTCCCCTTTCAGTGGAGTTTGTTTTAATATTCTTCAAATTTGCAACAGCTCCATTTCTAACATAGTGTTTTAGGAAATGAATATGGTCCAGTTTTTTGCAATAGGAAATCATCAGGCCTTTGATTTGGAAAGTTTTTACATCATCAAAAGACATTCACTTTCAAAATTGTCAGGCTTTGGTACAAATCAGCTACCTTCTTGAAACAAGAAATGTATGTGGAGCTCATGTTTGGGAAACAAAATCAGCATTGATGATTAGCTATCAACTAATCTCCAGAATTGTTTTTCTCATGGCACTTGGCATGATTGTTTTTCATGTTTATTGAAAATATCCCTATGTTAGTAAAATAAACTATGATTTATCATTGTATTGACAAAGGTGTAAGTACTTAATTGCCAACTTGTTGATTCCAGTGCTAGTTGTGCTTGTGAAACAAATGTCATATTTTAAGAAATTAATTGATCTTTTAATGAACAAAAGTTCTCCTGAGCTTCATTTAAATGTGAAGTAATGTTTCTCAAACGGCCCATTTTCAGGCAATACCTACTGAAGTTGAATTTGTTATGCTGTATGAAGATTTTTTGTTCTGAAATATTTTCCTAAATCTCAGGAAATAAGAAATGCTGGATGGGAATTGCTCCAATTAACTGACTAAAATCCATTGACTGGCTCCAGCGTTCCCATTTTTCCATATTGCAAACAATATCTAATAAGATCTTATTCTCTCAACTTGGCCTATAATTTGGCATAAGTGGAAAGCTTTAATTCCTTTATCAATTTTACTGCTTGCTTTAGGTATTTTTTGCATATTTTCTTAGGTTTTGTAATTTGTAAATTTCTCATTCTTGAAAAGTGAAAAACATTTTTTTTGGTTCTATACAACTAGGCTCATTTTGGACATTCATGTGTTGCTGAGTTTCCCTGACTTCTGTGAATATTTTTCTTTTCTCTTATCATTTTTACACAATAGTGAAGTTCCACTGTCTCTTAGAAAAGTACCATCAAAGCAGTCATCTACAAACAGTTTCTGCAGACATTTTTTTGGCAAGTTGTAGCTCTGAAATCAGAGATTTTCTGAGGTGATGAAGCAGGAGTTATGCTAACCAGTGCTGGATAAATGAAGACATAAGATTGTGACTTAAGTTATCAAATTCCTGCAACTATTTCTCACCAAATAAAAATTTCAATATAATTACTGTGAGCTCTGGAGAAAACAGTTATAAATATTTTTGTTTAACTTCAAAGGAAATGACTACCTTTATGCCTCTATGTTAAATTTAAGAGAAAACTGATTAAGAATGAACCTTGTTAAAAAGATTTAATTATAGATCTGTTCCATTATTGGTAACAGGAACAATACTGAGAAGCTAAAGGAAGAAGCCTGCTTCACCAAAAAAATGAAAAAAAAAACATTTAAGGATTTTGAAATTAGAAGTTTCATATTCCATGGTGTTGCAATATATATATTCTTGAATACTGGGTTCATCAGAGAAACCAGCTTCCAAGCATTAGTAAGGCTTCTGAGTCAGACTGTGTGAAGTTTTACTGATGTCCAAGATAAAAAAGTGTAGCTCCACAAGCAAACTTCATAGTGTGAGCTAGAGTGTGCTCTTGGGTTTTCATTTAACCAGCAGTGGTGAACAGATCCTGTTCCCCTCCCTCACCTCTGACAGTGTGTAATTTCACAGCTACCAAAACCCATCACACAGACAGTGGAAAGGTACTTGACCATTGACTCTCTGACCACAGATTAAAAAGAAATTCCTGTAAATACATGAGTGAACCTTTTTTTCTGTTCTGCTGCAATAGAGTCATCCAGCAGAAGTGGATCCCAGGCAGAAATCTCATCCTAGCAATATCCCTCCTTTTTATGTATCTTGCCCTGCTGTATGCTCCCTCCTGGTCCCAGTGCAGGGATGCTGGAATTCTACTTGAGATGTTATGGGACAAACTTGTTTTCTCCTTGTGACAGAGATTTATGCATTCCCTCTGGGTAAAGGATTAACTCATACAACAGATTTGATTACATTATACAACCCTGATTTAGAAGCAAGGCTCTACCCCACTGCTGAGGGCAAAAAACAGAAGTAGGCAGTGGTAGATCCTGCCCATTTATTCCAGCTGAGAGTTTCACCAGAATGCTGAAGTGACCTGGTTGTCTGAGTTGATTTGAGGAGATCGTGGTGTTTCTGTGTTAGGTCTGACACTTGCCCACTTCTGATGGAAGGACATCCTCTACTGTTGTGCTGCATTGTCACACTCCAGTGGTTTCTCAAACTCTTTTGCACTTCAAGTTAACCCTATACAAATATATTAAGGAATACCTAAAATGCTCTTCATGCTAAGTGCACATCCACCATGATACCAGAGGGGTGGGAAATTATATTTCTTCCATAATGCTGTTGAGAACAGGTACTGAGGCTGTGAAATAACTGTGGTAATTCATAAGTGTCTGTGAAATGAAAAATCACAGAGCAGAGAGAGAATATCTCAAGTACTCAGCATTTGCTGCTGTGCTTTTTGTTATCCTCAAAGGCAGGCTGAAGATCATTTCAACACTATCATAATTTCACACACAAAACATTAATAAAAATTGGCTCGTTGTGTTTTACTAAAAGCAGCTACTATTTCCCCTTATCCCTTCCAGTAATTGTATTAATAAAGTTAATATTTGACTCTAGCAGTAACCAGAAGGATTTAAAATGGCTTCAAGACCACATTTATGAAATTCTTGTTTGCCTGAGAGATTCTGAAACAGCCACTGAAACTGCTGACCTGAAGGCTATCTTTATAGTTTGTGTTTTTGAATCACCTGGGCTGATTATCTCTGGTAGAGGGCAAGGCTAGTGAAGATGCTCTTTCTCCAGTACTCAATCAGTGATATCCAGAGGCAGCTAAACATCACAGTCAGGTCATCTGTAAAGACAAGTGTGAGATCATAAAAATAGAGGTACTCCAAGCCCCTCTCCCTCCTGCATATTCTTACTGCAATCACTCAGGGTTCATCTGACTTATTTTAGAGCTTTACAAAATAGATCATCTTTCTAGTGAAAGGAAATAAATGATAATTTTGGGGGCCAATTGCTGTCATTTACTTCAGGCTCCTACTTGAAAACTCATGCCCTAAAAGCTCTACATTTAATTTGATGCATCCCACCTGTGAACACCGAAGCACTGAATGAGTCACCCATCGCTGCACAACTTCTGAGGCAGCTCATTAATCCTGAGTGTGGCCCTGCTCACATCTGTCCCACATCTTGCTGCTCCAAGCCCAGAAAATATCTGTCAGGACATAGACAGATTTCACTTTCCCATAGTAAGCTTCCTGGAAACCCATATGAAAAGGTTTATCTGAGTAAAAACCACTTAGTGATGCCTTGTGTTACCTGTTTGTGGATGTGCAGGCAGTCGCTTTACAAGATTTACCATGTTGCTGTCACTAGACAGAAGCTTTTTGCAAGATGACAGCACAGGAAGGGTCTTTTATAGGTGCAAATATATTGAAATGAGTTATCCTCTCTTTAGACAGCAGGAAGAAAACAGTTTCTCCTGTAACTGGGCTAAAGGATTTGGTGAGGTGCTCTGCACTGTGTAGGGAACAGCAGTGTGAGTCACTGGTGCCTCTGCAGATGTGAATGGGAGATGGAGCAGGGGAGGTAAGCTTTTCTCTGTAGAATCCCAGCTAATTTTTATTTAAATTACATTAAAAAGTGAACTTTTCCTTAGCTCTCCAGGGCTGTCTGAAACAGGAGTCTGCAACACAGATTCTTCTTTCTGTTCCTTGAGTGCCTACTTGTGTTCAGAAGAAACCATTCAGAGTTATTCCCTTTGAAAAAGTGACTTTATTTAATGTGCATGCCTGAATCATAAAATCATAGAGTGGAAGGGAACCACAGGGATTTTCAGGTCCAAGTCCTGGCCCTGCACAAGACAACCCCAGGAGTCACACCATGTACCTGAGGGGTGATGTCTGAGCACGTCCTGAGCTCTGTCAGGCTGGTGCTGTGACCACTGCCCTGGGGAGCCTGTTCAGTGCCCAAACACCCTCTGGGGGAAGAAACTTTTCCTAAAATCAAACCCAAACCTCCCCTGACACAACTTCAGGCCGTTCCCTGGGCTCTGTCACTGTCACCACAGAGCAGAGATCAGTGCCTGCCCCTCCTGTTCCCCACACAATGAAGCTGTAACTGCAGTGAGGTCTCCCCTCAGTCTCCTCCAGGCTGAACAGACCCAGTGCCCTCAGCCCCTCCTCACACGGCTTCACCTCAAGGACTTTCACCATTTTTGTTACTCTCCTCTGGATGTTCTCTAAGAGCTAAATATCTTTCTTATATTGTGGAGACCAAAACTGGACCAAGTGCTGGAGGTGAGGCCATCCCATCCTTCTCTATCTGCTCAAGACTGCCATGAACCCCCAGGGAGCACGGTGGGACCCCTTTTCCAGGGACTCCTTTCAGCTGCCTCTAAGGAAAGCAGAGAACAGGTTCATCCTACTGAGCTCTGGATGTGAAGTTATTCAAACTGTTACACTTCCTCACATCCAGATTGTCTTGGATTATGGAATTACCACTTTTTTTTTAGAGATATAGCTATCATTTCCCCATCTTAAATAATTTTTCTTTTCAGGCTTACTGCAAAAGGTGACTATTTCCTATTCCCCCCACCAAAAAACACCATTTAATAAATTAGTATATAAATAATTGCATTGCATTTACACATCCTTAGGTGGGATGTTATAGCATAACTATATAACTCAGCTTTGAGCACATGTGCAGTGCTAATAATTAAAGTCAGCAGTTGTGGGTAGTAATAATAGTAATATAGTAATATAGTAATATGAATAATAGTAGTTGTGGGTGAAAATTATGTCCCATCAGAAAGCTCTGGTTTTGCATCTGAGCTTCTTCATCTTTTATGTGTACTGCAACTTCCTGGCTGACTTTTGGTGAGAACAAAATCTCACTGACTGATTTGAGTCTGCTGGCTGAGATCAGTGGTCATGAAGCTGGGGCTTTCTGCTTTGGCACTGACTTACTTACCCTTCTCTAAAAGTAAATTTAATTTTAATTTAATATGGAAAAATTAAGTTGTCTCTGCCATGAAGAAGAAATGCAAGGAATACCAAAAAGAGCAAGGAATTGTGGTTTTACGTTTTACCTTTATTTTCCCACTTAACTATTGAAAATTCATTCACAGCCACAAGAAGATATATATTTTGGCAAAGGATAAGGTAAATGATAAGTTTACAATTTTGCTTGTAGTCTTCTGGCAGAAGATCTCTTCAGATAAAAAATAATTTAAGATAAAAGGAAAAACAAAGTAAGCATTAAGAGGTTTCACTAATGTCATCTGTGCTGCACTGTGTGGCCATTTCCCTTCTATTTTTGACACACATTTGAATTATGCTCAAGAATGTGAAAGCAACATACTCAGGATTTGCTTAATGAGAAAAATGGCTTTGGAACTATCCTGGTTGCATAAAATCTGAATTTATGGTATGGGTCACACCTGAGCTGAAGCCTTTTGTTGCTTATTTGTTATTGTGTGGTTTGGGGGAGGGTTTGGGTTTGTTCATTTGTTTGTTGGGGGGGCATTGGTTGTTTTTTGTTTTGTTCTTTATTTTTTTCTTTCTTTTGTTTGGATTGATGTGTGTTTCAGGCTGGATCCATTGAACAGAACTGAAACCTGTGGGGTTTGCTTTTCCTGAAACTATTTTTACACATGAGCTCTTCTATTTATCTGTAGAGTTTTCTTTTCTTCCCTTGGCATTTCCTCTATCATCTAATAAAACCAGCTTACAAGGAGAAAGAAAACTGTTTTTTCCTGTCACAGAACAGATCAGATATATGAATTAATAGACAGTGCTGATAATATTTCCATTGAACAAGTCAAAATGAGATGCAGCAGTATTTTTAAGTTGCAGGCACTCATCTGCGAGCCATAAATTTAATTTTTTGGTTTTTAGTTGAAGCTGAAATGTAGTGTGGCAATATTCTGCAGTTATTCTCTCAAGGTCCTAGTTTAATCTTTGAGCTTCATTTTCTTCCAGGTCTTATGAAGCCTTGGGAAATACAGAGTTATTCACTTGCTGAGGGAAACAGGGAGGATGTTGTTTAATATTTTGCTTTGTTTATACAGTGCCATTTGAAGCATTTCAGGACTCTGATTGAACTAGAGGAAATGACTTTATAACTAGAGTTTCTGAAGGCAATGTGTTCTGGGACATGTACTCGAGACTTTCTCTGCCTCCAACAATTTTGTAAATAACTTTAATATGCTTGTGAATGCCATGGCTGTGTATCAGCAATGTCTAGAACATTGTTTGGGGGAAGGAAAAGGAAGAGTGAGAACATTGTGTTCAAGCTCCTGACAAAAAATATGAATTTATCCTTTTAATGGATAGCTTTTGTTTCTTCAAAGTAAATAAACAATAAAATAGAAGTCTTCTCTTGTAAAATTCCTTTTCAGGTAGAAAACTGTGAGGATGCATGAATCTTGGATCACTCACAGAATCTTGTTTAAATGAAAACCATATCTGAAGTTCCTGAATTAATTCCCCTTACACTGAAATGTTAGCACAGCTTAGATTAAGACATATTAAAAACCTTGCACTTCATTAAGAAGTTATTAATAGAATTGCCACAGCCAATCATCTTGAAGAAACACATTGTATTATTTTTATCAGCAGAATGTGAGCATTTTAAAAACAACACTCAATCTGAAACAAAAGGCGCTTGGAATAAGTATGATTAAAAATTTAATTCAAAGATTGGCAAATTAATTAAGGTAGGTGTGATGATTTTTCCTAAGGATTGTCTCATTGCCAAGGAATTAATGACGTTGGTGCTGCTCAGGGGGACAGAGCACAGGATGTCATTGGCTCTGTCTCTTCCCAGGTGTTGACAGCAGCAGAGATGTGCTGGCAGAGGGATCCCAGGAGCTCCCAGATGGAGCTGGCCGGGCTCTTGGGATGCAGCAGGCGCTGCCTCCTCGCTGCTAGCTGGGTGCCAAACCTTGGCTGGCCCTGCATCGCTCCCAGGAGCTGCAGCAGCTGCAGAACTGGCTGTGCTGGCCTGAGATAGTGCCTTCCTGGCAGCCAGAGAGGGGAGAGGGGAGAGGGAAGGGAATGGAAAGAGAGAATGGGAACAGCTAAATGTAGAGAGGATGATGGGTTACAGCCAAATCCTTCTGGTACACCATGGACTGCCTGCACCAGCCTTTACTTGCAAGGTCTGAGGGAGTTGCTGCAGTTTTCTTCACCAGGATTTTGCAAATTTTAAATGCCACAAACTCTAGTACACACTGCAATTCTCAGTTAACCACCCTAGACAAACCATTTCATTTAGCAGCTGGAAACCAAGGACGTTTGTTTGAGTTCTAGTGATTTGGGAGGGAAAAGGGAACCATGTGAGTGCAAATAATATCATGAGATTGTCAAGCAGCAAAAGCACTGAATTATGATGCAGAGATAATCAGTAGTGCTTGAAGTCCAAGCAGTACCTGCCTATCTCATTTTCTCAGAGGCCTCTGAAACAGATGAAACACTAAAGTCAGAAGAAAAATTGGTTCAGAATTGTATGGTCCTTCTTTTTTCAAAGTGTCCCAAGCTTTCTGCTTGAATTGGGACCTATAAAACAACCTGAGCTTAAATTTTGGACCCTGCGTTAAATATTGAATCAAAATATGTAGCACAAATGAGGTTGGTATGCACAGGCCAGGGGTGTATTGCATTGTGTTCAAAACAAAGCACAGAATTCAGGGATGCTTGGGTGGATGCTGTGCAAATGACCAAAATTAAATCAGTTGACTTGGCATATCCCAAACACTTGGCATGATGAGCTGGTTACTGGCTATGACCAGGAAAAGAAAAGGGAGTCTGTAATGAAACTAACATTTCAGTTTTAAAGTATAGTTGTTGCCATAGCAACCTCTGTAATGGACACATTTAATCCTAAAATTCAGAGCTGCATCTGAACTGACTTGAACAGTAAACAGGATGTCAGTGCTTGCAAACCATTTGAATAACTGTGAAAAGTTTATCCTTCTTAGTTGAGATGGAAGGGGTGCATGAACATAACCTGATGATGAAGGATATTGATTACCTTGATGCACTGTAAATTTTTTTAAGCTATTTATTTGGTTTCATACACCTAAAAAAGATAAGAATAGCATGAATTATGTTATAAGGAAAATAAAAGGCTAAAATATAAATCTTTGAAAACAGTTTTTGTAAGCTCAAGGTTTGTGCAATAAACAGTGATTCTGTTTACCAGGCTTTTGGAGCATGGAGTCACAAGATAACTGATCTGTCTCTGGTTTGAGCCCTGAGCCATGTCTGTTTTACTTAAGATTGGTTTTTACCTTGTTTTAATCCTCTGTCTGCTTGTACCAGAATGGAAAAATGAGATGACACCCTGCCAGTTTTTAGGACAAGTAAGAATAATACTATTTCTGGGGATGGTGTAGGTTCGTGGGTTCATTATTCTTTCTAAATTCTGACTTAAAGCATAAAACTGATAAGTTTTATATGCCATTAAACAAGCCATGAATTTCATTTTACAGAGTCTGAAACTTTGGGGTTTTTTTGATCCTGCTATGCTTTGGAAGGAGCAGAGAAGTTTTAAAATGTTGTGACTAAGTTACTTTATTTGCATTAGGTATGTCAGATTTCTTCTTTATTGTTTATGCTTCAGATAAAACAGCGGCAAGATGACTTACCTCTTAAATTTCCTGCAAAACATCTGTCAAAGAGAGCTCAACACACTAGAGAAGTTCAAGATCCTTCCTTTGGAGATCACAGAGTGTGAAAGAATTTAAAAAAATACAGGAATTGATTTACACTTCTTTTAAATTTAATAAATTAATCTTTTTCCCATTCTGTGGACCGATGCTGTAAACATACCACATGCCAGTGGGGTTGATGGAGGGAGGGCACTAACCATTCGTTTTGCTGCTTGATCTCAATGTTAAACATGGGCTACTCTGAAAAGCTGTGCTACCCTGACAGCTTGATCCCAGCTCAACTCCATGCCTCTAGTGCTGGAATTCAGAGCAACCTGTCTGTTCTCAGTGCTGAGCCTCCTATTCCTTGGAGACCTGCACAGGCTGGAAAGTGGGCCAGCAATAACAGCATCAGGTTTAACAAAGGCAAGTGGCAGCTCCTGCACTGGCTGACACAACCAAAGAGCCCAGCACAGGAACTGTGTGCCTGGGGAGCCTTGCTGAGAGGGACCTGGGGGCCCTGGTGCTCCACGTGGTGACCCTGAGCCAGCAGAGCAGGGCTGCAGCAATGAGGAAAATCAGATCCTGGGCTGCACCCACGGGGGCACGGCTGGCTGAGATAGAGATGGGATCCTCACACTCAGCAGGTGTCAGGCTGCCCCTGGAGAGCTGTGTCCAGTTCAGCTCCCCACAATTCAGAAAGAGGTGGACAGACTGGAAAGGTCCAAAGGCGGGCTGGAGGACCTGTCCTGGGGGTAATGAGTGAAGGCAAAAGGTCTTTTCACTCTGGAGAAGTGAAGGTTGTTCTCAGGGGACTTTATCACAGTTTTCCAGTACTTTAAGGAGGACTGAGGCTCTCAACCATAAGTCACATGGAGAAGACAAGGGAGAGTGGGTGCAAGTTGAGCTGGGAGAGGTTTCATCTCCATAGAAGAGATTTTTTTACATTGACAACAATCATTTAGAATAACCCCACGGGACATGGTGGGATTGTTCAAGGGACAAATGAACAAGGTGCTAGATAAGCTCAGCTAGGCTCACTTTTCCACAAAAGGGTGGACCAGTTATCTTTTGAGGTCGCTTTCAATCCATGTTATTCTACTTCAATAATACTATTCAATTCTATTTCCATCCTTTAAAAAACAAGCAAATTCACATTTTCAGAGTGTCCTGATTTCTGTAGGTAATCATACTTGATTGCAGTGAACCACTTTCTTATGCCTCAGTGTGTTAGGAAATACCTGCAAAGTGCAGTTAACTAAAGGATCAATGAGATAAGAAATAAACTAAGATGTGCTTTAGATCTGAGAATGGTAAAGGAAGTGCCTAAAATTGAGCTACGCAACAGATTCATCACTCATGTGGACCATTAGAGGCACTGTTCCTATTTATTTCCTATTTCTTTTAGTATAGAAGGACTCACCTTTTTCATGAATTAAATTGCCTGTGGAAGCAGAGTGAGCCTGGGGCTGCTTGTGTCTCGAAGAGGGCTGGAAGGCACATGAGGGCTGTGGCTGTCACATGAGGGCTGTGGCTGTCACATGAGGGCTGTGGCTGTCACATGAGGGCTGTGGCTGTCACATGAGGGCTGTGGCTGGCACATGAGGGCTGTGGCTG
>NC_031768.1:9252337-9355949 GCF_001522545.3 Parus major
CACATGAGGGCTGTGGCTGGCACATGAGGGCTGTGGCTGGCACTTGATGTGGCTGAGGAAGGACATGCATTCAGAGCACTGCAGAAGGAGCAGGGCAGTGCCTGTGTCACCCACGCTGGCCCTGCTGTCAGGGCTGTGCCAGGAGCCCTGTGCTGGGCTGTGCTGGCAGCTGCTGGCTGGAGGCTGGGCAGCTCTAGGGGACAGGGCTGCAGCCACTGTCACAGGAGCAGCCAGGGGACACACACGAGCTGGGGCAGTGCTGAGGTGTGCCTGAAGCAGCCACTGCAGCCAGCTGGATTTGAATTTATCTGCTGAATGGAGGTGGCTTGGCTGCAAGCAGAGGGGAGGTGTGAGGTGTGGTGGCGTGTTCCCCTCTTGCTTGTGGAAGAGAAGAGGGTCTGTGTGGTGAAAGGCACTGAGCAAAGTCCTGCCTTGGAAACACAAGATATGTTCCTTGCCAAAGATAAATATACTGGGCTTTTCCCTTTGTTTACACAACGTTCAATTATCCTGGAATGAACCTTTTCTCCCTTTTCCCCCATGTTGCTTCCTCTTGGTATTACATACCTCTCCCTTGTGGTGTCCCTACCCTTGTGGATAGCTTTTCAGAAGAAAATTCAGGTCAGAAGTTAAAATCAGTGTTTTCTATTTAATATAAATATTTAGGTTATAGCTCCATCTTCTCTCCAACTCTTTGTCTAAACACTGTTCAATGCATGCATGACTTTTTTTCTGGTAAAATTTCTCATAGACTCTATTGTGCTGAATTCTATCTTCTACGTGTTGGAAGCGATGCCATTGCTTAGGCTGCTTCAAAACAGACATTTACTAATTTTAGGACATGATAGATAAATTGAAATTCAAGTTTTTATATCAATGTACTTGCAAAGAAGCTGTGCAAGATGGGGCTGATTTGCTACCACGTTGAGAAAAGATGCAGTAATAAAAACTGAGTTCCAGGTACTGAGAATGTTCATATGTTGTGCTTTGGGAGGTTGGCTTTAAGATTCATCTTAGTTATTGCAAACTTGCTGAATAACAAGTGGACAGAGATAGTGGTGGAATTTTTCAATTATAATCAGGATAACTGATCTATTAAATTTTGTTAAAATCAAAATAAAAGTGGGGACCTAAAGTATATGTAAAAATATAACCATAAAACTGCTTTTATTCTTTAACAGTCGGAACATTAGATGTTCCCATAAAGCATTCCATTCTATCCAATATTGCCCTCTCTTCTTTTTTAAACAAACAAAAAAACCCTATAAAATTGAATATCTACCAGTAAAGTCTTCTATTATGGCTATATATTGAACTTAAAACAGACAATAGTTTACCTAAGCACTATTGTTTATCAAAACAGTGTCTTAGAGTGAAATCTGGGAATTGCAGACACTGTATTTTATTATTTGTCTTGGTTGTGAATGTTCTTTGCCAAGTGAATTTACTATATGCCCACTATCCCTGGTGCACACTGAAATCCCCTAATAAGATGAAATTATTTTTGCATTACTTACTTCATATCCACTGAGCACTTTAAAAATTATCAAGAGACTGCTTTTAAATTTGCAAGCTATTTAAATAGCAAGTATGTAGGGCAATATCCTTTCCACTGAATCAGTTCCATTTCTTTGCTTAGGAAGCATAAAAGAGTCAGCCTCTGGCAGCATCTGTCCAGCTGGGAGTGTTCCTGATGAAAGGGAAATTTCAGCTGGAATGTAGTTTGTTTACCCACCTTCTTTACCAGTCAGTCACACCAAAGCAGACTTGAAGTGAGGAGAGACATGAGTGCAGCTGCACAGTGCTCGTTTGCATTTGGTGTAGGGTGATGAAGGGGAGATCCGCCAGCAGAAATGGGGAAAAGTGATGATCATAAAAATATCACTACAAAATGTCTTGGGTTTTGAGTTTAAAAAGGTACACTTTAAGGGTATAAGTCCTTCCTGGGCTAGTCTGCAGCCCTCTGACTCCAGCCCTGCCCTTGGCTAGAGTGCAGAGTGGAGAAAGGAGCATCCCCAGCCATGAGCCCACACCACAGCCCACACAGCGCAGCCTGGGCTGGTGCCCTGTGCTCCTGACCTGCTTTCCAGGATGCAGTGGGGGGAGTCAGAGGCAGGACTGGTGGGTGCTTTTCTACTGCCTGCTAGGCAAAAAAAAACAAACAACAAAAAAAACAACCCTGTTTTTTTCAGAAGCTCCTTGTGGACAAACAGTGATGGCTATTCCAGTAGAGCAGCCAGCCTTTTCCAGCTTTGCAGGATGCTCTGTTGGGAAGACAACCTGCAGCTCCACCACTGATGCTGCTCCCTCTCATTCACAGGTGCCAGCACATTGAGCTGCTACCCCTTCCTCCTGTGTGATCCAGGTGCTGTCTGGAGCTGCATGTGATCCATCAGATCCACAGACATCAATTCAAATTAGCATTTATTATTCTCAATTCAAGTTATCATTTGGAGGGCATAAAGTTGTGGCCACCTCATACAGAGTAGATTGCTTTTCACTTTTTACAGTGCCATAAGCTTCCACCAAGAGCATTTGTTATATGGAATTACAGTGTTAAAATACCTTGTCTATTTTTGTCCCAGAAAATGAAGTTTTAACTCTTAATCTGAAAGATACCCAAAGCTCTTCTCTGCAGCTGTAGGAGCCAAGAATAGCAGCAGCAAGAAGAAAAAAAAAAAGCTTTCTGTTCTGCTGAACTCTGAATGTTTAAAAGATGTTCTTCTTTTACAGAACACATCAGAAAAGGAAGAGCTGATGGTTGTCTCCTTGCCCCAAACACTAGCACTGGGGTTTGCACTCAGCAGGAGCCGTTTCTGAGGATATCTGAACCCGCATTTCCCCCATATCAGCCCAGTGTGCCAATTTCTGACTGCACAGCCTCATCTTCTTTGGGCTGTCAAGACATAGTAGGAGAGAAAGTTGGTATCTGGTTGGTGGAATTAAGTTCCATCCTTCTAACTCAAAGCATCTTTTGAGTGCTCTTTTATTTTAAAATCCAGCCTCAGTTGCTATCAAGAGACTTGGGCACCAGTTGCCTCAACTGCAGTTCTTTCAGCAATTACTGCTGGCAGTATTTGCTCTTAAATGGTGATTAATTGTTTTCTTCCTGTGATTTTTCACATTTTAAGTATAGTGAAGGAAATTTGTATGGTCACAGATGTTACACATCTTCCCAAGCTCACTGCCTTCTACCACAGTGTGTTTACAATATATCATAAGTCCTAGAAATTACTTTGAATAAAAGCAAAATCTAAGGAGGAAAAAAATCATTATTGCTGGAAAAATAATGATACCTGGAGAACATGGCTGGGTTAATGGTTAGTCTTGATGATCCTGGAGGTCTTTTCCAACCTTAATTATTCTATATGATACCTTACAGTGACTGTTAGCATCTGAACTAAGAAGTCATAAGTAAATATTCATAGTTCTACCATTGTTTTCTTCTCAAACTTGTTGGTAATGGGCTGGTTTTATTACTTTGCCCAAGTAAATTTTGGCTGCTGTCTGTACCTCCATCTGTGAAACTTCATTGACGTTATCTGAGGAAAATAGGAGCAGATGGAAAACATTTTAGCTCCATACTCACTGAGCACAAGATTAAAAGAAAGGCCATGGTGCATTTTTAGTAAAGGGGGTGATTACACATGGAGGACTCCTTTGCTGTCTGAGAAGCCATGTAATTTACAGAGAAATCTGGACTTCCTTGGTCAGCTGGTTTCAAAAATAAATCCCTAATTCTGTTGCCACTTATTCTCCTTCTAGGCAATTCAGGGAGTCCTTGATAATCAAAATCAGCTCTCTGTTCTATTACATATTAACACTGTAAGTTGTTGCACCTGGAATCGATGAACCCTTTGTTTATTATGTTAGAGGAGTCATATGCAGCTGTTCTTCCCCCAAGTGATTCATTACCACATGTGAGAAATGCATCCTACATTACACAGTAGCTGAATGAGTTTCCTGTTTGCCATTCAACCTTCTAGCAATTAAAAAACTTATAATTAAAAAAATTATTAAGCATCAAAATTAGGTCAGAACACCAGTAAACCCAAAAGTTATCACCAGAGAGCTGGCAGTATTTCAGTAAGGAGTGTGATGGAGATGTGCCATTGGAGTTCCCCAGCTGTATTTTTTGCTACAAATAGACCTGTTCACAGACAAACATTCTAAAAAAACCCCTACCAAAATGTTCTACACACTGCAGTGCAGGGTGATAAATGTTTCACATACAGCATAAGAAGTTTAAGCCCTCTGCAGAACATGTCTCAGTCATTAAAGTGGAAAAGATTCAGTTCTGTTTGTAGCTTTTCCACAGGTGTCCTATGGGACCTTGGACAAGGTGTTTTATTTCTCTGGAGGGAAAGTCAAAAGTGGATACAGTAGACTTGCCAGCTGCTGTATTCAGAAGGATGAGGGATGGCTAATCAAACACCTTGTGCTGTGAAAGTAGTGATGCTGTTATATGACAGTTTCAGATCTAAGCTTGTACTGCTTTTTAAAATGTCACCCTCCCTTTGCATCGTCCCTGCCTGTTCACCCCATGGCTCTCCTCCTGCTGCCACGACAGGGCCAGCTGAAAGCTGGGGACAGAAACACTGCGTTCTTCTAAGCCAGGACTATGAAATGGGCTGGTGCCCTCAGGGTCTGGGGTGATGGGGTGTGGCACAGAGCAGGTGATGGGAATATGTACACAAAGAATATGGGAAAGGGGGGGTTGTGATTCACAAGATAGGCAGAGGCTAAATCAGCACCAGGTGACTAAAACTACACATTCATGGCGCTTATATTTAGTGTGTTTTTTCAACTATTATTTTTATATCAACACAGTGATACCAAAAAGTGGAAAATTCTACTGCTATGTATTGTTTATTTGGGGAACTGTAATGTCCTGTGCCAGTAAAGGCTGCATTTGCAATAGGAGTGCTCGCTGATATTGCTTTACCAGTAACCTCCTTTTTGGCTGCAGGGTATTTTATTGGACTCTTAGGAGCTGAGAGTTAGGGAAAATGCTTTGTGCCCCAATTCTCCTCTCATGAAACAGAACTGACCTTTCTCCATCTCATGGGAACACTGAGAAAATTTACACTTCAAGCAACTGAAGGTTAGAGACGCTGTGGTAATGACAGCTACAAAACATTTCAGTTCTACTTTGCACTGAAATCAGGTAATGCAGGCTGAGCTGGACAGCTGTGATTCCTCTGGTCAGGGTGTAGCCCATATACCCATTACACAACTTTTTGTGCCATTTTGGGATTCCCACCAGTGCAGGGTAACTCTGCCAACCCCATCAATGGGTACTTTACAACCTCTGCTGAAGAAACTTCTGCCATTTCAATGTCTCCAGTTCCCTCATGGCTTTGCAGGAGTCTCTCTGACCAGACTGTAATTGCTCTTCCTTTGTCTTCAGATGCCTCCTTCCAAGTTTTAGCAATATTAGTGTGTCTGTCTAACCAGTTATGTGGAAATTTTCTTACTCAGAATCACAGAATCAGAAAATTAGCTAGGTTGGAAAAGACTTTTGGGACCACGGAGTCCAATTTATGACCTAACAAGCCTGAATTATGGAAAAGTTTGTCCAAATAGCTTACAATAGCTTTAAAATGAGTTGAAAAGCACCATGTTACCTTGCTTGTTTGACTTAAAAAAGAGCCAAATACTTAATGCTGCCTGTAAAATCTTTCTATAATGAAATTTTTCAAACCCATGTACCCTGTCTTTTATTAAAAGGATTTCCCAACTTCACATCCAATATCTTGGTTGCTTTTTAACTGATACAAAAACTTTTATATAGATCTTAATAAAAATACTTACCTGTTGTATACCTGCATGGCTTATATGCATTTAATTGCACACAGTTTCCTAAAATGTAAGAGGTTAATGGTTAAACTGACTCTCCACCCTATCTTTAGTATAATTAACATATATTGTATGTTAACATATTGTTTGGGTAATTTGATTTCAAAATTGTGTCTTCAGCTGTTTTAATAATTTTTTCTGTTGGGACATCTGGGAGTATCAGGGAATAAACAGACTCCTGTTTGTAGCCTGGACTGCAAGGTAAGAGAAATTACCCTTAATACACTTTCTGTGTATAATTTCTGCTGCTGAAAGAAGAGGCATTCTGCTCCTACCTGGAGCCTACTTGCTTTTCTAGTCCTCTAAATACTGCCTGCCCATCTTTACAGAAAGTAGACAATCAACATATGTCAGTTCTGGTAGGAATATTAATACACATGTATGATTGTAATATCAAACAGTACATACTGTTACATAATCATAAATTTAAAAAATGCATGCATGTATTATCTCACTATAAAGAGTTTCAGAAAGGCATTACCTATCTTGAATTTACTTACTGTGAAGCAGGACTCAGTTTCATAACTGTTTTTTTCCATGCTTCTTTCACCTTTATTCAAAAAATTAATAAATGCCAAAAATGCACTTAAAACTGTAAGAGAAGACTGTTGCTTGCTTTGGCTCACTGTGAAAAATCCATCACTTGTTTTCTGGCAAAAAAAGAAAAGAAAATAAGCCATAGGAATCTACCTCTGAAGCTCTTGCTAAAGATTGTTCAAAGCATATCCAAGCACAGAGCTGATAGGAGAAGCATACACAGATTCTTTAGCCCTCAGTATCCTTCATATTTCTGAGTACGCAAGGATTTACTCATAACTTTGAAGTCTTAAAAAATATGATATTACAGGTAGCATGAACACATTGTCATAATTTAAATCAGTCATGCTTTAGTATAAAGATACTAAATATTTGTAAGGGATATTTTGGTATGTCTTTTTCTATTAGGAACAGGAGAAAGTACCAGAAATTGCTACCCATAGTTTTTCTCATAATGAAAATATTTTGCCTTTCCTCCTATGGCACAGCTGGGTCCTTTACAGCACTTAGTAACTGTTTTGCATGGAAGAAAATGAGAACTGGTCATAAATTTCTGCTTTTTGTTATATTATATTCATGTAGAAATAGTTAGTATGAAAAAAGAAAAGCATCCAGTTCTACCCTTGACAACAAAAGAACTGTAAGACAGGTGGGCAGTCCTCAAATTTAAATGCTCATGTTCATTAAACAACACCAAATGCTTTCAAAGCTAAAACTACTGAACTGAGACTCTTCTGGAAGGAAAAAAAAATCATCTGATTATAATTCCTCATTCTCTTTTCCTTTTTCTGTCTTCTGACAGATGCTCAGCAATGACTGGAAAATATTAATCAGCTTTCAGGTATGACATGCTCCCTAAGACTCCACTTTCCTACTAAGAGTGAGAAGGAAATGAATATATATCAACTCACACATGGATAAACTTCACAGTAGCTTTCCCTGACTAATCATGTTCACCATTTGCTGTTTCATACGCTGATTTTTAAGAACGATTAAAATGTTTGTAATGGTCCTCTCAAGAATGAATGTGTAGAAATATAATGTTTCATTTCATGTTATGCAGACAGTTTACTGTTGAAGAAATGTATGAAAGCTCAATAGAAGATATTGACATTGGCTAAATGGGGAAAAAAAAAGGTAAATTTGAATATATTTAACCAGGAAAATGGCACTATTTTTACCAGAAAGGTAAAAAATTATTTTCCACATAAAGCCAATAGAACTGAACAAGTTTGTTGTCTGTTTGGTTGTTTTTTTCCCTGTTGGCAGTCCACAAGAGAAGGGTGAATCCAGAAAAATGCTGGAAAACATTATGTTATATATATCTCTTTTCTCTCTTTCACACTATTATTGAAGGATAAATATGTATAGGGTAAATTATAAGCTATTTTATCAGTTTTACACCATACGTTAAAATAAGGTAAATAATAAAAAAGTAACAGAATACTGGTTGAAGAAAGCAATAAAAGCCCCATTTTTTTTCCCAGAAGTTGTGAATTCAGTGTTCATGTAAGAGGTTTTTAAATTATTTACTGTGTTCTTAGAAAAGAAGCTTTACAAAAATAGCCTTACTCATCCCCCTTTTCCACTTTCTCTGGCTACACAGAAAATGATTATTTTATGCCACTGGTTCAAAAGTAAAAGGAAGGAACAAAACTCAAAAGGCAAAAGAAATTGTGACAGTAACAGTACTATGTTAATTTCTGCTGAAATACTGTATATAAGATCAAACAAATGCAAATTTGGAGTGTTAAGACAACAGGTGAATAGATTAAAACCAAAAACAACAACAAAACTCAACAAAACCATTCAGTCTCATTATTCCTCAAATATTTTGCTCTGATTTAAAATCTAAGGAACTTTTCCACTGCATCATTAGCACCAAATCTTTGGGGGTTTGTTTTAACTTTTAGAGTGCAAATACAAGTAAACAACATTTTACAGTGAACATAATTTTTTCATAGGAACCTTAGAAAGAGGTATTCGACATGAATTCCAGCTAAAGAGATATCTGTTTAGTGTAGCCACAGGGGCTACACTATAGAATGTAGAATATAGAAAATAGAATATACTATAATAGTAATAAAAGTTCCTTAGGGGGTGAATATCAGCAGAAAACTTCAGCAACTGATCTTCAGAGCAACTTCCCTAGTAAAAAACAAATTCTTGGCTTAAGTTAGTCAAACTGGAAAAAATATCTGCTTCACCCCCTCTTCTAGGCTGTTCAAGCTTTGAAAATCCCAGAACATAAACTTTTGGATTGATTTCACATGGTAACTTTTCCTTAAATTGTTTTGGAAACTGTGAGTAGCCCCTGCATGGAAGCTCTTTGGTCTTCATATCAGATGTTTACAAATCTTCCAGTCACTCTTGGCTCTTTAACATAGTTTCATTTTGGTTTTTGGGGAACAACATGGCATATTAGGCTTCCAAAAGAAACAAGTTCAAACTTTTCTCTCAAAAATGAAAGAATTTCTTTCAAAATTTTTCTTTGATGAATGAAAATTGACCAATTTTGTAAAAAAAGAAAAACCCTAATTTTCCCTTTTCAAATGTTTAAAAGAAAATTTCTCACCAATAGCTTATCTTCTTTTCTAGTTGGATGAATCAAAATGTTTTTACAGTCTTAGATTTTCTCCATGGGAATATCAAAAATTCCACCACTATTCATTTGGCAAACTCATACAAGTAGTTTATCTAAACTGCTGACTAATTTCAAATGATAAGTTCTGAGGAAGTTAATTTTTTTGTGATATCTCTCCAAGCAATAAGACAATATTCACTACACTTCCTAAAGGAATTTAGACTCTTCAACATGCTACATATTTACCTGCTATTTGCTTCACTGCAGTAAAATCAAGCGGTGAAATGGAAATTGACATTTCAAGAGTAGCCATGTGATAAGAAATGCAGGAAATTATGTGGGATAGTTCATTTCACTCAAGTGACATTATCTCAGCAGATACATTACATTATCTCAGAAGATAGATCCTGTTCTCCTGACTCTGTTAACTCCCATTTGTTTCATAGTGAACAATGCATCACTCCTGTAGGATGGCAATGGCTCGCTAGTGATTATTTGGAAGGAGCCTTGTTACCTCCAATCCTGGTTTTGTTTTGTGTAAGCTTATGTAGTGTGTCATCAGCAGTGACACGCTTCTCAGAATATTGCTAACTCCTTCATTTTCCTCCTGGAAAGAACAAATGCTGTTCCACAGTCAGCATTTTGACTTAATCCAAAGTGGTGACGGGAGCCTATGACAAGTGCAACTGCAGACAAAAAGTAGGCAAAAAAACTAAACTTTATGTAATGCTAGGCTTAATGCCAAACTTTAACTTTAAAACTCATGACAGCATTTTGCAAAATTTGCAAGAGTTTTATGTCCAAATTCTACTTTGTTTCTGCAGCTATTATTCATTCATTCATTCAAAAGCTGATTTTTATGCAAGAGGGCAGTGCTGCTCAAATGCACAAAAGGTATGTACGGTCATTAGTTTCTGTAGGTGTGGGGAAATCTAAACTTCAAATTTCCTGAATCTCTTGCTAGAAATATTGAGCCTTACCACCCTTTCATACATAGTTTACATCATCCAGGTGTTGCAAAAACAGTACATTTTTGGTTTTGCACCATGGAAGTGTGGTGCAGGAGGACATTTTCTGAGACATTTTGCTGATGGCCAGCTAAGAAATCTGGCTAAATGTACAAGAGGAATAGAAAACAGCAATAGCTGCCATTCCTGTAAGAGGACATGAGGAAATAATATACTTTGCTTTCTCTCTCCATCTAGGTCTGCATTCTGGTGATGAAGTGTCTCAGGGCAAAAAATTTTTGTGAACTAGAAATAAAAATAATTAATAAGTCTTTCAACCTTAGGAGAATTATGAAGCTTGCATATTTGGGGATATGAAAGGATAAAGCGTACTCTCTTTTTTTCCCTCAAGAGATAACTGAATAATAAGTTACTAAAACTGCAGAGGACTGTTTTGCCTTCTTGTTACTTAAGTGACCTTCTAAAAATTATGTGTCTTCATAGTGCTTCCACTTGCTGCTCTTCTGATAAGGGCAGTATGCCTGGAACTGTAATTAGGAGAAAGATTATCTTAAAATAAGCAGTATACTGCCTTTCCCAAGAAATAGCTAAAGCAGATCTATATGATTCATGAGAAATATTCTCAAATATATTGCTCTCTACTGATAAATGCTTGTATAACTGCAAATACATGGATACACACTCAGCAGTATGCATAGGAGCAGTGCAATTGACTTCAAACACAATTTTAAAAATGCATGCATGTAAGTATTTGAAAAGATTCAATCTTTGTAGACATAAGCTTTAGTTCTTTTTAAGGTAAATACCCCTTATAAAGTTCAGTCAGCTAAATGTGTATGCCAATTTTCCACCTTTAAAAAGCAGCAGAACCAAGGTGGAGACTCAGCCTGGCAGTTCCACTTTGGCAGTGCTGGGAAATGAGGTCTTTCCAAACTGCCTCTTGCGCCTCTTGCCTGAGAAAACCCACAGAGAAGATCTTCAAAGGACCTCTCTCCTTTCTGTGCTATTGGGCCAGAAAGAGACAGCCTAAGGTCAGACAGTCCCCGCACCCCTAAAGGTTTCATTGAAACCATTTGCTTCCTAAATGTTTTTTTAAAGCAGTTTAATTTGGTTGATTATGAGGAAAATAAAAATGCAGTTTGACTCTTGCTAAGAAAGGAGAATAACTGCAGTGGCTCCAGCAGCAAACCTTGTGTGCAAAAAGTTATTACTCTATTTAATGCACTAGAACATGGTCCTCTCCTTCCTTCTTCCCTCTCTCACAGAAGGATGGACAAAAAGGAAAAGAAAACATTTGACAATATTCATTTTAAAGGCAATAAAGCAGCTATTTGGACCTTCTCATTCTTGTATCACTCGATTAAGAAAAAAATCAAGTGACCCAGTTAGGCAGGGTGCTTGGCTAAGTTATTGGATCCATACTTATATGGAAATTTCTTAATACCATTTTGACAAGATGAAAAGCTTTCAAAGTGTAGGAAATGTAATTCATACCCACTTGAATGCTTTTGCACTGTCACTCAAACGAAAAGCATCTTTGCTGGAAATAAGATTCATATTTACAATTCTTAATTTTCTATTTGAGGTTGGTTTAGTCTGGAAGCTGTCTTTCTGATAACAGGGCTGGCACATGTATCTATTCCTCTGATGGTAAATTATGCTGTGAATTAACCTTTTGAATGCAGTGTCAATATCCAGAGCACTGCTTTTATCTGGTCACAGTGTCAGATTCAGTCCTGTATGAAGCTGGCCCTCTGCTCCACAGGGTCGAGCTATGGCTCAGCAAAAGTCAAGGACTGATCCTCTAAAAGAGCTGGAGTTGCCATAGTTGTAGTTGTTTATTATTAGTACTGGGCTCATAGCACAAATAATCCTCTTTATAACTGGATTCCTTTGCTTTCAATATTTTTGACATTTTTGACATTGTGCAGGGTAAAATTTAACCTCATACCATATTAAGTGGTTCCTTTTTCTTCTGTAAGGAAGGTTCAATGGATAATTTATCATGAATGTGATCATTTTATATGGTATTTTATAAAAAATATTATCTGCTTTTTGAATTGTTTAAGGGAATCAAGACAGGCTTTCTGAATTTCCTTCCAGGATCTACAGTATTTCATGAAATATGCCCTGAAATATGCATCAAAAATAATTTTCAGTCCAGTTCAAGAGAAAAATGGCTGCTAGCATACTCTGGGAATTCTGCAATCATCCTGCTTGTTTTGTAATTTTGTTTTCCAACTCTTCCTAATCTCTTAGTAGGCAATGTTCTGGTGGCATGGTAAAACCTGAGTAAAAGAGAATCTGTATCTGAAGAAGAAGAAGGTTTTTTGGCAATTTATTTGTTTTTGTTGATAAAAGACTACACATATCTGCTTTATATTTTTACCTTCTTTGTGTAAACAAGAATGCTACCAGTTTAGATGGTTTAGATTTTTGCACTTGCTTAAAAAAATTAAACAAATGTATCCACTCATTTGGAAACTTCTGGAGTAGCTATGATAGAATTTATTTGGGTTTAGCTTGTACCAGTATAAGCAGCAGCTAATATACATAATTATCACTGGTATGTATAGGTTTCCTGGGTTAATTTGAAGCAAAACTCTAAAACTACACTGCCACATAAATCACACTTTATTCCAGGATTAAGAAATCATTTCAGATAGGGAGATTTAACCAGCAAAAAGAAATTAAATGTACTTCTTTTGAACATGCTGGTTGCTCACTGAAAATGCATCCCTATCTGGGGAATGGATGAAGATGCAGCACCAGGAAAATTGTGCCTGTGGGATCAGGCAGCAGGCAGGGGGCTCCTGCTGCCCAAAGGAGCCTGCAAAGTGCCTGGATTGAAGTAGGGAATGTTTCTTGTGGGGGAGAAGGATAGGTTGTGGTTTGCTTTTTCATGCCTAGGTAAATTTAATGTCAATCCAGGCACTAAGACCGCTGTTTACTTCAAGAAGGGGAACTTCAGCAACAATTTGGTGCACTCTGGCAAGGCTGTGACCAAGCAAATCTCTGCAAAGTAGAGCAAGCTGCAGTGCTAGCAGTACTGAGGAGGTAGTGAAGAGCTCTGGATGATGGCTGACGCTCACTTTGCTTCAAAATCTGGGAGAAAACTCTGGATTAAACAAAGTTGCCTTATGGAAAAATATTTCTGCTAATATATATATACATATAAAATGCTAATATGTATATTTATGCTACTATGAAGGAAGAAAGAAAAGCACCAGTTAGCTGGAGAAAAGCATGGGAGACAATGGCAAGAAAAAAAGGAAATATTTTTTTCTTTTTTTAAAAATTTCTTTTTTTGTGTGCCTTGAGCATTGGAGCTCCTTGAGACAGCAGAGGAGTGAATTTTATTCTTTCTCTGCTCTATAGCATGGCTACAATTGAAAAGGAGGGGCAGACAGTCTCTAGTGAGGATTTTTTTTTTCCTTTAAATTTATTGCACTACATTTCAGATCTGCCTTACAGCAAAATTGTCTGTATCACTTTTCTGTGCCAACTTCCAGCTCTCAAAGAATACCTTCTGGTTTGAAAAAATATTGAAGTTTGAGAAAGTAAAAAGTAGGTAGGAAAAAGATTTTGAGATTCACATTAAACTTCAGATAACTTTCACTTGTTCAGTGATTAAATATTCTGTATTTAAATAGCCTTTAAAGTTCTTTTATTTTGGTAATGTGTATTAATATAAGGCAAGTCACTATTGCTCTTGGCACCAACCTGGATGTGGAGTTGATGAGTCAGGCAGCACATACCAGAGCAGTGATTGTCCCTCTGTGCTGGGCACTGCCAAGACCCCACCTCAAATCCTGTGCTCAGTTTAGGGCCCGTCATTATTAAAAAACCATCAGAGGCTGGAGTGTGTCCAGAGAAGGGCAACAGGGCTGGGAAGGGTCTTGAGCACAGCCCTGAGGAGGAGCAGCTGAGGGAGCTGGGACTGTTCAGTCTGGAGAAGAGGAGGCTCAGGAAAGTCCTTATTGCTCTCTACAACTCCCTGAAAGGAGGCTTCATCAAAGGAGTCTTTCCTCCCAGGTAACAAAAGATAGAGCAAGAGGAAATAGCCTCAAGTTGTGCCAGGCAAGGTTTAGATTGGACATTAGGAAAAACATCTTCACTGAAAAGGTGGTCAGGCTTTGGAATAGGCTGCCCATGGTAGTGACCAGCCCTGCAGGTGTTCAAATGACATGCAGATGTGACATCCAGAGAGGTGCTTTAGCGAACACAGTTGTGATGGGTTAATTACTGGACTTGATGATATTAGAGGTTTTTGTAACCTAAAATAATCTATATCTCATTGGAGTAGTTTCAAGCTCATGACCACGGCTCACTGTCAGCTAACAGGTTTTTGACAAGGGCCACAGGCAGCCAATAGACAGCTCACATTCAGAATGACCAAAGACTTGTAAAACACCAGAATGGAGGGGATTGCCCACAGTGCCCTTGATTAAGTCACTTTTTCTCCTTTCTTCCAAATTTCTCCACAGCATATGAGTTGGTTTCAAGCCAGAGAGCTGACCTAAATCCTGGGAACACAAACACTTACTAAGAGGCTCATACTGGATCTCTGGATTAGGTATGCCTCTGACAAAATATGTCTCAAAGCCTTCCTTATGCTTTTCCTCCTGATGACTTCCAGGTGATTTTCCTCCTGATGACTACACCACCTTCCTATTTATTACGAATCCTGAATGAAAGAGAAACACAGTTGGGAACAACAATTAATCAGAAGCAAACTGAAACACTAAGAACTTCGGAAAAAAGAGAGAAGAAAAAAACTCAGTGCCCCCAAAATATTAATCAAATATTACTTTTATTAGATGTGTTTCAAATAATGGATTAACTAAGCTAAACTAAAAAATGGACTGAAAACCTACTTCGTAAAATGAGTTCCCAAAACATTGTTTGGAAACAGATGACAAATCAGGTATTTCAGGACTCTAAAAGAGTCTGTTCAGGACTCTGAAAGAAAGAATCTGTTCATTGCTCTGAAATATACCCAAATGATCAGCTCACTCATTAGACTAATGGAGAAGAGTAGAAATCTTTTGTCATTTCAATATAGTGAGGAGAAGCTGGTCCTTTTTTCTGTGTGAGAGGCAACATGTAACTGGTGGGGCTGGGAAGGGATGTGGCCATACAAAAGAGCAGTCTGCAGAGTTTCTCAGATATGTGCACTGCACAGCAGAGTGTTTGCTTTATGTATATTTCATTAACTCTGCTCTATACATAGGACACATTGAGTAGTTTATGAAATGAAAGGGCTGCTTTCAGCATGTCAGGTATGGCTTGTGTTGGGATGGCAAGGGTGGCACAGAGCTGAATTTGGTTCAGAGGGTACATGTGACAGCTTTGTTTAGCTTAGTGATGTGCTCAGGTACCTTGGGCAGCCAGCTGGACACTGGCACAGTGCAGGTGCATCCACATTGCAGCTGGACTTGCACTCAAGCAGCCATGTAATTTTCCTCCATCCAGAGGGCCAGCTGAAATGCCAAAATGAAACCAGACCAGTGCAGTGGTGTGACTGATCAGGAGTGAAGACCAAGACCTGAACCTGAGAGTTCCTGGCTGTAACAGTGCAGTACCTAGAGCAGTACCCAGACAAGTCTCTGCAGGGACTGGAGGGACCCTGGCATCTCTGAGCCATTCAGAGCAGAAACTCAGGCACACAGAACCGAGCAGGTGCTTTGAAACTGCTGTGTGAAAACCTCCATTCAAGTGCCAGTAGCATCACAAGCTGTTCCAGTTCTAAACAGCTCTACAGCTGCTGAGTTAATTTCTGCTTTCCTCAGTGCAGCAGCCTATGGATATATTTTCCTCAGAAGTGCAAGCCTCATTTCACAAGCTCCTCCTCTCCAAAGAGAAACTCTGGGGGCCCGAAGGGGCAGCAAATGAGCCTTGTCTTTCAAGTCTGTTAACATCTAGATTTGTGCTAATCCTGCTCAGTTAGTTCTGGAGTTTCCAGCTACTCTGAAGCCCGACAGCTTCACCTGTGCCAGTGGTGCTTCTGTTAGTGTCTGCCCCGTAATCCTTGCAGCTACACATGAAAGTAATTTAGTGAGTGTTAAGATTCTGTATATCCACAATGTCCAGGAGATTATTTATGGAAAAGACCCACTGCTGCACACCTCCTCTCCAAAATGTTTCCAAAGTATGTGTAAAGGTCTGGAGATAAATTCAAAGCATGTTCAGGTCTGGAAAGTTGTCTGGAAACTACTTTATGGCTGTAATTTCCTAGTGGTGCCATGAGTCCAGGGCTATTTCTGAAACACTCAGGTACAGAATATGGAGAGCGTAGCTTCGAGTAATTTTTTCTTTAGGAAAGCTGTTTTGTGAGGGCCTCATTGTTTTCCCCACTGGCTACACATTGCAGCTCCCACACCCCAGGTTACCCTGTGTTTTGTTGTGCTAACACTGCTGCATATAAGGTTGCATTTTAACATTATTTGTTGCATGTATGTTCATGTATGTTTTTATATTTCAGGATTAAAAAGAACACTAGAAAAATCCCACGGAGAGGCAGTCCACATGCTAGGGATATGTGGTTGGAGTAAAGGAACTTGAAGAAAATTAAGAATAATTAGCTAAACTAAAGACATTTCATTTGCATTTCACACAGAACTATTGTGCTCTTAAAGAAAGTTAATACTTTGGATGAACTATTCTTGCTGTGGCAAAACACTGATTAAACCCAGCTATTTCTGGAGGGCCTGGGCAAAACAGTTAATCTAAGGCTTGCTAACTCCTTGTGAAGATGGCAAAAGAAAGTTCACATGACAAAAGAATCTGTGGATT
Source organism: Parus major (assembly GCF_001522545.3). NCBI lineage: Eukaryota > Metazoa > Chordata > Aves > Passeriformes > Paridae > Parus > Parus major. The sequence goes on from NC_031768.1 coordinate 9,269,081, forward strand.
GCTGCACTTGCCTTGAAAAGTCAGTATCCCAGCACAGCAGCACAGGCAGCAAGGGGGCAAGAGGGATAGATAAAGCAGCAGAAATAACTTGTGGAAAGGGCCTCACATGAGGAACCAGTGGCAGGAATTGCGATGAGGACACCTAGCAAGGACAGGAGCTGTCAGAAGGAGTCAGTGGAGTAAATACTTTCAGTTTGAGTGTGGTCAAGTCCATTTTAAATCCAGTGAGGCCTCCCTGCCCAGAAGCCCAAGCTGGCATTGGCACATAGGCAATTCAGCTTCAGGGTGAAACGTGCTTGGGCTGACACACAGCAAATACTCTTTCCTCTAACAAGGAAAGGGGATTAATCCACATCCGTTTAGTCTGATGGGGGGACACTGTTTTCCTGTTGGGGATTTTTCTCTCTTTGAGGAGCAAAGCTCCTTTCCTGCCTGGTTAAGCCCATGTTACTCATTAGTTGGAAGGATGCAGTGCAATTAATTCATTGCCCACCTACTTAGCTTGGCACTTTCTAAAGACATGATATGATTTTCTGTTTCCCTTGACAGATGCTTTAGCATTTCAGGGAAGACACATTGAATCCAGACCCAGGTCATCCAAGACCTGGAAGGGGCTGTAGTTATTATTCAAGATGGAGGAACATGCTCATTAACAAGGCAGACAGCAAAGAAAAGCTGCTTCATTTCAGTGTTTGTGTGTCTGCATAATATTAAGTAGCACTCCAAACTATACTGGAAGTCTTCATCATGCCAGTTAGGCTTTCTGCTCTGATTAGAGAGATTTGTATTCCTCAAGACAGTGAGCTCATGATGATCTTTACTGACTTTTCTTCATAAGTGGATTTTATACATTAAGCAGATTTTTCCTTCTGCAAATTTGCCAAAGTACCCTGAGTTTGTTATAATTATTTATCACGAAATGTAGTTGACCTTGTCTACAGAGGCTGAGGCCCAGATTCTCCTGGCTTCTGAAGAGGATGGTGCTCTCATCCTATAGTTTAGAGCAAAACAAATATATTTCAGTTCTATTTAATCACACTTCTAGTAACTCTTTCCTGTTAAAAGGAATTGCTGTGTAGACCCTTGAGACATTTACACTTTGTGATTAAAGACATTAGTTATGGAATTTTGACTCTGATGATAGATGAAGAAAAAGGATCTCATTCAGCAGTGGCAACTGACTTCCTCAACTGGCATTGGTTGTGATTAGAAGCAATTATCTTTTTTTTTTGTGCTTTTATATTGATGACATTTTACACGCTTGTGCTTCCAGAGTTTGTTTATGATCTGTAATGAAACTTTTTTAAAAGTCCCTATTCTCTTACTAATTTTATAGAAATAATTTTATTTTGACTTTTTCAGTCATAAAGATATATAAATGAGGAACAGAGTCCTCACAGGTGTATTTCCTAAACACCTCTGCATCTTCATGATTTTCTTTTTCTTCCTTTGTATTGATATAACAAGATTTCAGATGGTAAGTGGCCCACTTTCTAAATATATGTTTAAAACCAAATACAGATACACACTACTGATGAAAAATTGATTTTTTTTTTCACAGTGTGTTGAAGCAGCTTTCAGTTTGGTAATAAAATGGATTCTTGATAATCTTCTGTGCTGGTAATTTTTCTTGCATTAAAAATAAAAATATTCTATATGTGTTTGTTTGTTTAGCACACCCTGATTTCAAAGGGACTCAGGGAATAGAAAATCTGTGTGGTGTAGAAAACTGTTTTTTTGGTTTTTTTTAATACCAAGTTTAAATAGATCTGCAGCCATCACTCCATAATTTAAATTATAACACAGGTGCCCTGTATCAGTAACAGATTTGTTTCATTCAAATTCATGTTGAAAATGAACTTATTGTCTTGTCATTTAATGCAAACTGGAGTAAAACTGAAAGCTTGCCTCAATGAGATTTCCTTACAAAATAACATATAATGTTATGTTAAATGTGAATAAATGAATAAATGTGAAAGTGGAATGGTTGCATTTTTTTGGCAGTTTAACCTCAAGTAGTTATAGGGTGATTTTTTATTTAGTTCAGCTGTAAAATATTTATGCAGAAATACTCATGGAGAATCAACATTTCATTCAAAGAATGGCTGGCAGTGAGGGGTAAGTTGCACATTAAAAATAAATTAGAACACAATACTCCTTATACAAACACCCACAAAAATAGGAATGCTATGAACATAATTTTCTAAAAATGTACATCTGCAACAAGCTCCAGTGCTGCATATAGTAAGTGAAGTGTTTTTTCTACAGCTGCCTATCTGTTATATGCCATTTCTTGCTGTAAAGGGAAATCAGCTGTTAAATCATTTAAATCATCAGCAAGGAATGCAGTCTTCTGTGCATTTTTTCTTTGTTAGGAAGGTATCTGTGTGCTGTGACTCACACCACTATTATTTATCCACCTTAGAGTGCTGTGAGGAGCTGCAGGCCAGGATCACAGCCTATTGTGCAGGCTGTCTTACCTACAAAAGGGCCCTTGCCTGATTCAAATGTGTAACCAAAAGCTCAGAAAAGCTTAAAGCCGTGTAATGAGACCTGCCTGGTTAGTAGGAGGCAAGGAAATATCTTTGATGGTTCTGGATTTCCTGGGTGGGTGAACTAAGCCAAAGGGAATAGGGGAGAGCAGTAACAAGTGAAAAATAAATACTAAATTAAAGCTTAATCATGGTCTGGCATCATCAGTAACTCAGAAGGACCCAGGACCTAGCTGGAGACAGAGGATTTCTTTATTAGTGTAGATATTTTGTTATGGCACACCTACTGAGCAGTGATCAGACTGAATATTATACAGACCACTTTTTTAAAGTTTTAAACCAATTGTCTCCACCTTAAATCAGCTCTGATTGCATAATCCTTTTTCTAAAAGTATTTGATGAGCAAAGGAAATAAAGTGCACATGGGTACAAAGAAGACAAGAAACAGAAAGTAACAGAACAGCAATTTCAACTTGTAGTTCCCAAACATGGAATCTGCACCCATCAGAACGAATGTGACAGGATATTTAACTTGGCAGCACCAAAAGTAGATACAGGACATAAGATTTTAGCCTGTCACTCTCAAAGCTATGTATCCTTCCATTGCACTTCTACAGAGGAGATTTTCTGGGTACGTTTATAATTTAAATAAATCTATATATTCTAAGTAATCATTGAAAATTTTCTGTATAGACTCAAGCAGATTGGACAAGGTCTTCTTTACTTCCATATGAGTGGCCATTGTCTAACATTTATTATTAATTTTCATGTGTTAAAACCTTGCAGCAGGTGGATAGTGGAGAAATAGTGTTATTTTTGGGGATTACTGCAGATGAGACTTAAGGGGACAGGCACTATATGTGAGAGCAATAACATTGGGAAGAGAGGTCCCACTGCTTCCCCTTCCCAGTGAAGTTGTTATTGTCCAATATTTTGCAGCTTTCCCCATCAGAGGAATGTAATCCACTGGGTTCTGTCTGGTGATGACCTCTGCACCAAAGCACATTGTCTCTTACTTCTAAATTGTGTGTACTGGGAGTTCCGTGTGATGCATTCATAATTCCTCACACTCTTATTTTCTTGGAGACTGTTCAGTCTCCATTTTTTAGACACTATTGATTTTGTGTCATGGGATGTACTATATCAATTCAAGGAAAAAGAAAGGAGACATTCAGTAATCTTATTCTAATCTTGATGTACCTTATCTATTTGAAATTAAGGATAAGGTCATTCACCCTTTATTGAGGCTGAGTCAAGAGTTCTTTCTTTTGCAAAATACAAAACATTTCAGATATGGTACTTAGGTTATCCCTAGACTAATAATGATTTCTTTATTTCATACCTCATATATTAAAATATTCAGAGTATTTTTTTTCCAGTAAGCTTAATGCTTCAGAAGAATTGAAAACAAGCAATAGCCTGTGATCATCTGCATTATTGTTAAACTAATGGGTATTTATTCACAAGGCAAATGGAGGAAAAGGTCACATGAATTGTCATTTCTGAATCTATATTCTGATATAGTTACAGTGCCTACCATGAACTTCTCTAGGGAAAGTGAACAATTTACTGTCTCAACCACTTTTGAAGGTATGGAAAATGGTTAAATTAGGCACTGGAAAATGTTTTAGCTGACCAGAGAGTTCTTTTGTTCATAATGGACAGTCATAACTCACTCTGCTCAGCTTACTGGAAATATTGGCATTTTTTGTCCTGTCAGTACAGAGTGTTGCTTACATGCATCTGCAGTGGACTTGTACTTCTTGCCTGATCATCTTTCAAGTTCACATTAGATAATTATTCCCATTCACCCAAGAAAATGGCTCCAAAATTATTTTTGTCAAATCTTCTCCTCGTCCCCTTCCCCAAATAATGCCAACCAAAAAACATGAGGTACTGGTAGTATAGAGAGAAGTGCTCTCATGCTGCTCTGGGGGTCTACTGCAGTAGGGAAAGTCAGAATTTTGTTAGTTGCTGACTGTTGTGGTTAATTCAGCTGAGACCACTTGCTCTGCTACTTGAAAGGGTCAGCAGTTAGAATATAATTTGTGAGTCATTGGGCTGGTAAAGGGATTAATTGGAACAGACAAGTCCAAGTTTAAGCAGTAGAACACTCAGGACCAGAAGTAAACTGTGTTTGGATGAGCTCTGAAGAGGAAGGAGTGAGGCCTCTAAAGACAGGACAAAATCATCAGGCTGTAGACAGCTCTGCAGCTGCCTGTATAAACCAGCTATTCCAGCTTTGTTAAAATCTGTAATTAGTGTTGTCTACCCCAAAGGAGTCCCTGGTGAGATGGCTCTTGAGCAGGTGCATCTCCAAGCATCCTTCAGACACCAGGGGCCTGGCTTAGCCAGATCACTCATGCTATGTCTCACCATGCAGATTTGATATTAAAGATGCACCACAGGTGTCTTGCAGTCCTGTGGTACCTCTAAGGACTAGATATCCTAGGTGGATGAGGGCCAAGCCTTAGACTTCCAGCTATTGAAAAAATGATTAAGAGAACTGGAGTAGTTGAAGGAATCAATGGTAATGTCATGAGGAAGAATTCTTGGTCAATGAAAACCAGAGGTGAAGAGTAAAGGTCATGCTTTGGTGGTTAACAGAGATGCTGATAGCTGGTTTTGTTTGGAACAATCAATGGCACCTGAAAGCAGGGAAAGGATCATTCACATCTGGCTGAAGATCACAGCTGAAAGTGATGGAAGTGACTGTAGCTACCAGAAGCAGTGAACTGGGTAGGAAGTGACATTATTGGGTAGTCTTGGTTCTGAAAGTGACAGGCTGATTGTGTATCAACACAATTTATGAAAGTAAAATTTGTTGCATTGCAATTAATGTGTTTGTGTGGGTGACAAGTGGGTGTTGTAAGAGCTGATGAATTCATTCACATTAGTGCAGATTTCCTCTGTCACTTGAAGATTGATACTTCACCATCTAAAGAGGAAAATAATTCAACCTCTTGTTTTTTTCCCTGTGGTTTCCCTTACACAACATCCAGAAGAATTACTGAATTCTGTGCTTTCACACTGCTTTGTGCTTAAAGTTACAGGCAGCAAAGGCAATCCATTTTCTTGTTCTTTTGCTAGGAACAATTCAAATTCCAGTCTTCCTCTTCCTTGCTCACAGTCCAGCACAAGATTCATTTCCCATGAATTCTATCACTAAAAAACAAAAGTGATAGATTTTGGCTTCTACTTATAATTTGTGCAGCAGCGTACATCCCAAAATCGCTCACCAACAGCTTGGATGCAGCACTTTTTGTGTGTCTGAGGAGAGAACACAGAATCACATTTTAGACAGCTGAATCTGTGTCCCTCCCCTTTAAAAAATGTGGAGAATATTGACTTGGCATGAGATCCTAAGGCTGGAGAGGAAGCTCTGCTGATTTCCCTGATGATGCCAGTTTAACGCAAAGATCTGACAACCTGATCTGAGATTTGAAAGCAATATAGGCACAGGGAGAGGCAGCATTTTACTTGGGCAACTGATTAGATGTGTATTTATGACATCACACAGCCTGGTAACTTCAGGGAGCCAATACTGGTGCCTTGGCCTCAGGTCAGTGGAGGAGAGTGAAGGGGAGTCTCTTCTTTGATGATACAGTGATTGATGGCCAGTGAAATTCACGGCACCTTTATCGGCACTTCAATTAGCTGTGTTTAGAATTGATGGCATGGCTGGAAACCACTGTGATTCATGACCAATAATATCCATGAAAAGAGTGACTCTTTCAGGGAAAAAGACCAGGAACTGCTTTAAACTGCAGATGATTGTGATTAATTGGCTGGGAAGATAAATGGTGAGTGGGTGCCTGACACCAGTGCTGTTTTGAGAAATCTATTTAAGCCACTTTCAGAGGAACAGGAAAAAGAGGAGGGAATTGCTGTCTGAGCACCCTTGCTTGTTAAATACCTCTCACAGACTCTAAACAGAGCAATAAAGTCTGTACAGGTAGTTCAAAATTGCAGCAATGAGTTTTGATTGGCCAAAATTTTGTTATATTGACTCTCCAACCTTTTGGCTGCTCTGGGTATATTCAGTATTTTGTTGCATCTACAGGTATTTGTTTGTGTTCAAAAAACCCCAGACAAAAAAGGCAAAGGAAGAAAGAAACAATGGGTGATAAGAAGGTGGAACAAAGCATAGGATAAAAATTAGTGCTGAATAAGTGTCTACATCTTATATCCTAGGAGAGCTGGAAAAAGCAGAGGATCTCCAGGTAAGTGGATGGGGTGAAAACCAGCACTGTGCAGTGCACAGCAGGACAAGGTCAGGGCTTCAGCAAAGCTCTACCCAATCAAAGAGCTACAGTCCCCAGTTAGAAAACAGAACTGAAATATTTGGGATAGATTTATTTAGAAAATGGAAAAATTCTCGTAGGAATGGTAACTGACAGACATGAGAGCACAGTTTAGCCAGCCCAAGAAACTGTGGACTCTTTCCAGTCCTATTCAAAGGATCATTTTCAGCTGGTTCTTACCATTTAACTAAAAATCCATTTGCCCCTCTTTCTTTGTCATGCCCTCATATCACAACTTTAATCTAGTAAGTAAAGCCACCTATTGAAGATTCCTCTTTGTAACTTAGTAACAAATACTAATATGCAACTTTTCGGTTCTTTGTCTTCACAACAACCTTTTTTATGAACTGTTTCAGATGATAAGTTTCAGTTTTTCTGTCCATATTAAACTGGAACACTGTGTTTGTTAAAATACTCTTCTGGATAGAAGTACACATCTAGCTGAGTCATCAGCAGGTAGTATCCAGAAGCCTAGGTCATGGACTAAAACTTCATTAGGCTCTGTGCTGTCAAGACAGCGAGGGAAAAAAGCTCCTAATGCATGAAAAGTAAGATATATGAACAGTGAGTTCAAGTGAGGCTATTGTAATGTTTAATTGCTGTTGCTGCTCAGAGAAAGAAATATTTTTAAAAGTTGTATTTAATGGAAAGCTACTGTCCTACATTCTTGTCTTCTTTTTCATTAAAGACAGAGAAAGTACTTCTGTGGTTGCAAAATCTGTTCCCTCTCAGGAGCTGTGCTTTCTTTTATAGAACCAGCTTTAAAATTGTACCTTGCATGTCCTACTAAGAGATGTCTTTTAGAGATCTGCTGTGTGCTTACCAAAATCACACACTGAAGCTGTGAGTAAGGATCTAGTTGAATTTGTAGTCTGGAGCCTTTTCTTATTTAAAAGCGATTTTTGTTCCATTGGCTTTTAACATGGATACTGCCAATAAATCATTTGATGCAATTTTCTTTTCAAGAGATATTCCTCTGAAGACCCCAGGCTGACCCCTATTTCCAGTGGGCTCCTGAGGAGCCAATCATGCTCCACATGGAGCTGTTGAGCTGTGAATCAGCTCTGCTGCTGATGGAGGTGTTGGGAGAAGAGATGATTAGAAAGAAATGAGAGAATCACCCTCACAAAATGCCAGTGGCTTTAATGAGTTGAAGGTGTTCCACCTACTCAGCTCAGGAATTTTCCATCTTCTCTTAAGAGAAACTGAGTTGTATGTTATTTTCCATGAATAACACTTCATTTGTTCTCTGGTGCCATTTTCCTCTCCTGTCTCTTCCAAGTCAGAACAGTAATCTAGTAGACAAAAAGTTACATTAGAGACAGCATTGTGTACACAGATGCCATTAAAAATATATCTAGTAAGTATTTTGTAGCAGATACAAGTTTTTTTTACTCATCTTTTCGGCTGGGTGATGAAAACTCTGTTCCAAACATGTATTGTGGTACTGTATTTAAATTAGTAAGCCTATAAAGAGCATGGCATTTTTTGTAATCATATCCTCCATCTCATATTTATACTTTCTCCCCTCTGATGTTAAACTTCTGGTTCTGCAATGGAGAATTTAGAAATAGTCTCTGCTGAAATTTCTGAAGGCATGTATAAGTTGGAAATCTTGTGAGAGTATCTGCTCTTCTGAGTTTTTATAGATGCAAGAAAAATTATTCCTGCAGCCAAGTAAAAATTCTAGGTCTTGTTTAATGAGGAGTTAAGACAAACACAAATGCTATTTGTCAAATTCAGGATGATTTTCCTCACAGCAAACACTAAATGCCCTAGTGTGGTGACCTTAATTACTGGCAGTATCATCAAAAGATGGATTTCAAAAAGAAAAAGAGTTTGAAGAATTCTGCAGTCCCGGCTCCTGTGCCTGCCAGCAAAGCTAATCAGTCTTCCCTCCAACTGTGTTCCTTCTGTGTTTGCAGTAGGTAGCCCTGCCCTTCTCTTCCCACCACTGCTTTGACTTCCCTCCTTCACCCAGTTGTTACTCACTTTCGAAAATGAAGGACCCCTGCAGTCACAAATTAATGTTGAAAGGGTTGTTCCTTTCCCCTGGCTCACTGTTATTCAGTCACTACTCTTTTAATCCCCTCCTTTTTTCCCCCTGTCTCTTGTCACTGTCAAATTCATATAGTGCCCAATGTCTGAATAGTCCCCTCATTCTCTAGCTCATTGTGAGAGCCATAAAATCAAAGCCATGTGTATCTGATGTTTATCAAATGTGGGCAGATTTCATCAGATCTTCTGATTAGAGAAAATTTCTTTGCATTGGTCAAAAAAGGTTTAGACCATTTAGTCTTATTAGCCCTCCTGTTCCCAGAAAACCTAATTGTACCACAGAAGAAGAGTTAATAAGGTATGTTACTGTGGAGATGAAAACAAATGTTATCTGAGAAAACTCCTATGCATGCAGTAGATAATTTCTTTCAGATTCTCTCATTTCTGTTACCTACTTATTTTAGTTATGTTGAATTAAAGATTTGGTCGTGTATGCAGTTTGGTTAGTGCTTATGGGATTAGTCACTGTGAGCCACCAATATTCTTCCCCACAGATGTTCATGTGACTGGAATTCTGTAAGAATCTGCTCAAAATTTTGCATTATCTCTCATTAGTACAATAATACTGGTGGACCTCTAAGGCTTAGAGATTGGCAGTTTTACTTCCTTCTTCATACTCTGTTAGAGACAGAATTGTTTGCTTCCAAAAAATTTTTGTTCATGATAACAGGAGACAAGCTGTTTTGGACAAACTCAGAATCTGTGTGAATCAAAAAATGAACCTCTACACTTAGTATGAGTATTTAATAATTTAGGTATAACAGTTACAAATCATATGCTTCTTCAAAGGCAGTAGTTTGATAGTTGTTAAAACAATCTCCTTTGTTTGTCTCCAGTTTTAAGTATAGCACAGTAGTTGTTTCAAGTCTCTGAGAGACACAGCACTCACCAGGATGATGGTGCAGAATTTTTTAAGCACAGTAATAAACAGTGTCTCGCCTAAAGCGCTTGCAATCAAAATAAAAGATTATGTGCTAAAGATTATCAAGACTGGCAAGCTGGACATCCAATTAAATTGATTGTTTCTCATCTTGTGAAAAGGATCTGGGCTAAAACCAGATACTTGTAATATATGCCACGATGCACTGTTAATTGGATGTCGACATTTTTCTGTCATTATGTGTTTGACCAGATCAAGTTAATGATGACCTAGTGGTGAAAATTCCTTTGTGCTATTATCCCCTGATTTATTTGCACAGCTTGCAGAACAACACTTTTGCTGTTATCAATGCAATAACTTTCAAAAATTCTAGCTTAACTTAAAATATCTCTGATAATTACACAAGAATGGCAATCAAAGGCCAGAGAGAAAGGAGAGGCAAATTAAGGTCAGCATGATGGTCCCTTGCAAGTCCACAAATTCCTGTTGTTCAAGTAATTTATTTTCCCTCAGAAATTTCTTTTTGCTGGGAACAAGAGCTCTCTGCTTCCATGTATTCTGATTCCTGTGGTCATTTTTAGTTTTAAGAAAAGGTATTTATTATAGGGTCAGAAAAGAGAACTTAGACTCTGTGAAAACAATTTAACAAAATGGGCCTCCATGACACATGTTGCTTTTCTTGGAGATAATGTCTCCATGTTAATCTTTTATTTTCCTTTTTATTCTGTCCAGGACCATGAATATTTATGAGATACTAACTGGTTCAACCTGAAATTTAACCTGCTGGACTATTTTTTCAAATTTCAAACGTAACACCAGTTTTCTTCAATTTTCCTAGCTCTGAGTATTCAGCTACAAGGTTTCATTGCCTTTCTTCTTGTTATGAGTGCAGGGATAGACCTCTCACATGAAGGGGAAGGGAAAACTACAGCCTCAAACTGGAAAGCAGCAGTGGAGTTTATCAATTTGTGATTCTCTGAGTGGAGCTTAAGCAAGCTGGGAGGGAAGAATGCCACACAGTATTGGTGAGAAGAAAAAAATGGCATGTTTTTTCCCTGCTTAAGAGTTCAGACAAGATCAGAACTGCCCTTTGGCCATACAGTTGACTGTGAAATATCAGCTAAAAAAAAGTCAGTTTTAACTGCATGTCATAGAGCACAGCTTCTCTGTGAGAGACATGGAGCAGATGCATCCTGGCATGTTTGAAAGCAGGAGGAAGCCTTGGAGAGTTGAAATCTAACAGTGAGGAATAAAGCATTTTCTATTTCTGTATATATATATAAGTAAGTTAAATGCCATGGACAGCTTTATAAAACTGGTGATGTTGGCATTGTCTTCCATAAATGCTCTTTTAAATAACCTGTGTGTTGTTACTACATGTTCATTTATTCACCTTCATTCCATTTCTGTAATCTCATCTATTTCATGGGGGTTTTAATCATCCTACAACAGAGAGAATAACTTTTTTTTCTCACCCACCTTAACCTTTTTTTCTGAACATGCTGGCAATGATGGTGATTGAGTAAGTATCACTAACATAATCTTAGAAGGTCTGTGGAAATCTCAGATCCATTTTTTTTCTCTATTTACAATTCCCTCTAAATAAGAAAATGTACCAGAAAAAGAAAAAAAAAAAAAAAAAAAAAAAAAAAAGGAATGCATTAAAAATTTACTTTCTAACAGGAACTTCTGCTTTCAAAACCAGAAGGGCAGAAGGAGGCATGGTTGTAAACAATAGGTTGGGAAGGCTTAGTGAAAATGACATGCAGTGTTGTTTAGCACCATCAAACAAGGGAAAGGCAGTTATCCTTCAGCTGGATTGAAGTCACTCTAAAGAAAGCTGCTATCAGAGAATTGATCAATCCCATCCCTCTAAATAGTGCTCCATGAAAATAGGATGGGAAAATTAGAAAAATCTTTCACTGCTTTAGGTATTAAAAGATATAATTCAAGATAAACAAATGGAGATTTTGTAATGAAATTGATAAAAGCAGACAGAAGGGAATTTAGTAGATAGTTTAGTGAGCTGCACCATTTATTCCAATGTGATTTGTAATTATTCAATTATATGGCTTCATTATCCCAACAGAAATGGGCTGGGCTCCTTAAGAAAAAAATTTTCTGTTAGCAGATTTTGGATGTATATGGATGATGTTGAAGATACAATGTATTTGGATCCATCTGAAAGAGCAGATATTAAAGAATATATTTTATTCTGTGCAGACAATTAATTTTAGAAGTAAAGTGGTAAACATTTAAAAAGAAAACAGTGTAGAAAATCCCTCAATTTTTGCTTATTCTTCACAATCTACTAAGCTAAAAGAATGCATAAACTTAACTAATGTAAATAGAGAAGCTCATATAACACTATTCAGAAAGAAAAAATGTTAAGCAGGCTCACAGCAGATTGATATCAATTTTTCCTGATGTAAGGAGTGAGTGGAGAAAGCTAGAGGCTGGAAACACCACATAAAAGTCTCGGTGAAATACTTCTGAACATTGTGCTAAATGGAACAGTGTTATAATTATTCTCACAGGTACTAGGATATCATAGCAATGAGCACAGAATTGCAGTAAAATGGGAAAAGGGTCTCTAGAAAGTGCAGTGGCAAGGCAGTTCAATCAACTATTTCTAAGGCTATGCACTTTTGTATTGAACCAATGTAAATACTGAAAAAAATTCCACAAGCCTGTGGTGTGTCCAGCACATTTGAGCTACCTGAGTGAATGGGTTCTCTGCTGGCATTGTTTCAGACAGAGTAAATTTTAAAACTGAGAAAATGTTTTGGAACTGCAATTTATTTAGCAGATCAGATTTATTTTTCTCTGATTATGCTGCTGCTCTGACCTCCAGCATGGGGCTGTCCTGGCTTTTGGAGCATATTTCACTTCCTGGTACTCAGGCTGGCAGCTGTCTTTCAAAGCAGTGGCAGAAGAGAATAGATTTGGCTCTGGTCTCAGCTGAAAATATTTTTCTTTCCATCCTCTAATGCCAATGCAGATCAGCCTTCAGATAGATTGGCCCAAAACTGCCTTCAGAAAAGAGTCCTGACAAAATATGCTATTAAACAAGGGCATTCATTGTCACTTTTCTGTCCATTCTGGGCTGAGCTGTCAGTGAAGCATTTCTGCAGCAGACAAGCCTGGCCAGCCCTCACCACTGCAGGGACCCATGGCTCTCTCCTAGTCTCTTCTCCTTTTCTATCATTTAAAAGAACTGAACCTCTCTTGTAGATGCAAAATCATTCAAACTCATACCCCCTGCCATGAATTCCCATGTTTCCTTTAATTCTTTTCCATTCATGTCTCTGTAATACATACTTTTGGAGAACAAAAAACTAGGAAAATGTGTGAGTTATAAGCTTGGCCACAGAAGGTTATGGGGACATTTGTCTATACATGCAAAGACTTCTGTGAGAAGGAGGCTTTGCTGCAGCCTCAGAAGAGGAGCTGGCCTGAGACATCCAGCCAGTGGCAAAGAGAAGCTGGCACAGAGAAGTAGCAGCTGTAACTAAGGGCACTTGGTCAGTGAGGGGACCATAATTTATGTGGGAAATTTCACTTTTTGGGGAGTTTCATTAAGGTTGGTTTAGGTACCTTATTTTTTTGAGTTGCCAAACCCCACATGAAAGCAATTATTTTGTGGGACTTCCATTTGTTTAGAGCCAAGTGTATTGTTCTGATTGTGCTGTTAATTTGGAGGACTTCTCTTCAAGTCTCCAGCTGAAAAACATCTTGGAGGTTGCCTGCCTTGCAGAGAGCTTTCTTTTTGTGGGAAAAACCATGGAAGTTCTAAAAACTCACTAACTACTCAGGTCAAAGGGGGAAATGCAAGAAAGACAGAATTAATAATCTTTAATGAGAAGTCAGTCACCAATGCAGTTAATAAGCAGCTTTTTGAAGGGTTTAACATCATTGGATTTTTCTCCTTACAAGCCTGTCATCGACTGCTGGCACAGATTAACCTCTTTAATCCTGTTCAGTAGAAATTATCTTTGGCCTTCTGCAACACATTAGAAAGTTAAAGCCAAGCTCAATGTATTTGGCTTGAGTTTACCTTTTTTAATCAGCACCACACCCACGAGGGCAAAAAAGCTGTGTATGAGTATGTGTTTAAATTATGGAGTGCACAGAAGGCCACAAAGGGCTTGGAAGGTTCAGTAATGTTAATCTTTATACTTTGTGTGCCAACAGAGTTGTTGACCAGCTTTAGTTCTAATTAAATTGGACAACAACATGTTTATTCCTGGTGTACTATATTGCTGTTTGCCCATGCACTGAAGAGCAGATCTCAGTGTGAACATGAGCTCTCAGATAGCTACATTGTTTTAAAAACGTTAAATTCTTTAGTCATGCACTAATAGATTAAATTATGAACTGTGCTCTATTACAAATGTATCGTGAGATTGTAATGCTTCAGTTATGTTTTTAGTGCAAAGATTAAAGGATACACTTCATATTTCAACAACTGGGCTTTTGGTGTTAAGGATTTATGTCTATGGAGATTAGCATCAGAAAGGGATGCTTGTACTGTAAGATCAGTAATATTGCTAACTTGGGTGGAACCAAGTGTCTGGTTCAGGCTTCCCATGAACTGTACATGATGAGCTTAAAAGATTTCAAAGCAGAAAATAGATTATGAAAGCAATTTTTAGTTCATAGATCTTAGCCATCAGAATTAACATTTTGAATTCTACACCTATTTTTGCTTAAAACTCTTTAGTCTGCTAAAATCCAAATGAAAGTATTATTGGAAAATGATTAGTATGCTAGATTACATCTGATTTTTCCCTGTGTAAGTCACTGAAGTAATTTGAAAAAAAAGCCCAGCCATTACAGCGCACTAAATCCCAAATGTTTCTTCTAAAAGCAACTGCAAGGAACAACTACTATAGTATTTGATCTGTTTAAGATAGGTAGGAGTCTCAGATGGTCTGTGGCAAACTAGATCTTGAAATGCAAAAGGAAGAGGAAGTATGTAGGTCACATACAATACTGATGTCTTAATCAAAAAGCAGAGGACACATTACTAAAACAAATCAAAATAAATCATTCAAGGATGTGGGAAGTGGACTGAATATTGTCATATCAGATTAAATGCTCCTAAACCATGTCAAGAATAAAATTTCTCGTGGGAATTGACCAGAGTGATGCTAAATGGGGCAAGGATTAGCCACATGTGCTTGTATCATGCAAGTAGCATTGGACTACTTCAGAATTTTCATCATTTCTGTTTGCTTGGGATAAACAGCTGAAAGCTTAGATGACTATGTGAAGACCATCCAAGTCATTTGAATCTGGAGGAATGAGCTGGAAAGCTTTCATAGACAGATTTTCCACATGAGATTTCTAGTGCTTACTAGCTCTGGTCTCTAGAAAAATGCTGTTAAGAACACTCTTTCATAAAAACATTCTTGGTCCTGTTTGGGAAATATATGTAAAGAGAGAAATGTGCATATCTACCAGAAACTCAGGTTAGATTCTAGAGATCTTAAAAGTTTAGGGAATATGGCACCATTTTTTTTCATTCTTACTTCTTAAAAAGATGGTTTTGAGCTTCTGGGAAGATTCTTGGCTTGGCTTGTGACTGGCAACAATAGCAAATTCTGGTCAACCATTTCATTGCATCAGGCACAGTAATATTTCTGTAATATTTAGAAATATTTAACTGCCTTACTGCATTCATTGCAAAATGCATTTTTCTTGTCTTTGGTTTTCCTGTTTTTCAACTTCAGCCTCTGCAGGAACTCTGTGGGGAAGATGATTGACTTCCAGCTGGCTGAGTGGTACTGCTGGGCCACAAAAAACACCTTACTTCTCAGTTTGGGTAATGTGACCACTGTAAAGGCCATTCTCATTTCACTTTCCCAACTTTTGCTCATCCAATACTTTTATTCACCCCTTACCAGCTCAGTAGCATGAAGTGTGGGAGGCAGGCAGTGCTGCTGAGCAACCAGTGCAGTTCCTGGGAGCCAAGAGTCTGGAGCTGTGGAACTGGCTGCTCTGAGATCAGCATCTCAGCACAACAGCTCACAGCTCCCTAACACTCTCTTTCTACTCTAAATCCTTCCATAGAAATCATAATTCCTAAGGCAAGGACATTACAGTCTTTGGTTGAATAGGGATGCTTTCTAAGCTGAAGAGTAAAGAAGTAATATTACTATAATGAGCATAAAGTCCATCTTGAGCAACAGCAGCAGCTCTTGGGCCACACAGCTCCCAGTCAGACCACCAGTAACAAAGACAATTCAAACATCTGTGAAGAAAAGGGATCTAGTAAGTAACAAAAAAAATTAACAGTGGACAGACCTTAGACACTGACAATAGGGAATCTATGGAACTCAACATGGATGACTGCATAGCTGAGAAAATTTCCTACCTAGCAAGAAGAAAAAATTGCTAGCTTATAGCTAATGGGTTATTTTGTTAATAATGCAACCCCATGAAAAGACCTATTGTTCCTGCAGTATAATCAGATCTTGGTTTTATGTAAAATTAACTTCTCAGATCTACACAATATATGTCTGCTCATACTAACAGTAGAAAACTTCTCTTGACAGTAGTCCTTTGTATGTAAGAAGATCATAGTATCAGAGAAATTTCCCTGGAGAACTGCAAAATGAATCAGAATTCTGTATTCAAAAGCTATGCAGTCTCACTCTTTCCAAAACGTCCAGAGAGGTTAAACAATTTTTTAAAGTTTTTTTCATTTTATATTTCATAAATGTCCTTGTATATTTTTCCCTTCCTCTTTCACACTTCCTCTCCCTGTGACAGTCCTTTTCTATCTCTCTTCCCTTCCTGCCTCCCACTTTTTTTTAAATTTCAAAGGCAATTCTTCTTTCCAGTTTTCCTCAGGATGAAGACTCCACATAGTGATTTTTAACAACTCAAAATTTATTTCTAAATTTTTATAAATAGACCACATTTGTCTTCATAGAACAAACCTATCACTTTTTTCTAAATTCTTTAACTTTACTATCCTTATATAAATTACTGGCTATTTTTTGACTTTGGTTGCTTTCTTTCTATTACTATCAACATGATGATGTCACTGTCATCAGTGTGCAAGCTCACTGTGTGAAGCCTCCTATATCTTCTTTTCCTACAATACATTCTGGAATGAAGCTTCATTCCCTGTAACTCTGAAAATTATCTATCCCCTGAAAGCATGGACTTGTCCTCCAATACATGTCCAGCAGTATTTAATTTTTGCTGGCCTAAGCAGATTGTTGCAGAGGCATGGCATCACCCTGAATACTTTCTTTTTTCCCTAAGGGGAGCTTAATGTCATCAGTAATAATACCAGACTATTGCAAAATGTGTGCTTTGTGTAATGTTTAGCCCAGCACTAATGAACTTTATCCATTTCATTTGCACTCTTTAAATCCTAAACCATATTCAGAACCTATGCTCTGTCCATTCCTTACATAGTCCTCCACTAAAAATCTATATGAAGATAGAAAAAATAGACTTCTGCCCAACAGGGAGAGAAGAAATGATTAGCAAGTAACAAACCAGCAAATGTGAAACACAAGTAAGGACAGTGTCTGGTAACATTGGCTAAAGGACAGTACTGATACGATTGACCTACATCAGGGAGACTGGAAATTAATAGAGGAGAGTGTCAAAAGTGCTCATGTTGACATAAGGTGCTTCCAGCCAATTATTCCTGTGGACCGAAAAGAGAAGAATTGCCTTGAGTTTTGCTTCCATATTTTACCTTAAATGTGGTGGGTTTGTTGTGGGTTTTTTGTTGTTTCTTTTTTTTTTTTATTGGAAGTGAATCCTGGAGTCAAGAAAATCATAAAGAAACATAGGGAAGAAAAGAAGCAGTTGGACAGGATGAGAAGGAAAAGTGAGAAGTGTGCAGGTACAGTTCTTTGACACTTGCTAAGATTTAGTTCTAACATTCCAATATTATGCTTGCAGGAATATTTACCCTATGCCTTCAAAGGGAGCAAAACAGTATTTTACATGCCATCTTTTTCAAGATTTAGGACACCTCTTTTTTTTTTTTTTTTTCTTTTTTTTTTTGTACTGGATGTTGCAAATAACGTGTGTAACATATACTATGACTTAATGATGCTCTATAATTTCAGTGCAGCCAGTAAATCCTTAGTATGACACCATCGAGAATTAATGGCAAAGCTGATAAGTGAAAAACACTAATTATGTTAGGTAGTACACATTTCTATTAATTCAGAAGGCCTGATAAAAGCATTTAAAATCATGTCTCTCATGTAGTAGTCAATTTTGAAAAGAAAATAAACAATGATGACCTCTTCCATAAGAAAAAAATATTAAGGTTTTAGGGTTTTTTTAAATGTTATCTCAGTGTACACATGTAACTGTACTACCTGATTTTCTGGTAGTATTGCTGCAGGTTGTTTTCAGAATCTGTTTTTTTTTAAGTTCAATATCTATGTTAATGGAACCAGTGCTCTAGAAATGAAGCACGAATCTTTCCCATATTTACAGTTTATCGAATAAGTCTGTGTTTAATACTGATACATGATGTTTGTTTTCCTAAGCATTTTTCAGGTTATTTTTCAGTGTGTGGCTTTGTGCCTTCATAGTTCATCCAGTCTGATCTCTCATGGGATTTAAAGTGCAGAATAGATGCAAACTTTTAACATCTCTATGGAAGTGAGGTTGGGAGGGGGGCAGAGCATACAGAGCTAATACTGGACCAGACAACACAGAAGAAGTGTGGACAGGGACACAGAAAGTAGCACAAAGCAGAACAAAATACTTTTGCAAGACACAGTGCTGATTTTTGTGCCTAATAATCTTAATATTGTTTGTTACTTCATGAATGTAAAATGAATACAGTTCAATGGTATCTTTTTATTTCTCATCATTAGTCAAAGACTAATTATTACTTCTCTTAAATTTATGTTGTTATAGAGTAATTCTGCTGTTTTCAGTCTATTTACTTCATGCTGATAAAGAAAGAAGTCAGGGAACCGTGCCTCAAAACTTTAAATTATGTGCCTTGAAATAATAGTATTACCAGGAATCACATTAAAAAGGGATTTAAGACATGGAATTTTACACCGAAATCTAATATTGTTCTCATAGAAAATCCAAGTGTATTTTGCAAGTGCATTGCAAATGCAGTGTACAAAGCAAGTGTGAGTTGAATAAAATAATTGAAATGATCGCTATGTCAATAAATTTTACATAAATAAGTGGTAAATGGTTGTAATTTGAATTCAGCAAGGATTCCAGCAGAAGTGGAAAATGGTGCCTTTGACTGAGAGAAAGAAGCAGTATGTTCAAAGGACCTGTGGCATGAGTGGAAAAATATGGGATTAAATACATTTCCTTGATAAGCCAGAAGGTAACAAAAAAAATATTTGGATTTTGCTGGTTCTTGCAGGCAAAAAGAAGTTGGAAGCTTGTTATGAAAAACCAAGAGGATGGGCTGAAGAGCAAAGAAGGAATGCCAGAAACAGTCAAGACTGAAAAGAGATTATGATTTTGATGTTCATTTCTTTCTTAGCAAAAGCAAACTCCACAGGTAATATGGATGCTATTTGCCAGTCAGGATGATGCTTCTGTTCAGATACATTAACAGTTAAAAATCATTAGGATAAACACTATCCATGAATACACAGGGAATATTACATATGTATAAGATTAATTAATGCAGAAATTAAAATTACTTAGGCTTAACAGAGGAAAACAGGTTATAGATCAAACTCCTGAAAATGAATTCTGGGAAGAAGGGAGAAGGAAGGGTACAGAGCTACTATAATATTGACATTGTAGCTTTGAAAAGGAACTGCGAAGCAGGCCATCTGTCAGCACAAAGATCAGCAGGAGCAGCAGACAGGGACCCAGGAGATACTATAAAAACACCCCAAGCATTCTCTCCTAACTTGTATTTATCTCAAGAAAGAGATTGGAAAACATTACTACAAAACTGCCAGACAGGGTTAACATTTCCCAAACATGTCACGAGTGAGGCTGAGACCCAAGAGGAATTGCTGGTGTGCACTGAAGTAGAAAAGGCTGTTCAGAGCCCAAGAGCTGGTCCAAGGCCAGATGGCTTTATGATGGTTCCTTAAAACTCCAGACGAGGAGATAACCCTTGTTCTGAAAAGACTTATCACAGATATGGATAAATGGGCAATAATGGCCCCATGCTGGAAAAATGAGCTGACATAACTCTCGCAGTGCCTGAACTGTGATTTATTTTGTCCAACAAGATACCATGGCTGAAGCAAGAGAGGCTCACTCAGTGATGCTAATGATCTTTATGCATTTAGGCACAGTATCTCAGTAATACTGATGTTTATTGAGTATAATTTTAGAACAAATTAGAGGTTTTCTTCATGGAATGCTGGAGACAAGCTGACAGGTAGTCATGAAGAAGACAGCTTAAAACTGACACCAAAATCTGTTTTATTTGGCCAGCAGAACAAGTGAAGTTGCTTCTGTCTCTTTTGAGACTAATTTTGCCGAATATATTGTTTTATTTGATCAACAGTGTAATTCTGGTGTTGTGTAAAAGGCAGAATATGCAAGAATTGTTTTTTCTCTGCATTTTTATATCACAGCAGCCCTATGGAATTCATCTAAGAAGTTTAGCTAAGCTATTGTATTTCTATAATGGTTAATAAAATTGCAATGGATATATCAATGAATGGACAAATGACTGATTAAATTTGAAACAGTGAGAACTCTGATAGACAAGGTGTTGGAAAAGTATCAAATAAAAAAGTAATGGAAAACTTGAGAGCAAAGTTTTCAATTATGAAACACCTCTTGGTTTTAGAGGATAAAGCATTTTTAGCTTTTGCAGTCATGCAGACAAGATGTAGGTTGGGACAGGAGGACACGTACATGAACTAATCCTTTTATCCTCTCACTCAAGTCTCTTCTCAGAGCCACTCAATAAGACACATCTGAGATGAATAGAGTTCCATTATAAATCTTATATTTACTTTCCTTTTGAACCAAGTACAAGACCACAAAAATTTACCTTCCCCACATATAAAGAGATGTAAGTTGGACAGCATCTTGTCAAACATGAGACTTCCGATACTTAAAAATGGAAATTTTGAAGAATGCAGTTGGTTGGGGTCTTAACCACAAAGCCATATTCTCATTGTTTTGCTCCAAAATTTACCAAGACAATGAACAAGACCATTTACAAAGTACTTTACTGTGTTGACCTTTCCTCAAATCTTTTCTCTGAGGCAAGACGGCACCATTTCTAACATGTATAATAAATTTCCTCCCCACTCAGTACCTGCTCACAGAGGGTTTGCTGCATGGGGAAATGTTCAAGGCTCTTGGGTAGGTCAGCAAAGGCCTCTGGGACAGACCCTGAGCCTCTTATAAATGCATAAATACAACTATGAACTTCACAGAGACTCTCTAATATTGTACTTTCTTTCTTTTACATGAGATAGTTGTTGAAAAATGAGAACTTTGTGAAGCACATAATATACCTTCATAATCTCTTACTCTGCTCAAAATGGAAAAATTAACAGAGAGCTATTCCTATCCAGTAGGGTCCTTAATTTGGGGAAAGGTAGACTGTTGCTTAAGAAACTTTGAAATATATTACTATTCCCAACAGTAAGTCACATTGAAAGGTTTATATCCAGGAGAATTAAGCTACAGGAGAATTAAGGTACTTTTTTTACCTGAACTATTCAAAGCATCTTGCATTTCTTACTTATTTTGGCAGCATGTTTTGTAGAAGATGGTATATGCTGACACACAAAGGCACAGGACATTTTGGAGCCCAGATGTCAACAAATTCAATGAGACTTAAATTCCTACAAGCCTTTTTGAACCTCACTTCTACACCAGGTAAAACATAATATATTTGCTATGGGGTTTTTCTTCACTTTTAATATTTGGATTAGAGAACTGAATTCTTGCAATAATGGCAATTAAACTGGAAATATTTCTGCTTTTTGACAATAATACAAACTTGCGTAACAAGTGCAAATTGGAGACCTACATATTTTAAGGAGGCCTAAAAATTAAGACTTTACAACCTTCATTAGCCCCAAGTATTATGTAAACATTTTAAGTGCATTTAGGACCTAGGTTCCAACATTTATGTTTGACAGTTTTTACTTCCTCTATTGAAAATTCCCCATATTTCATAATCTACAGGAGATGAATGAGAAACTCCAGCTCAAAGCAACAGAGCACATCTGACTGTTCCCGCCTTTGCTCTTTTTTTCTGATTTGTTGCTACATTTCTTTTTTCCCCAAGAGATTTCTTTGGGCTTCTTAACAGACTTACCTGAGATTATTCATTCTCTTCTGTCCATTTTCAGAACAAAGAATCAGCTATTTGAGAGTCATACAATGCCTGTTAAATACCTGTTGCCTACTGACATTTAGCTGATTATACTGCAAATTATCCTGTCTTTAATTAATTTCACCTTTCTTTCAGGAAAGACATTTTCTTTGAATAAAGATGCTGTTAAATCCACAGGAAGCTTGTGGTATAGTTTTCTTGTTGTCAGATTCAACCCCAAATCTGGATTTTTTCTCTGGTATATTTTGTCATAACTGCAGCCCCTAGGACTGTGTCTCAGCTCTTTGGGTAATGCTGGGTTACAGTCTCCAGTCTCAGATGCAGACAGCTAACAGGCATTTGTTTGAGTTTTTAGTTAAAGCACTTATTCAAAACCTTTAATACTCATATTATTAACTTCAGCTACTGGGGGCCAAAATGATGAAACATTTATGAGAAGGATTGCATGACTCCTTCTGGGAGCCTGAAGCCATTCATTGTGGCACAGTTAAGCACAGGAGGAATTAGTTGAGCCAAGGTACGTATTTCAGCAGGGTCTCAACATTTTATTGCAGATGCAGCTTTCATTTGTTCACAGACTGAGACAGACTCGGATGTGCTATGAGCACTGGCCCTTGTGGGTGGCCAGTTCCCTGAGCACGTTGGTAAAAGCACTACAACATGGGGATTCTTCACACCCCTGCTAAGATCTGATTAGTGAGAGAGGCCTTTGACCAAATTAAAGCAAACAAGGCCACATGACAAAGTCAATAATACAGATTTTATTTAACAACAAAATGTGAGGTAGGGAGATAAAAATAGGAAAGTAGGGGGAAGGGGAGAGCCATGACAAGCAGAATATAGCCACCACCCGTGCATCAGCAGCCTCCCATTGGCACTTCTCCCCCGGCTTCTCAGTACTGAGGGTCCCAAGGTCCCAACAACCCCATGGCTTCAGTTCTACCCAATAAAATGGGATCTGGTAAGAGGTATGCATTTGCATAAAAAGTTGAATTAAGAATATATGACTGTTAACATTTCCTTCTTACTTTAACTATATCATATACAAAGTTTGGATTTTTTTTTGTTGAAATTTTCACTTATTTTTAAGGATTGTTTTTTAAATTCAAGACTATCTGGTTGACCTTCTAACCACTTAAATATTCAGAAATGGCAAAAACACAGTATTATTTCCCTCAGAAAGTAGCTCTTTCTGTCTCAAAAGAGCCATTTAATGTTATTCTTATTTTAAACTGGATTAAAGAGTATTGCAGAAGAGTGTCCCAACTCAAGTACAGTGAACCCGGTGACACAGTCAACTCCAGTGTCTGACAGTCTATTTTTCCTGACCCTGGATGAGTGTTGTCCCTTGCTGTGGCTAAAAAAATACTGCTCTCTGCACTTACTGCAGTGGTGCCCAAGAGACACAGCAAGACACAAGGGACACAAACTGACACACAGGTGGTTCCCTCTGAACAGGGAAAAGGACCTTTTCACTGGGAGGTTGACCGAGGACAGGAACAGGTTGCCCAGAGGGGTTACAGAACCCAAAGAGATGTTCAAAAGCCATCACTGTGGACGTGTTCCTGCACAGCCGGTTCTGCGCGGCCCTGCTCGAGACGGGCCCGGGACAAGGGCACGGACCGGGCGGCGGCCGCCCTTCAGCCCCGGCCCGGCCCCGGGACACAGCGGGAGCGGCCTCGGCGCCATCGCCCCCAGCTCCGAGCCCCTTTTCCGTCCAGCGCGGGGCTCGGCCCAGCCTGTTGCGAGGAAGTGCCGGCCTCCAGCTGTTGCTCAGCCCTGAACAAGCCGTGCCTACAGGGCAGAGACTCTCACTCTAGGCTTTTTTCGGCACTGTCTCCTGGAAAGACATTCCCCAGCGGAGCCCGCTCACGGCGGCCGCACAGCCTGCCCAGAGGGGCTGTGGGGCTGAAGCAAAGCTCCCCTCAGGGTGCTCCCCTTGGGCCAGCCCTGCTGGAAGTGGGCAAGGGCACGGCAAAGCCCCAAGGCTCAACCTGGCGCTGCTTCTGGAGGTGCTGGGTGCGGCCGGAGGAGGCAGCGCTGATTTGCTCTATTTGAAGGTCTCTTAACATCCTGATGAATCCGGGACTCGGGGATTGCCCCGGGCCAGGTAAGCACCTGGCAATTGACCTTGTTGAAACTCATGAGGTTTTCGTGGTCCTGCTTGTCAAGCTTGTCCAGTACCCTGTGCATGGCTCCCTTCTGCTCAGATTCCCGTCCCCTGCAAACGTGCTGAGCTCGATCCAGGCTGTGTCATTGGGGAAGCCACTCAAGAGTCCCGGAGCCAAGGCAGAGCCCTGAAGGGAGAGCATCATCCCGGACCTGCTGCCAGACACGGAGCTGTCGCCAAAACTGCAGAAAAGGCAGAAGTTCTCCAACAACATATTTTCAGCAACATTTATTCTGGCCAGGATGTTATTTTGGCAGTGGAATAATTTCACATTCAGACACACAAAGGTGCAGTGGAAATAGTTCCATCCCACATGGTTCTTTACTGGACTTTTCACATATTTATACATAAAAAACTCGAAGAAATTCTTGTTCACTGGTTCTAAATTACACAATCCTTAGTATTCAACCTCCTGTTGATTACTGATTCCTTTGCCTTCGATGCTAATTTGGTTCTCATTCTTTGGTTCTCTGATCAATCTTTTCCCAGACCGGGTCTGGGGACCTGTCTCCAACCACACCAAGGCTCGGGTATTGTGTCTCCAACCACACCAAGGCTCAGGTATTGTGTCTCCAACCACACCAAGGGCTCAGGTTTGCTAATGTCCATTTATGTCCTCTGTTTCTTATGGCTATTAACAACCTGTAGATGCTAAATTTTCAGAGTATAGGAATTTTCTTTTGTTGATCAAAGCCCATGAGGTCTCAGCCAGCAAAATGCAAAGCCTTGGTGAAAAGAATCTTTTGAAGAAAACCCTCAGTTCCCCCTCTGCCATGGCAAAGGTGAACAAAGCCATGACAAAAGTGACTTCAAAAATTTAAAAGTTGTATCATTTCCAACACAGCCACTGACCACAACCCTCTGCCTGCATCCATCTGGCCCATGGCTCATGCCCCAATCAGCCCACCCTCCAAAGCCAGGGCTCTGCAGAGTGAGGCTTGGGCTGTTGTGTGGGACCGTATCCAAAGCTTCACAGGGCTTTGGCACATGGGGGCTACAAGTGCCCAGGTCCGAGGAGTGCTCTGTGCCGGTTCCAGTGCGTTTGCCTGAGGTGCCAAGGCAGTCGCCTCCTTCCCCCACAGCCGGGGCACAGAGCCAGGGCCCTGCCCCCCACAGCTCCTGCTGCTCCCCGGACCTTTCCCCTGGGTGGGGGCCAGAAGAGCTCCTAGAGCAATGGGAGCGAACAGTTAAGTGGGAGGAGTGGGACTGGGCCAGGGAAGAGGGAGAGGAAAAACCTTCCATGGACCTGCCCAAGTGGAGGAATCTGTCCATTTGGGAGAGACCCCGAGAGCCGTTCCTGCAGCCTGACATGGGAATCCGAGAGCTGTCCCAGGAGGAAGATGAAAGTGACAAAGTGTTTTCCCAAGGGGAGCACTGCATTCACCAGGAGCTGTCCCAGGGTGGAAATGACAGCGACAAACAGGAGTTGCAGAACTGCGGGAATGGGTCACCATCCACACCATCTGGGTCAACCCCAAGTACCCACGGCTCCTGCAGGAGCCCGACGCTGCTCGCCAGGACTCGGCCAAGGCAGCAGCTTCTCCTGCTGAGCAGGTGAAGGCAGCACGAGCAGAGAGCCAGGGCCCTGAACCGCACAGCCCCTGCTGCTCCCCAGGCCCCTCAGCTCCCCAGCCGGGGGCCCAGGCCCTCAGGGAGCCGCCGGTTCCCCCCAGGAAACGCCGGTCCCGCTCCAGGGTGGGAGCTGTTCCGCTGCCCCTGCCCGAGGCCACAGCCGGACAATCAGTCCCCGCTGCCCGCCCCAGGCCGGGCCCCGCAGGTGGAGGCTGGCCCGGAGCCTGCCCGGCCGCTGAGCGAGCTACACGGGCTGCCCGTGGCTGCATGCGGCCCTCCAGGCTGAGCAGGACTGCCACACAAACCTTCTCCCATTACAATGAAAGCTGGGTTTAGGGAACAGTAGTAATAAGAACCGCCCCCCCCCCAAAAAAAAAAAAAAAAAATTATAAGAAAAGGAATAAGTAGATGATGAAGAAACAGTAGTAGTAAATATTAATAAGACAAAAAATAACAATACAAATAGTAAATTGAGTAAGAATAAGAAAAAGAATAAGAAGATGAAAAAGACTAAATTGTAGTAGTAGTAAATAAGAAATAGTAGCAGTAATCAATAATATGAAATAGAATAAGAAAAATAATAAGAAAAATAGGAATTTCTAAGATGAAAAAAATAAATAGTAGTAGTATTAGTAATGAAGAAGAAGACCAAGATGAAGAAGAATATTAAATTATTGTAGTGAATTATAATAGTGAATTAAAATAAACATCTTCTAGGATCACAGAATGAAGGGAAGTGCCTTAAAGATTATCTAGTTCCGAATTATTATCATCTGCTCTTTCTCTCTCTCTCTCTGAGACCCCCTTCTTAATTCTTTCTATCTCTCTACCTCCCCTTTCTTATTAAACAAATTCCATGTTAAATAAAATCTGTATGTTGTTGTCATGTGCTCTCATTTGTGTCTTCATTTGGGCAGAGACATCTTTCCCTAATGGGATTGTAACACCTGGGCAAAGTCCCTTCCAGCTGCAAGCATTCCATGGTTCTGTCAGCTCCTCGCTTCCCTTCTTCCCTGTGCTTTGAGCTGGGAATGTGCTTGAAAATGTCCAGCAGACAAACATTAACTGTCTGCTCAGGGAGCCCACACAGCTTTTGGGACATAAAAAAATTCCTTTAGGCTCCTGTATTGCATATGTTTGTTTCTGTACCACTGTTACCTCTCTAACATGAGAAAAAAAGTTTTCCCTTTGTCCTGGAGTGACTTTATGATGCTGTATTGTACTTGTATCCCCATCCATCTGTTTAGTCCAGAAATAAGTTTTGCACCTTTAAAACTAGATCTGAGAGTGAAGTGTGGGAGAAGGCGAAGCGGTGGAAAGTCTGAGGTGGCTGTATTCAAAAACATAGAGATAAGAGCTTCAGCTCTCGTTGTGTGTTGTCTGCAGTACAGACAGCAGGAGAGAGCTCTCCTTTACTTTCAGTTATTTTTTTAGCTAGTTGAGACAGTGAAATTCCCTGGACTGTGGCTTTTCTTTTTCTTGGAACTGATCAGCCTGCTCTGGACTGAAAACACAGAAAAACACTGGGAGCTCAATGTGGCATTTTCCAGAGCAGGAGGGACTGATAAAAGACTGAGTGAGCTGAGCTACAACCCACAAAAAGGACTTTCTGAATTTGCCATCTCTTCAGAACAGTGAGAGGTTCCATTGTCTAATATTATTATTTTTTTCATGTTTGTGAGTACTTTGCTTGTTAAATAAACAGCTTTTTTAGCTTTTCTTAATGGTGGTTTATCTCCCGAACAGTTGGGGGAAGGGCTGCTGAATTCTGTCCTTTAGGGAGACATCCCTTTAGAAGTTCCCTTCCAAATTTGTCCCAAATCAGGACATCTTGTCTTCAAATTTTTTATCTGTAGAATGTGAGTCTTATCATTCACCTAATCCCTTTCATACTAGAGGAACAGTGTAGCAACCCTCAATGGTAAATGAATCAATAAAGGTTTAGAAGTAGCATCTTTTGTTTCTTTGGAGAACTTAGTTCTGACTCTACATGAAGTCCAACAGGTCAGGATGTCCAAGACCAAACCCATGTTAACAATATTTACAAATGCTCAAAAATCCAAGTGATAAAACATTTAAAATTACTGAGGTCTCCCTGTCACAAACTGCTTACTACCATTATTTCCCTACAATTATCTCCCATTTATTGCAGTGACTTCCAGAAGTCTTTTTCTTTGCAGTTCTTTGTAAACCAGCATTTGTTGTTATTGACATCACATGCTAAAAATCCCCATTCAAATGTGTATTTAGGGAGACCCTTTGTGCTGCTAGAGTAGTCATTTATATTTGTGATCAAACACCAAATAGTAACTTCAAACAGCTATTCCCTAGGAAGAGTAATGGAAAATAAGACCCACATTTGCATTTTCAGGAACTAATGATATTAAAGTACATTATTCTAAAGATACAGGAAGAGATTAGTTTTTACTGTAAATAATGACTACAAATACTGTTAATAACACTGGAAGCTACTCAGCAAAACCTACAGCCCAAGGTAGCATAAAATCACTGAATGTTTTAGGTTGGAAAGCACAGCGTGGCCATGTTCTAGAAATCATTTTATGTACACACTTAAGATATTGTCATCCAAAGATGTGCCTGAATTTGAGTGGGCAGATGTTCTTTTTAAATTTTATTCATAAGTGGATATTTGTATACAATGTGTATGTGTGTGTTTATCTATAGATGGAACATGTGGACTTGCAGGGAGTTAAGAGTACAAACTAAGAGCACATCAAGTCATTGATAATGAAAAACTCTTTCTGTTTTTTGGCTTAAGGTATCACCTGGAGGGTTGCTCCATTTCCTCAGCTCTGCCAGAACCTGGAAACCACTTGCAAGAGGGCTTCTTTGTACTAAGGTGATGCTTTTCCAAGAGTTGTCCTTCTGAGCCTGATGTCATAACCTGTGATTACTCAGTTGTTTTGGGGAGGACCCCAGGGTTCAAGGGCCCGACAAGGGGCAGGAATAATCTTTTTTTGTTTGTTTAATCTTTACAATGTAAATATAAATGAAGGGAATACACATAAGTACCATTGCCCTCAGTCTCTGTTTCCATTTGCCTCTGCACATATTGACCCAGTGCAATGACAGATTAATGGTGACATTAAATGAGGTATTAAATTTAATCTTCTTTACTTGATGTAGCAAAAGTTCCTTTTCCAAATAATCTTCCTTTAATTTTTGCTTCATGATTGTCATTTTTCATTTGCTGATTTTATTCAAGCTAGACTTAGGCCAGTGACCTAAAACTGCCAACTGAGGAGTGAAATGCTAATCACATATCTTCAACTGAAAGCATCAGTGTAAATGTTTGCCATGCATTATTTACATTGATTATTTTCTGTCTCAGGGATTCTCCTGGTTCTGCCTAAAACAGTTCAAACATAACAAACAAAATGGCTATTTTTGGTTGTATTTTTCATGGCAGTCCTTCCAATTGACAAAGTCAATCTATAATTGTTTAGTCCAGGATGTCTTAGAAAATATCTGGATTTAGGAGTCACTTCACTACTCAAAAGACTTATTAGCAATTTCAGATCTTTCTCTCAAGATGTTTTGTAGTCTTTTCATTTTTTATAATGTATTAATGGGGTGTGGTATTTACTCCTTAGGTAGGAAGATTATTAACAGATTTACTACAGCTTACACAGCCATAGTGTTGCTAAATGATGAATTTAACATGAAAAATGTGTCACCAGCAAGGAGTTATTAATAATATTTAATTTTAGATTACATATTAGGAAGAGATTCTTCACTGTGAGGGTGTTGAGGCATTGCACAGTTTGCCCAGAGAAGCTGTGGATGGGCCATCTCTGGAAGCAAACCAAATATGGCACTGGTTCAAGGTTCTTTGAGAAAACACTTAAAAATAAAAATAATTGTTTACTTTATGTTTGTTTGTTTTGATAAATTTATTTAAGTTCCAGTAAAAATGTTCCCAGAATATTTTCTCAGCCCTGGGACAATTCCCTTGTGATGGCATGATTCTAATTCTGTTGGATATCTTGTATCCTCACTTCCTACTGATGGAAATGTTCACCATTCAATTCACATGCCAAAACCCCAGAGGCTCAAGTCTGGGGTATGCACACCACACACCATCATTATTGAATCAGCTCTGTAACACTGACTGTGCCCTTTGCTTTCAAATGTGTTCAAATCCCAGCACCATACTGCAAATCCTCAGTGCTTCACTGTAGCATGGAGCTTCATCTGCAGGAACTCAGTACATCTGAGTCAGTAGACCTAGGATATTTTTATTTAACATATTACAAGCAGTGTGCTGCTGCCTTCTGTCTGTGATACTGGCTTTCAGTCACCTCATTTTATGTAAAAGCATAGTGCCAGAGCATTGTTTTTGGAAGCATGCAATTTATTTTAAATTAACCACTTGTTAATTTACATTTATTTTTAAATAAAATAAATTACATTTATTTTTTCAAGTACTGGTGGAAAGGAAGCAGATTATAGGCACCTAGCTGCTGAAATTAAATGAAGAATTAAATAACTGAAAGATGCTTCAAGGAGGATATTAAAACAGATTTTTGGGAGCATTCATGTTTACAGTGCTGTAAACATGAAAGGGTTTATTCTTTGTGTAAAACCAGAAATTATTAGGGTGCACTCACTCTGTTTATTTATTTATTTAGCCTGATGGTACCAGGGTAAAATCTCTTTATCCTTAGTAAATTTATATATGGAGGATGAATGTTTTGAATATGAAAACTCCTATGTTGGTGGTGTTAATGCTTACAGCATTCTTCCCTTAGTTTAACAGAATACTGCATAAGTTTTGGTCACTTTAGTGCACCAATGGTACCTTCCGTTTTTCAAACATGACTGTATGTAGAAGTCACCCAGAGATAACAATATTCTATTAAACTAAATATCCTATTCCCAGCAGCTTGACTTAGTGAGGTTTCAAAAAGGTCACTTGGAAAACACTCCCCTTTTCAGCCACCACAGGATGGTCAGCTTTCATGTTCACTTTCCAGTCAATTTTTCTATACATGAGATCCAGTCATGAGCTGCATAAACTTATGTAAACAGTACCAAAAAAAAATTAATTAAGAACATGTCCAAAGTGAAAGATCTTTAAATACAAGAAGAGATAGAATGAATAAGGTGAATCAGAGACTGAGTAGTAATCAACAGGATCATGTTGCTTGCAAAAAAACCCAAACCTTACTGCCTATAGAGTGTGTAAAGTGCAAAGTATTTCCATTTTAATAAGGCTTCAGCTGAAGTATTGTGTTTGGGTTATTTGTGACCTTTTAAAGAATTCTGAACCGACAAAATAAAAGTAGATCAGAGGTCCTGATGAAAAGTTTAAGGAAAGATAGAAAGACATGGAGTTGTTCATTAAGAGGATAATGCACAAAGAAAATTGTAATTGTCTTCAATTATATAAAGCCGTAGTTTCTACAAGTTCAAATGAAATACACTTTTCCAAAGGATAGGATAGGAGCTAACAAACTTAATTTGCAGCAAAGAAGATGTAGATTGGACGACAGAAAAAAAAAAAAGTGCTGACTATAAGGGTGAGGATAAACAGCCTGACAAGGTGACAGAGTCTACATCTCTGGAGATTTTACAGAAAAGATTAAGAAATCATCCACCAGAATCATCTGACATTTAGATGGCTAAAAGTTATCTCAAGATCCTTCTGTATTTACTCAGTTTCTGATTTAGAAATGTTGGATTCAAGGGGACAGCCTGAAAAAATATACACCACACCTCAAAGTTTGTCCTCTGTGAAAACTGAAAAAAAACCCCTGGCAACACATTTTCCATCCGAACAGCAGAGCAACGAGGACAGCTCTATCGAGTCAGCAGTGACTTTTTCCATCCTGCTGGTTTTAAGAAAATATGCAAAATACCAATCCCAGTGCTCTGATGGGGAAAAAGCCTACACACAAAATCAACAAAAAACAACTCCCCCCAGAAAAAACCCACCAATTTTTTAGCGTTAATCTTTAAGATTAAGTTTACTTTGGGCTAAAAATGTTAATAGGTAAGAACATATCCATCCAGCTTCTTACTCCTCTTTATTTACATTCTTCTTTTAGCTGCCATGTGTTAAAGAACCCCTAATACAAAACTCCCACTGCACAATCTCTCAAGTGGACCTTTATAATACCAGCTCTGTTAGAGGAAGCTACTCCCAGGTGAATCTTACTAAAGGAGTTGTAGGGAACCTCCTAGGTGTGAAGTATGAGCTGCTAGGCAGGTCTCTTGTCCTCTTAGGAAAAGTAAAAGGTGGTTATGAAGATTAACTTTTTTTTTCCTAGAAGTGTTGTTTGGTGTAATGAAATGTCATCATAGGGGTGATAAAATGCCATCACGGGACTGACCTCTGTCACACAGGGATTTTCAAGAGGAGGGACTTACAAACACTCTTCAGTCTTTATGGTAGGTAAAATATTTCTGGTGTATACATATTATAGATACATATTTTGGGTTTTTGTTTTTTTTAAACTGTAGTCTTAACACATGGTATAGAACAAGGTTGAACAGACAGAACAAGTGTTTCTATTCCCAGTACTCTCTCTTTGATTTCCAAAGCACACACATGTGCCAACACTGCAAATCTTGTAGAGCTGTTAGCTCTTGGAATCTCTCTGTCCTGGAGATGTCTGACCTGTGCAGAAACTTCTGTTCTGGGCCTGGCAGTGGCTCCCTGGGAAGAGGGTGTGGACAGGAGACACACCACCCCTTTTAAGTGCCTTCCAGGGGAAAAAGCGCCCACCTTCCACACAACAGAGAAGGGGTGCTTGTCTATAGAGTGAATTTCTGAAATCCCTTAGAGAAGGCCCACTTTTTGGACACAATTTCTGCTGCTGAAAATTGTATTATCTGACAATAAATAGCTGATGGGAAAAAATTAACACCTTTCCCACCAGGTTACTGGGTCAGGCAAGGTGGGGAATCATCCCACAGTGTCTCTGGGGACTTTGCAGGTTCTGGAAAGCAGTTTCTCAAGCTCTCCTGCAAAACTCTATGGGATAGAGCCAAGTCCCAGGCCTTGGTGAAACAGCCCAGGGCTGGAAAGGGTCCTGTTCATGAATCCCTCAGGTAACTGATGGGGGGATAGGTTGGCACTTTAAAGGAAGGAATCTCTCCAAAAGGGCTGAAAGGCATGCTTGCTTCTGGCATCAGGAAAGGTTCTTTTCTTAATCTAGACTGACTTTTTTTTTTTTTTTTTTAAAATGTTATTCAAAATAAAAACCCACTTAAAAGAGAAACTGCCAATGCTAGAACAGTTCATTTACTTACCCAGGAGAATGTAGAGCCTATAATATGTAATTCAACGTATGCTAGGGTCCCTTTTGGTAATAGAGAAAATGAGTTGCTTATAATGATGGTTGCTTTTTCCCTATAGGTATGAATGAATGGAATGAGAAGTCTAATGATATCGTCTTGTTGCCTATAGATGGCAAGGCTTGGATTCATAATTACATTAAGAGCCATATCTTATGCTGATCATTAGCAAAGAAAATTTCACACTAGAGATTCATTGTACTAAAGACCAGTTAAATTACAGTGTGTGTCTACACATTATAGATATTATGATTCATTTCTGGTTTTAAAATATTATAGTAAGGAGAAATTATCTTGTGTATTTCAGAGTAAAACCAAAGCCTGGAGGAAATTACTTAGTGTTTGCAGCATTTGACTTTTTTCACTGTAAAAATGTCACTCCCAGCTCCAATTATTCTGTCAGTTTTCCAGTGACCAACAGTAAAATTGTTATAGAGGTAGACTTATTAACACTTCTTTTTTGCAGCAGAGCAGGAGTCCTCCTTGGTTATTCAAGCAAAATAGTAAGAACCACTGTCAAAAGTGACATGAGGTGCCTGGAAAAGAACAAAAAATTTAAAGCAAGGAAGCACAATAATCTGCTCTGGTCTGATATGCTGAACTGCTTTATTTAGCATTTCTACTCTAGCAAGCTTACAGAAGAAATACAAAGAATGGAGGATAACAGCTCTGAAGGAATTACATATTCACCTCTCTTTTAGACATGAAATAGATTGAACAGTAGACAGGATGTAATGAGGAACCTGTCTGGCAGTTATGCAGTCATATGAGAAGGCTGCAAATTGAAGGTCTACCAAATAATTAGTTTTTCTTAAACATGCACCTAATTAAATTGCAAGATAAAGCAATTCTGATTCTCTCTCTAATGTGCTATTTAAATGGTCAAGGAATAGGGCTTCAGAGAGAACCTCCTTCGAAACAACTGCATTCCTCTTTTCCTGAGCATTACACAATGAATTTAATAATTAGTCAGGACAGGTAATTGCTCTTGCTCATTTTGAGGGAGCCTGTTACTGGTTGTTTTTATGCGGGTATGGTGGTGTAGTGGGGTTTTTAGTTTTTTAATTTTTTGGGGCTTTTTTAACACTTGTTGTCACAACTGTTGCCCTTTACCAGTTTTTGCCTGGGCAATTGTTACCCTGGACAGAAGCACTGCAGCAAGGGAGCTGAAAACAGTCCATGGGGAATAAAAATGGTGTGGTATCCTGGATTTTTTATAAATGAGTCTAAAAGAGGTATAAAAAA
Organism: Parus major; assembly: GCF_001522545.3. Taxonomy (NCBI): domain Eukaryota; kingdom Metazoa; phylum Chordata; class Aves; order Passeriformes; family Paridae; genus Parus; species Parus major. Next base: position 9,303,420 of record NC_031768.1, read on the forward strand.
ACCCCATTCAATAAATGCTTCTGTGAAGCCAAAAGAACTGGCATTTCCAGAAAGAAAACCGGGAGAGAGTCCCGGCTTTGCTCCATGGAATTTGGTCTAAGCACCAAAAGCAGATAAAAGAGGGGATGGAGCACTGGGCATTATGTCTCAAGATGTAGACATGGATTAAGAAAATCTTGCAACAAAACAGACCTGAATTTCCTTATCCCAGAAGTGGGTCAGCTTCAAACTGCCTTAAGGGAAATGTATAGCCTTATCTCTTAGAGTGCTTTAAGACTCTATAACAATGTGAAGCAGGTTCAGACAAGCATATAAAGCAGAATTAACATTTGCTTCCTGACCCCTATATTGATTTGTGCTTATCAAATGAACAGTCTCGTTCAGCTAATCATGTGGATATCATTTGTTTTGCTGTGCTTTTGTTTCACTAACCAATATATGTATGTATATATATAAGAGAAAAAATAAAATGATCTTTAACTTCCCTTCATTGCAAGAGAAAGAAACATATCTAAAAGTTTTAGCAAAAAGAAACTCTTTGGAGCCTGCTGAGTCATAATCTTGGTACTGAATTTGTTTCCATGTAGTATGTGGATAAAAGCCTGGTTTCTTCTGATGGTGTATTTTATGAGAGCCACCACACTGAGAACGGAATTTGAAGTTCATATTTACATTTCATACACTCTATTACTTTAGGTTTAAAGTTAAATGCAGGTGTTTTCCTATGTCCTCCTGAGTCGGTACATGTTTCAAAGTCAGTCTTTATAATTAGTCAAGATTCTAGGACATATCTTCAATTGCACTGGAGGGACAAATTTTAATTTTTTTCTTTTTCATTTTTACATCAGTAAATATAATTTTGACTGTATTTTGGGGTATTCTGCGGCTCTCCCAGTTGGTTACACTTTAGAATAAAATCCTTCCAGTAAGAGTCTGTCTTGAATTATATAAAAACACAACTGAACCATTGGCACATTTACACTGTTTTTTGTTTTTTTATTTCCCATAGCTATAGAGGACAACTCTGAACATAGTTACGTTTTAAGGAACAATTTATAGTTTCATTTTGTACTGGTGCTTCCCATCCCTGGGTCATTCTGTGGGTTCATCAGCTCTTACTGGAGTTGTGGCTACTGAAGATTTCTATATCATCCTTTCGTCTTGAGTCAAGTCAGCTTCATGCTGCATTTCCTCAAGAAGTCTAGGTGTGCATAATATTGATTTATTATTTTTTAAACAGGTTTTTATTTTCTACTTCTCCATGGTGACCTAATGCCTAAAGAAGAAATAGATGAATGGCACAAAGACTCAGATTACTTTGCTCTTTTCTGCCTAGTAATTATTTATGAGCACACAGCTGCTATATTCTGCAAAGTTCATATCAAAAGACATGAAAGTTGAAGGTAGGCAAATATGAGAATGTAAAATGTTATGAGACATTACCAATGCAAGGAAATTGTTCTGAGTTTGCCCTTCAATCTGTTTGTATTAACATTGCATGTAATCTTAAACTCATCTAATTTTTCACAGAAATTTCATTAAAATTTTCATTTAAGTATATTTTCATTTAAATCTATGCAGAAATCCAGCAGATCATTCTGACTCACTGTCATTTATTCTTTGTGTAAGAAATTAATTTTATCAACATCTGCAATTTTATTCATCAGTGTTAATTTAAATTACTAGAATTTTAGATCCTTTGAAGAAATTCATTAAATTGATTACTTATTTCTATGAACTAACTGAATAATTCTGACATGTCACACTTTTTGGAGACAGGGTTAACCACAATCCTTTGCAAGGGCTCTTTGGCTAAAAGTAGGATCCAATTAACCTACATTATTAACAGTTGCTTCTTGCTATTCATATAGGTTATGAATAGAGTAATTAACAAACTAAATAAAACAGACATAAGACAGGATCACCTTAACTGAATATGCTCTGCAGAAATCAAGTGATTTCTATTTTTTATTACACCAGTTTACAATTCTGTTACAACAATAACTTGGTGACTCGATTATAGTATTATATACAGAGATATCCATGCACCCAAGGGCTCGTGTCGGTGGATTACCTGGATTACCTGCTCAGCTCCACAAATGTATCACCTCCTGAAAGATTTCCATGGCTTTAACCTCTCAGTTCTGCCTTAAATGCAAAGGACATCAGGGGTACTTGGGAAGGAGCACAAGGTAGAGACCAAAAGCATAAAGGACACTGGCACTGCATCTTTTTTGAGACCCCCATTGTGTGTGATGCTGATCCCGTTCACACGGCACTCTAAATGTGTGAGTTCATACAGAATGGTGCCAGAAACGCTGCACTGCAACTCTTTCACTTTACCCAAGCATCTCAAGGGATTTACAAACTGTACTTTTTACTGGAACTCTAGAGAAGCTGCTGAAGCTGTACTGTTCCACTAAATTTACCCCTATAACATATGTTTATTGTACATATGTGTGAGACTACTGCCATGTAGTTTCCAGTTGCCTGAAATGGTTGTGTGGTTGCAGTCTCTGACAATCCCTTCTTGACCACAGGACTTGCCATACTAAATATATTTTTATTAAAAGTGTATTCTCAGACATATGATGTAAAATGTAATTACTGACTTCATGTTTTTGTCTATGTGTGTGTTCAGAGGACAAGAACTACTTTAATGATCTTTAAATCAAGTACTGTAGTTGCAAATAATGTGAACTAAAATATGCCTGTGCTAAATAACTGTTATCCTGACCCATGATAATTTTTTTTTGGGAAGGATGAAATTTGGGGAAAAGGAAGAAAAACATCAGGATTTATCAGTATTATACAATCACATCACAGCTGTCTGATTGTTTGGCTGGTATTTTCAGTGATAGTAATGAAGAATGCACTAATGTGAGTTCCTAATAAAAATGTGTTCTGCTTTTGCAAGGCTTTACCCACCTACGCCTCAAAAAACCCCATTTTTGCATGGGAATGGTTTCACAGTCCTAAAATAGGTATCCTTCGTGCTTCAGTAGAAAAGTCTCCAGAAAAGGGACTGCTGGATGTTTATCCAGACACAGACTATGACCAGCGCTACTGAATCCTGAATTAAACTCTAACCAGAGTGACTGCATAATAGAGTTACAAAAGGAATGGAATTGGAGTAATCAAGTACAGTGTAACTAGGGATTGAATATACTGAGAATATTCGTGTCTGTACTGCACATTGTGTGGTGTTGTTGGTGTATTTAATAATTTAGATAATTTTGCTCTTCTAGAAAATCCAATGCAAAAATTTCTGCAAGTACGCTGATCATTAATCTAACAATCAAACTAACAGAACTGAATCAACTGTGAGATGAAATTCTTCCCTGTCAGCTATGGGTACAACCCAAATTTTATACCAAATTTGGCTGCACAGATGTGGCATTGCCATCTGCAGCTGTCTCCAAATGCTTAATAAAATGAAGTCTGAGCTTCCAGACCTCACTTTCAGATTTTCTCCTCTAGCACACAACAATAACCTTTGCAATGATACTTTTTTTTCTGATACGAATGTTTTAATGCAGCATTTCCTTTTAATAGAATTAACATTTCTTGAGACAGCTTTACCAAAATTGTCCCATCTTCACATTAAAAGAGAGACTGTTCCATTGACGTCATCAACAATTCCAGCTAATAGAGCAATGAAGCAGGGGGTTGATACATCCCTGACCTTTCCACAGAATATTTTAGAGCTAAAGAACCCTTTTCTTTTTCCAGCGCCTTCAATATTCTTCTTTCATTCAGTCTAAATGCAATATATTTGACTTTCCAATTCCATGAAAAACAAAGAAACAGATTTAATGCTTGGGGAAACTACCAAAAGCTGTGTTACTAATATTTTTTTCCAAGGGAGTGAAAGGTAATCTGTGAAACCACAGTTTTAAGAGTGAAACAAAGCAAAAATGCCTGATGCACATATTGGTGAGGTTTCTCTTTCTCTTCTGACATAATTAGTAAAGAACTCTTGACAGCATATTTGGGTACTATTCCATGACTGCTTCTGTCAACACAAACTACTGGTCTCTGGGTCATGTTCTCTTGTTTGATTGTTAGCTGGAAAACATTAAGAGGTAAATTATGTCCTCATAAAACAGTAGCATCTTATTTATTCAACAGAAAAATGTTTATCATTCTGTCTGAATGGAAAAACTGTAGCACATACAAACTCATCCAAAGTTTTTGGGTTTTTTTGGACTGGAGTGCTTGGGTGTTATTTTTTTAAGGTAATGATCTTTAATTACATTACAATTGAAAAAAATAGGAGAAGATAGACAAGGAACAGCTTGCATAACATTTTTAAACTCTAAAACGGAACATTATTTGATAGGATAAGTAGCCTTTCACATGGAACACATTTATTTTAACAAGATTAAATATATTTGCAAAGTACTGTACACAGTTTACTTTATAGCCAGTTAGAGTTTATTCCTTTCCAAGACAGAGAAAATAAATTTTTGTGCACTTTACTTCTGTTGTCAGTGCTAGAACAAAAAATAAAATAAACTTGGATCTCAACAGACAACTTAATTATGTTACGATTGTCTCTTTACAAACACAATTTTCACCTGTTTTGAAGTGGATCCAATTTAAATTCCTAATTCAATCCTGAAAAGACAATGTCAATACAGGAATTTCACATATGGCAGGGAAAATTGTAGTAAAGAGAGTTAGTATCAGCCTTTGATTTATAAGTAGATATGCTCAGTATTTAAGCCCCATCATGTAAAAATAAAGCTGGAGCACTTCATTCCATCCCGTTTGTGGGTATTGCAGAATCATTTTATAGTGCATCAGTTTGGCAAAAGCAGCAGTCTCTGCTTCAAAGAGGCCCAGAGAATGAAATATAATAGGTCCCCTTGCTTCAGACAGGAATGTGTTGTAAGACCATCTAAAGAAATGTTCACTGGAGTTTGCCTGCCCTGCTCTGGCGCTGGCTGGGGATCCCAGCAGCCAGGAGGAAGTACCAGGAGCAGCTCAGCCCAGATGGACCTTTCTGAAGGTCAGCTTTATTCTGCTTCCCCTTCCCTCCCTTCCAAAGCTGTGCTTGGTTGTTCCTATAGTGTTTATGATGCTTACTGTTGGGGCTCAGATGGCAACATCAAGAACTATTGATTTGTGGTCCCTTGTGTATAAAGAGGGGAGATGTGAAAGTTTGGTTCAGCTCACCTTATTTCGCAGTCTGCAAAATGAGACTGAGAAGGGATTTCTCTTTTGCTTCTGAGTTGAGAGGAGGCCTGTTTAAGCCTAAAGCTGTTTGGAATTAGTTTGCACACTAAGAGCATACTGATGGGCTGGGAGCACATATGCCACAGCTATACTTGACAGGAGGCTTGTTATTTCACAGGTGCATTTTGCATATGAAGTTTGCATAGGGGAAAAAAGAGACCAAGAAAAAGGCAAGTAATTAACTCTATTCCCTGCTCCTTCAAAAGGCCTATTCTGAGGTAACTCAGGAAGTTCATTATAAAACTGCCTCTTCTATCCTCGTTAGAGTAGCACTTTAACTTTTTGGTAAGCCATCTGAGCTTGTCATTTGTGACAGTAGAGCCATCTGCAGCCTTTTCTGTGCCCTCTGGTCTTTTCCCCATCTTCACTAGCTCAGATAGAGTCTAATTTTGTTTCTATTACTACAGGCACAACTGTGACACCAAGTTTTTTCCCCTGATCTTGGGACTCAGAATTGAATAAATTTTGTTTACAATCTCTGACAGAGTATTCTTCTGGGGGAAGCAGATTATTTTTGAGTAAAGTGTGTTAAGGTGTGTCACAGTTTATCTGAGATAAACTTAAGAGACTTGTTTCAGTCTGTCTGTGAACTCTGGAGGACAATAGTGATTTATCTCATTATGCTGTCAAGCATTCCTTGATATCCCTGAAAAGCAGAGGACTACAGACCAATTAAAACATAGACCACAACATAATTATCTGTTTATTTGTTTGTTTACTTATTTATTTTAAAAAAAGCTTCACAGCATGAAAACTTTGATGATACCTTGTGACATCTGGTTGTCTAATTATTTTGGCATGGTACCAGCTGTTGGCCAGGTCTCTGGGAAGATCTGCAGTCAGCTAAGCACTAAACACTGGAAATGCTGACTCCCAGAAAGACTTGGGAGGAATTTAGATCCTTGGAATACTGCTACCAGTGCTGATACCATAATCTAGATTTTTCTGGCCTGTACTATTTTTCAGGCTTTCCTTTTGTTATTTAATGTAGGTCTAGAATATCTAGGTAAATCTCTTTCATCTTTTCTTTTTAACCTCTTAAAAAGTAAACTCTGTCAGACCTCAGCCTTCTATTATGAGAGAAATCTCTTAAATATATGTCTGAGTTCAGGATTTGTTTTGTGTGAATTTTGTACCTTAAATACTGAGTTCAAAGATGTAACCCGCAAGCCCATTTTCATGTTTCCTGAGGCATAGAAATGGACCCCTGCTATCTATGAAACAGCAAATTCTTTTCTAATATAGAAAAGGAACAACAGAAAAAAGATGGTGATTGCTGTTTCCTTTTCTGAATGAACATAATATATGAATTCTTATAGGTTTCTGTGATATGTATACCAAATATTTTCACATTAAAATTATTTTATAATAACTTTTAACTATTTTTCTCTTTCTTTTAGTTTGGATATTAGGGAAAATTCCTTCACAGAAAAGGTTTCTAGGCATTGGAGCAGGCTGCTCTGGGATGTGGTGGAGTCATCATTCCTGAAGTTGTTTAGAAAATATGTGGATGTGGTACTCAGGGGCATGGTTTAGTGGTAGATTTGGCAGTGTTAGGCTAAAGGTTGGACTTAGAGGTCTTCTCCAATCTTAATGATTTTATGGTAGTACTTAAAAGCTGGCCTTGCAGCCCTTCTTTTTGTTGTAGTGGTGCCACAGGTTAAAATTCAGATTACAGTGATTTACTGCTAGGCACGTGGAAGGTTTTGGATGGTGAACATAGCACTCAGAATTTAATTTGGATTATTGGGTTGGTTATGTTTTTAAGTTTTGTTGCTGCAATGAGCTCATTTTTTTTCCCCCACAACCCAGAATAAGGCTATGAAAAGAACTTAAACCAAGACGTGCAAAATCTGACCTCAGGCTTAATATTTAGTATATGTGTCTATTTTATTTTCAATTAAATACTTGATAGGTTATTAACAACGTTCTCTGGAAAGCTGAGTTGGAGATTGTCTTGTATTCTTTGATTTCAGCTATTTCTTTCAGTTGTCAAAGCATACAAATGAGTAATTTCAAAGGAGTTTTTCATCTAGATATCTCTTAAAAAGGAAAGCTAAAATGCAGCCAGAAAATACAGGAGGAGAAATTCCATCTTATATCAGGATTATGAGAATAGGAAAATTCACCTATTATAGAAGTTGCAGCTCTGGTTTTTGAGTCGTGTTTTCTTTGGCCTGGGGATTTTTATTTTTATTTTTTTTGTGAGGTGGGGCAGGGAATTGGAAGCATTTGTTTTATGGGGTGTTTTAAGGGTTACCTGGACTCTCTGGAGAACAGAAAGAAATATAAATTCTCTGCTCCTTTTCATTTTCTTTTTTTTTAAAGATACTATTATATGTCATAGTGAAAAACACAGAAAGCCTTTCTACTTCCAAAGTAGGTTCAGTACAGATGAGGATCTTTCAGAAGCCATAAAATCAATCTTTTTCACTAACATTAAGGGCTATTGTATAAATTGGTTCATCTTTGGCTAAAATTTTTGTAACTTCTCCCCTGATACCTCTAATCCATCTCCTAAAGGAAAACAGAGATGGACATTTACACTGTTGGTCTCCACTCTTTCCTTCCTTTTCTTCCACAGTTTGCAACCATTGACAAATTTACTTTATGTTTAACCTGACAGCACAGCTCCAGAGGTGCTACATTTTTATAGATATTACGAGGGTGTAGGTAAAAAGGAGAGAGGGCACAAGACAGCTATCATTACCATCTTTTCTTCAGAAAGTGACTGCAGCAGGAGCTCAGTAAGACAGGGAAGTAGCCACACTCAGAGGATTTTTATTTTACTCAGTGAATCATGTAGGTCAATGCTCCCTAATGATGACAAAATAGAAGCAGAATTATGAGATGGAGATGTAAAGTTGTAATTCATTCAGCTGTTATGCTTATCTTTTCCTGACTCTGCCTTACCTTTGGTACTGCTGAGTTTTGGAAACCTGTCATTCCAAATTCTAATAAGAGGTGTTGGAACTGTTCTGTTACTGAAATTGGCATATAATAGAATTTTGGGGTTTTTTTACAGGTTGACATTTTTCTGGGTAGCACCTTTTGTAGTTGGTTAAAATAACAGGAGTTGATCAGCTGAATATGAACCAGTTGGAAGGTGAGATGCTGGGCATCTGATGGTTCATGTTTTCAGAAGACTGCAACCTGATCTTGACGAGGTTGCCAAATCTTAAATAAACAAATAATGCTGTTAAATTTTACCTATTTTTTAATTTATTTTTTTTTTTTTAATTTTTGGAAAACTTTTAGGATGACCTAAGAGTTCTGAAGCAAGAATCTGAGGGAGAAGTGGTGGTTACTGGTTTTCATTCTGAGGTGTGAATTCACAATCATATATATGATTTTTCTTATCCAACACTATTAGAAGAGAATATTCATGATAGAAGGTATGAACTGATTTCTCAGGCTGCACAAGGTTATGAACACAGGAATTACAATAATTTGTTGCTAGTAGATTTTCTCTTGTGTTTATTACTACTTTATTCTTAGTTATTAAATGAGTTGTTGTGATGTACTATACAAATACTGCCAGCTGTCATTCAGTGTATATCCAGATATTAGGGCACAAAATGGTGAATGCTGGCAAGATAATTTCAGAAATTCTATAAACCTAAAGGACAAAAAAGAAAAAAGACATGGTTTATTCTTTAAATTTCTGTGAAGGCTTTATTTAGGTCTCTAACTGGTTTGCTTATTCCTTCTAATTGTACAACCGATTTTGGGGACACTTTAAAGCATCTGATTTGACTATCACAGCTTTAGATGTCAGCAAAACAAGCACTTTAATCCATTGGACATTTAAAATATTAGTCATACTTCTACTTGAATCATCAGAGAAACTCATCCAATCTGGAATTCAGGTAATGCCTGCAAGTTCTTTAGCCCAGATTGTTTGTGTAAAACAGATCATGCTTAATTTCCCATGAAATAAAATTTTACTATTATGGTTTGCTGTGATGAGATTACAAGGAGAAATAGGGGGTGAAAGGAGTGAAATTCAATTTATTTTCCAAGGTGTTGTAATATATCACATCTTCTATCTATTTTGTGTGATCTAGATGAAAAATAATTTCATTTCAGTCAAACAATTCAGGAGGACTCTGAAAAGTCTTCGCAACAAACAGTTGGGGAAAAATAATTTAAGTGTTTGGTAACAAATAGCTCAGAATAGCTAATTCACTTCACTGTGTCTGACAACAGATCCCCAAAAACTTCAGTGTATATTTGGCAATGGGACTGAAGAAAATGCTGTTCACAAAGTGCATCATGTATTATCATGTGATGCTATTGCAGAAAACTGATAATGTACTGAAGATGATGAAGCCAACCATGTATGCATGTAACTGAAATTGTATTTCATGTTCTGAAAGACATATTGCTAACAACAGGAAGAGAATGTGCAGAGAGGAAAAGGTTTGGATTTAGACTCTAGAGACACCCAAATAATTCGTAATGTTGGCAGTAGCTCGCATATTCTATTTATGCAGCAGAATAAGTATAACAGGGAGGACAGAAATGCAGATTAGGCTGTAAAAGAGTTGAGGGACTGCAGAGGACTTTACATTTGTAATTTATTTTTGAACACAAAGATGTTTGAATAATTCAGGGTAAAGAAAAGAGTTGTAAAAGTCAGGATATGATCTAGAAAGAGGTCAAACTGTGTAACCTGAGTCTTTCTTTCTCTGACGGCTTCCCACAGGCAAGAGTACAAAATATGTACTGCTAAATTGAGGTGAAAGTTCTTTTATAGGTACCTTTCTTTGCTTGTAAACTTTTTTCACTAATCCTTTCTTAGATATTTGACTTTAAGTTTTGTTGAACACACAGCATTCTTCCTTTACTCTTAAGCCTTGCTAGGTTCTTGAAAACATTGGAGTCTGCAAATTCTAGGAAACAATCAAACCTCTTGCATCAACTTCATCTTTCAGTTTGAAAAAATCTGTTTATTACAACTCACTTAAGATGAAGACTCGTGAATGTGAGCAGGTAAAACAAAAACTTGGAGTGAAGATCTAAGATAACTTCAGTTTTGGAAGAAATTTGGACTAAAAATTGTTACTCATAAAAATGTAAAGTTGCATGAAGAATGTTGAATTTTGAATACAGAGTGTGTTAAGAACTTTGAATAACCTGGCTATATACATTTAATAGCAATATGTTGTCCAAATATATTGTTATTAAATTTTTTTATTCAATCTCTGTAATATGGAGGATATTTTGATGTAGATTTTGCTTAGGGAAGAATAAAATGTTTTAAGAATATTTTGCTTATTTTATTGACATATTGATATGTTTTATGATTCATATATAGACTGGTTCCATGCACCAAGCTAGAACCAAGAATAAGAATTTTAGAAATATGGAACATATTGTGTGGAAATAAAGAAGTAAAATTCTAACCCATTATCAGTAACATCTTTATGACACAACACAAGCTGCATTTTAGTATTTAACTTTTTTTTGAAGCTGTTTAACTTATTTTGTCTTAGCTCTTGGACTGTAGAAACTGGAATTAGCAGTGGACAAATTGTTTACTGCTACAGAAGAAGATATATTCCACTGTAGCCCCTCTTGGGAAATATAAAATAAACATAGCCTGACACTGCTCAGTAAGTAGAAAGAATTTCATGGTCCAGTAAATCTTACAGATCATGATTAAAGATCTGAGTGCTACTGAAAATAATTTGAAAGAAGTAGTATAATTAGTGTATTATATTCCAAATATGACTAAAAAAAAAAAAAAAAAGAAGAAGTAAGTTTACCTGCTGAGTCTAAAGTTTACACTGTAGATGAACACTCAAACTGTGTACCACAAGTAGTGAACCCTGACCATAACTCAGGTTTTCAACTGCCAGTCAATGACTGCTGATTTAGTGCTCTACTTTTCTGCCTGTGGGAAAGTCAACTTGGGTATCTATCCTCTGTTTAGCCCCCTCGTTTTAAAAAAATACAAGAAATTAAGGGGAACTTTTCTTCAATGACTTTAGCCAATTACAGTGCTTTGTCTGCATCTGAGCACAGCCCATCCTTAGCTGTGTTTTCAGTCAGCAACACCCACATATTTTAGATAGTACAAACCATGTCCTGAACAGTTGTGTTTTCCTCCATTGTTATTGCAGACTTCTTTTTTGGGGTTAAAATCAGGCATGGGTGTCTATGTGTTGTCATTCTCAGTCTCTCCCAAAAGCTGTGTCGGGCTGTCAATGCCAGATTGTAAATTCTGCTTTGGAGAAGACAGTGAAAAGCTGCCAGGCTCCAGCCGTGCCCATGGCTGGGTGATGGGACTTGGGACACTTCTGTTTCACAGGCACATGTCCTCATGCTTGGAGGTGCCACTGCAGCCTCACAGGCCACTCAAAAAAAGAACTGGTGCCAAGCTGAGGTCCAGTTCCTGGACTGGCTCACCCCCTGAGCTTTATCCTGAAGTTATGAAAATTAAAAATGAATGTAGCCATGAAGTAGCTGGAACAGTTTGCTTGTTGATGTAGCAGATATCATATCTCCATGCAGAATCTGCTCACCTTTGCTTTCAGTAAAACAAACCACATTCAGGTTACACACTAATACAATTAATAGGAATTAGAAATGAACTTGCAGAGAGAGCTGGAATCAATTTCCCTGGTTTTTAAAGTAGTCCCATCTAAGAAGGGAAGCCTTGTAGGTGACACAGAGATGAGAGATTACAAACATGTGGAACAGTGATGTAGAGTATGTGAAAAACCCCAGGCAGAATAGCAGGAACCTACTCTAATTCCCACTCATATTTCAGAAGGGGTTTTTCTCCCTCAGTATCAGAACAGCTGGCTGCACACTTGCACAGGGATTTACTGAATGCTGGCTGGTTGGTTGTATGAGTAGGTGGATGTCAAGGATACCAAGGTACAGATTTCCTGTCTGTTACAGAGAGGAGCCACATAAGGCCACTTTTCTCACTTCTACACTTCACCAGGCTCCTGAATGGGAAGAAAAAATTAAACTGAAATACATGAACATCTTCAAATGTAATGCAATCAGTAATAAAATATGCTATAGGAGGTAATCCATTATAAAAGCACAATTTAAGGAGACTTTAGTAATTATAAGTTTTGTGAAGTACCCAATACACTGCTGTGCATGAGAGACATTTTGAAAGTCTGATGGGCAGAAGTGTTCTGTCAAAATTGCTCTTGTTAGAAAATTGGAATAAAGCTGATGTGGTAATTTGAGAATTCATATTTGCAGAATCTAGGAAATCAAGAATTAAATTCTTTGCTTAGCAGCAGAGTGACCCACAGTCACAGCTATTTTAGTGCCTCTTACAATGAAGGGCTTAATGGGGATATAGACTGCTCATCACAATTCTTTTCCTGGGGTATTTCATAATGCTCAAGTTTATAAGCATTTCTGCTGAAAGAGCTCTAACTTAAATGTCATCCTTACAAGAGACATTCCGTTTTTGGAGGATTACACTACTTAAAGTTCCCAAAAGGGGTCTAAAACATAGACTCACGATCTAGAAAGGTTGTACAGTGTTCAGAGTTTCTAGATGTTTCTGTGCTCCTTTGTGGTTGCACATTTGCAATCTGCCCAATCATATGGATACTGTCTGTAGGGAACCAAAACAAAGGAAGGATAGTGTTCAAAAGTGGAGTTTCTTGTAAAAAAAAAACCTTCTACAGTTCAGCTGCTCCTACAGGCCCTGCAGAAATCCCCAAGTAAATTTCAACTACGACACCTGCAGGGATTTAATCAGTGGCTTAAAGAATTTGTCTTACTTTGTAGTCATGCAAGACATCCTAATGATTATTAAAGCAAGTCTCTAAGAGTTTGTTGTGCTCATAATATTTGTTCTTTAATCAGAGATCTAAGTAAACAAGTTAAGTCACATATATTAATACAGAGGCAATACTTGTGCTCAAAGACCATAGCCTAATGTAAAAGTGTAAAATTTTGGAATGGAGCTCTACTTCTCAACTGCATAATATATAATGTTTGGAGCGTACAGTAACAGATGGAAATGTATCTTGTAGTACCAAGGAAAGAGCTTCCTTCACTTAAATGTGAGCAGACACAATGCAGAAGTGCAAATAAACCTCTTCCAAAATGTGTTATGGAATTCTTAGAAAGCCCAAAATATTCTGCTGAGAGGTTTATTACCATACAGCCGGTTCCACAGACTCTTTAAGGAGTAGATTTGGGCTCACTGAGAAACTCAGAATTCTGTTATAATAATGGATCCACAGAATAAATATTTCTCTGTTGGTAGGGCTTTGTAGTAAACTATTTACAAAATTGATATGCCAGCTGATACATCAATAGACTTTGGTGATGTAACATCTATACAAGAAAAATAATTTGCTACCCGCTCTAAAACCCAAAATCAGACTCATTGGATGTGTGAAGCTCTAAAGTTCCTAAACCCAGGAAAAGCCTTTAAAAACACCTGCAGGTGGTAAATGCAATCAGATGCTCTGTGTGGATTCAGCACATAATTCCCCCAAGGAAACAGATGAAATCATTACACTGAGTGGCTGTATCCTTGAAAAGTACTGTTCGTAATTGAACTATTCCAAACACTCTGCCACTAAAAATACACCTTTCAGATGTCAAATCCTTCTCTATCGAGCAGTGTACGTGATCTGCTGGCACAAGTCATGGCAGAGTTTTAATGTGGCTGAGAAAGACATTTGATCCAACTGTTTTTCAGTGGCTACTGTGTGAGCATTTATTTTTATTTATAGCCAGGCAACAATAACCAAAAGCTTCAGAAATCCAATATTCCCTTTTACAAGGAACTTTTCACCTTTCTCTTGCCAATGTAAAGAAAAGAAGTCATAACAGGCCTGGAATGCTGTAATTTTTTGTCAGTGAAGGGAGGAAATGTATTCAGTAAAGACAGTCTCTAATTGAGCCCGGTTACTATTTCCTGTGAAAAGCACAAATACTGCCGTGGTTTTCAAAAGATGTTTTGATAAGGCAGGAAAGCTAGCTAAAAGGAGCATGTGGAAACAAAAATGATCAGCTTGAAAAGAAGCAAAATTCTGTGGTCCATGCATTGTATTTAGTAGGGATGTGTCAGGGAACTTCTACCACAGAAAGCTGGAGGAGCTGGCACACAAGGCTGGCAAGAGAGTTTTCAGCAAATCCTAGTCAGAGTGGTACTGTACTGCTGAAAAACAAACAAACAAACAAAAAGCAGATAATTTTAAGACAGGGGAAATAAATCTGGTGAAATACCAGACTGTTATTATGGTATCAGTAGTATGCAGCACTTCTGAGAGGAAAAAAAAAAACCAAACAAGACCTAAAGAAAGAACTCCTTGGAAATGGGTTAATAAGAATATTGCATTGACTAGAAGTAGGTTTTGTGCAACTTACCTCATATTGCCTATGATCCAGCAGTTTCAAACACTTTGCATTGTATAGAAGGTTTCTGTAATTCTGAAAATTTTAACCAATTTAGACCTACTGGGGATTAGAAGAGTAATTAGTGAGTAATTAACTTATGCTAGGCACAAAAACATTAAGTTTAGTCAAAATGGCAAAAGTTTAACTAATGGTAATCTACTGGCAGGTGTCCTTTTTGAGGAAAGGATGGTACAAGAGACACTGCCTATGCAGTGACTATTCATAAGGTCAGTTTGAACATCAGAAATAAGTTTCAAGACACAGCAAGATTCTGTATGAGGCTTCCAAGAAGAATTTAAGCAAGGAAAAACCTAGGTTTCTTCATGGAGCTAAGGGAGTTTGTGGAAGGAATTATATTTTAAGGAATCCTACTAACCACTGCCTAAAGCAATAGATCTCTGACCACAAAAGTAATTTTCACAGTTCTCAAGAATTGGGAAGGGGGTGCCTAACACTGGTTGGTGATTCCTCATTTTTCCAAAGGCTCACTTGGTAAAGAGATGCTGCTCTTTAGCACGGTTGGCAGATCACCTACCAAACATTTTCCCAGGCTTCCCAGAAGACCCAGTCCTTTAATTTGCCCACAGGCAACTTGGAGTTGTGGCTGAGCTGCCCAGGCTGCCCTTGGGTCTTGGGCAGTGCGTTTCCATTAATTGGAATGATGGTATTTTCCCAAAGCAAGTATGTTTTGGTTGTCAAAGCTGAATTAAGAAGTAAACTTAAAAGAGTTTTGAAATCTGAAATGTTTTGCAGTTTCTTTTGGTTTTTTTTCTTCTAAATTAAGTACCTGATGTCTTTGTGGATGGCAGGAGGACTGGGACTAGATGGTGTTTGAGATCACTTCCAACCCAAACCATTCTATGATTGTGACACAGAGTCTTGGCTCTCCAACAGCAGTCATTATCTTTGACTCTTGAGTTTTTCTCTAAGGAAGTATTTCTGTCCTGACAGGTAAACCTTAAGCTCCTAATTACTATGAATATGTGATTTGTGGGGTTTTACATTTCCAAAGTATACCATTTCTTATGGTACTTAGGTCTGTCACAAGAAGTTTCTGTGTGGAAAGGACAGATTAGAAGGGAAGACTACACTGCTGGTGTGAGAAACTGGGCATTTTGAGGGTGCAGGATGGGAAAACAGAAATCTACTGAGCAGTCATAAGGTAAAATCAGCTCCACTGAGAGAACTGGGAAAAAGCTTATATGCAGCTGTCTTCCATTTGCCTCCAGTTTTTAATTAGCTAAGTTTTCAGAATCTAAATTTAATTTCTAGATTGAGTGAAATGAGATTTTGTGCTGGTCTTGGCTGGAATAGAGCTAGTTGTCTTCTTGGTGTGTGATACAAAACACTGTGCTGTGTTCTGTATTCAGTATGTAAATAATGTTGATAGCCCAGTGATGTTTCAGTTGCTGCTGAGCAGTGCTTACCCTAAGTCAAGGACACCTCAGTGTCTCATGCTCTGCCAGTGAGCTGGTGCACAAGGGAGCAAAGCCAGGACAGGTGACCTGAACTGTCCAAAGGGACATTCCACACCACAGAACTTCATGCCCAGTGCATGAACTGGGGGGAGCTGGCCATCAGGGGATGACTATTTGGGGACTGGCTGGGCATTGGTCAGTGTGTGCTGAGCAATTGTATTGTGCATGACTTGTTTCTCTTGGGTTTTATTTCTCTCTCTTATCTTCCTTTAGTTATTATTACTGTTACTGTATTGTCAGAATTATTGTATTTTACTTTGCTTCAAGGCTTAAACTATTCTTATCTCCACCCATGAGTTGTTTTTTTTTCTGACTGTCCTCCCCACAACACTGCTGGAGGTGGGGAATGATGAGTGAGTGTCTTCATGGTGTTTGGTTGCTGGCTGGGGTTAAAATATGGCAGATTCCTTTTGATTTTTCTTTCCAAAAAGGCAGCAGTTTATGGCAGACTCTTGAGAAAGGAAGATTAAGAGAGGACAACACATAGAAGTGAAATTTGACCAATATAAAAAGGAATGAGTGTGTGGCATCCTATCTAATAGAGTTAAACTTGCTGTATCAGAAAATAGACAAGGCTATACAAAGAAAAATGAGTGGAAACCAAGGGTGAAGAACTAGCATATAAAAAAAGTAATTGATTGGGGTGGAGTGGATGAGGAACCTAACCTTCATCAGAAAACACCTAAAATAAACTCCTCCATATCAGTTCATAGCAAAAGTAGAAGAAATAGAAGCCACAGGTAAAATGAGTATCAGACAAATTTTTTTTCTGCTTTTGTGTCTGCTTCTATTAAAGTTGGAAACCATCACAGGCCGTGCAGCTCCCCCATGTGTTTATTCCTCTCTCACAAGCTCAGCCTGCTCAGTACATTTTCAGCCTTGAGTTATCCCACATACAGCATTAGATGGTCAAACAGGAATTTTGATTTATTTATTTTTAATAAACAGTGAATATGAGTGGCATTGAACAGCAGGGGCAAAAAGGATTTCTCTTTACAAGAGAGATGAATACTGAGAAGACCATTAGGAATGAGGGTGTTTCAATGGTGCAAACACAAGTTCAATGCCTAGCAGGCTCACACTGTTTGCTTTTCTATTATGAACTTCCTCTGTGACCTTTACCGAGAGACTCCCTTTGTGTGTCTGTTCAGCAAGTGTAAAATGGGAATAAATGTATTTCTCTACTTCCAGAGGTAAAATAAAAGCCATATGAGTCTTGATTTTTATGGTTTTATGAACTACACAAATTGACAGGATACAAGGGAATGGCCTGAAGTTGTGTCAGGGCAGGTTTAGGTTGGATATTGGGAAAAGATTCTTTCCCCAGAGGGTGGCTGGGCACTGAACAGGCTCCCCAGGTCACAGCCCCAGCCTGACAGGGCCCAAGGAGTGTTGGGACAATGCTCTCAGGCACATGGTGTGACTCTTGGGGCTGTTCTGTGCAGGGCTGGGAGCTGGACTTGAAGAACTTGATCCTTGTGGGTCCCTTTCAACTCAGAAGATTCTGTGATTCCGTGATATATATTTGAAAAGAAAGAAAAGAAAGAAGGAAAAAAATACCCAAACCCAAATAAACCCTTAAAAATCTATGAAGTTGAAGGAGCAGAATTACAACGTCCCTACTTCTGAGCTATTTATGGTTCTTCTCCCGTTGAGACCTCTTGGTGAGTTGTTAAATATTAGTAGGCATGAGATGTTGCTTTGGGCCACGAACACATGTAGTGTATACCTTCAGTGCTACCACCCCGTTCATTTCTCTGTGGCTAACACAAACTCTGATAGATGAGCCCTGTTTTGAAGGATTAAATGCTGTCTCTCTGCGCTGTTTTTGCCTCTAGCAGACCTGGATTGCTCCCATCCCCTGCCCGCTGTCCCCCAGGCACTCCCGGCCGCCCCTGCCTGGGGAGAGCTCCGTGGGCACGGCGACTTTGGGATGCCACTTGTGTGCGGAGGGGATGTCACTTGTGTGTGGAGAGCCCCATCCCGTGGCCACGTAGAGCTTCTGCAGCCAAGATTTGCTGTGTGTTTCATGGAAAAGGCGCCGAGCATCTCTCCGGGGCTCACGGGATGCTGAGGCGGCGGCAGCGCGGGGTCACTGCTCTGCCGGCTCGCCAGAGAGCGCCGAGGGCAGAGAGAAATCCTTCAGGAAGGACTTGCACCTGCTCTTGTTTGCAGAAAAAGGAAAAACAAAAATTAGAAAAATAACTTGACCTACAGGAGTCCTGATCTGTATATTATTTGGAAAACAAAAAGCTCAGATGGCATTTTGAGCAACCTGGTCCAGTGGAGGGGTCCCTGCAGGACTGGAACTAGACCCTCCAATCCAAACCATTCAATGATTCCATGATATTTCTAATGATATTTCTGATGATATTTCTAATGATAAAAAACTGTCATTTTATGAAAACACTTGTTTATTATACACAAATATTTCTTCAGTATTTAATAATTCATGCCTCGTGCAAGTCTATTTCAGGCCTTACCACCTGAAGAAGTGTGTCATAAAGGTTTAAGTAACCTCACATATAGCTCAATTCCAAATTTTAAATGATTAGCAAGCATCTGCTCTTGACAATTAAGCCAATGGTGAATGCAATGGTTGTGCAGTCTCTTCATAAGGAATCCTTGTTTCTGCAGTGCTTGTTGAGTCAAATGTTGGCACTTTGTAGCAAATTATCTCTGTCAAACTGTACAAATATTATTACTGTCACTGTTGTATTGTTAGGCATATTCTGCTGCTCTGCCCTGCCCTGCTCACCCCATTCACAGGCCTCTTTGCTTATGTTGCAGTATTTATGCAAAGTGTTACTACTTCACGCTTTCATCTTGGTAAGAACTGAATATTTGATTCTCAAATGTAGCCTTGAATGTGTCAGCCCAACCCTTTATAATAATTAAATTCTCAAACGGTACAGCAGCTACTAAGAATTTCAAGTTCATTAGCAATATGAAACACCTTCCCCCAATTCCAGCAAGCAGACTTTGGAGCATCATCTTCCAGATTCTTAATCTCCAAATTTGTTTGCATGTAAAAATAGCTTCTAAACAGAGCTAGTGACCAGCTTTGATTGTTTTTCTTGTTTGTGTTACATAAAATTAATCTCCACTGTAAACGTTGCCTAATACACGGTGAGGTTTAACCTAAAACTTTGGAAATCTGTCCTTTTTCACATAGTTGGAAGAAGAATGCTCAGTGGAGGTAAACTTTGTATTCTGCCAGACCAAACACAGTGGCTGGCACTGCACTTTGTGCAGTGATGGGAGTGTAGCTCAGGGTGTTTTTCCTGAGCAGCAGAACACTGTTGTGCAAGTGCAGCAGACAGAAACTCTGGTGGACAGGTGAAAATGAGCAGCTGCAGCAGAGGTAGATGAGGAAGGCAGGAACACATGAGCTGGCTTTGCTGCTGGTTAAAGGAGTGCTGCTGGAGCACCCACTGAAGAAAACCTAGTTCACTGCCAGTGGGTGCAAAGGGATGAGCCCAGCAACCAAATGCAAAAGAGCATTCTCAAGATATTTCTAGCACTGTATTTGACTTGGTTATGTTGAGAACAGTTTGAGTCTATGACCTGAGACATGAGCTACTCCTCTTCTTTAAATGGTTTTGTGCCCTGGTATCTCTCCGGATGAATTAACACTCAATAGAAGCCTTATTAAAGTCAGCATAAGAACAATTTTCACCCAAGTTATAATTCTATTCCAGGAAGTAGAAATCTAAGGCCATGATTTGTGAGATAATTGTAGAGGCAGCATGAAAATGTTTCTCATTTAACTTGCCTTGAAAATGTGATGTTTGAACAAAATGAGAAACTGATGTAAAGTAAAAAGAGACCAAGAGGAAGCTCGAAGTTGGTTTTGTCTTACCCATTTATTTCAGTCTGACTGGTGTCCCAAAAGCTCTGTAATCTACCCCCAAACCATTCAGGCTTCTTATTCCTGTGTAAGTCCTGGCATGCTTTACTGTGGCAAGCATTCTACCTCAAACTTGGACCCCAAAGGTCACAAGGATGAAGCTCTACTTAGTGGCCAGGAGTGGTTCTGATGCTATGAGACAAGGGAGAACAGTTTCTTACCAGCAGGAATTAACCATCAGGACAGGGAAGGAATGAGAAATGTTTTTGAAGGATGAATATACTGTTCTGTTCTTAACAAAGGGGGAAAGAGGAGAGCTTGTTTATATAAAGAAGAAACATGTCAAAAACTTGCTTTGTCTCTCTTACATCCCTAAAAATTATCCTGGATTTCCACAAGATGGTCCTAAAGTCTTAGTATGGAGCTCCAGGGTAATTTGGAATGAGTAATATCCTCTTAATGATGCTTTTTACTGCTCTAACATCCACATTACCCAAATTCCAGTATCTAAAAAGTCAGATAATGTATTTTGTCTTGTTTGCCTTGATTCCCACTTCAGTGAGTGGAGAGCAACCAAGGTAAGTTTTTGCAGTAGGGTCTGGCTCTGAGGCATCTCTGGAAGGTCCCCTCCTCTGTCACTGGTGACTGGAGCACCCAGGTACAGTCAGCACCTGAAGTGCTGTGAAATGCCTCATGAAATTCCACAGTGTCTCTCTTTGTCTAACACAGACATTACAGCCTGTTAGAAAAAGGACACCCCCACCCCAAAATAGGAATGAATTATGTTAATATGAGTTATGTTAAAGGAGGCATTACAAAATCCTCTACCTTCCCCTGCACAGACAGCAGTGTTAATAAGAGGCAAAATTCAGCAGCTGCTTCGCAGGAAAGAGAGTTGAACAATAGCTCAGCACTGAGGGCTTTGCTTATTAAACCAACATGCACAGGGTCTGACAGAGCTATTTCAGAGCACCAACTGAAAACTGTGAAAGAATGGTATTTCACTAGAAAATGTCAGTTCAAAAAAATCTAATGGCACATGAGAAGGCTATTTTTAGACTATTGTCACATAAGTTAATTATCAAACCTACCTAGGGAACTCAGATTTCTTAATGCTGTTGTTCTAATAAGTACCTTAATTTGCCTGAACTCCCCACTTGTAATGACTCTGCTCTTGGAAAGCTATGACTTCTCTCATTTTATTTTTTACTTATTTATTTTTGATTTGAAGATAAAAGGATATTTCATCAGAGCTTCCTTTCAAGCAAAAACTTTTATGTTTTAACAAGCTCTGCTGCCTGTAACTTTTCATCTAAGGTACCACTCAAATTTATTCCTTTCCCTTGCATTGCCAGTGACTTTATCAAAACTTTCACAGTGTTTCCAAATGTGTTCTGAATATCTTGAAATAAAACTGTTGCCCTTTATATTGAGAATACTTGCAGCTGTAGCTATTAACAGGATGTAAATTCTAGTGGTTTTATGTCTCTGACAATTATTTGTTTCCCCACTGAACTAATTTTTTTTTAAAAGTAAAGGCAAGTACTTTAATGTTCAAGAAGATTCTGGACCTTAAGCTGTCTCCAGTGTTCCTTGCTGGGAAGTCTCTGGGGAATCCAGATTAGTACTGGTTTGAGGGCTGGGCCAATGCTACCCTTAAAAACCAGTCCCCTCCCCTTCACATGCTGCCTGTACTAAAGGCTGATACAAGTGGTCTCACAGAGGAGAGAAGGGTAATTTATGACAGAGTAATAATCTATTTTGTACTCCTTCTAGAAGTTTAAAATCCTGCTAAAAGTATTTCTGAGAGAGCCTTGGATATCTGTCTGGTAGCATTTTTATCTTACCATGGAAACGCAGAAGCTATAAAACACCTTTCTAGGCTTTAAAAAAGCTTTATTCCATGCACTACTAGCATGATAGATTAATTATACTATTTACTTTTAATAATGAAAGAAAATACAGATGAAAAATATTTGTCTATACTTCATAAGCTTAAGTGAATTTTGTTTTATTTATGCCAGGTTTGTTTTTTTTTTTAATATCACATAGAGCCAAAATATCATCTTTTTATGAGCTGCTGCTGCTGCAAATTATTTGGAGCTTAATTTTCTCCTTTTTACAGCAAAAGGTTATTTTGATTGTATACCATCCAACTTTCCCATTAAAAAATGCACACAAAAATTTTGAATTAGTAGATAAAAATCTCCAGTTTCATAAGCAGTATTGTCATGAGCAGCTGGCATTGTTTGGTAACAACAACAACCACAAAAAATAAATTTTTTCCATTCATCCTTGCTAATCAGTTATTTGCCCTTCAGCTGCCAAACTTTGCTGCATGTGTTAGTTCAGCTGTTGTCAAATGCTCTATACTGGCATGTAAATATATTCTCTTGAGCAAATAAAGCTGCTCTGACTGTCGGTCTGAGAAGATAGGAGGCTGCCTTTCATCACAGTGTGGCTGTTTCATAAAGGTCAAAATAATGAGAAAGTGTGAGAATTCAGCAGTTTTCCTCTCAGGAAGTGTTAAACCACCCAAACATTCCAGGTTACAGCTATTCTGCTTTTCCAGCTTCTGTTTCCAGTCAATCAGAGGCTGTGATTTGAAAATGCAGAGTTCCCTTTTGTTCTGCCATCTGCTAATAAGACCACAAGGCTCATCTGAGGTATATCAGTATATCCAACTTTTCATCACTATATTCAAGTTGAGTTGAATTGAATATCAGTATATAGCTACAGGTACAAAGAGTAGCTCAGCTGAAAGTCCTAACTAATAACAATTTTCACTGGTAACATCAAGCACCATTTTTTGCTCTTGCTCCTTTGTTACACCTCTTACAGCCCCCTCTGCAACAAGAATCTCAGAAATACTTTGGTGTTGCACACATGCAATTTTCCATGTCTTGACAGCCATTCTTTAAGTTATTTTTTCATAAGTGGCCATCAAGTGACATCATGGTTTCTCCTTTTCAGCTTGTGAGCTGTTCTTGGCACTGAGGAGAACAGAAAAGTCTGGGGAGATGTGCTGGCCATGCTCCTCAGAGCAGGTTGTTTGCAGGACGCTCCCCAGCACCTCACTGCATGCTGGAAGAGCCTCTTGGTTATCATCTGCATCTGAACTCTCCTCCTTATCTTCCTGACCATTATAAAATTATCTCTCCTCTTGTCATGCCACTTCTAAAGGAATTGATTGTGCCACATTTGAATACTCTGGAGAGTATGGTGAGGAACCTGAATGCTTAAGGCATCCCAGTTCTTGGTTTATGGATGCCTTGGATAGCAGGCAACTTGTTGCTGCCCAGTTACACTGAAATTTCTCTTACCTCAACCAGACTAAGATAACATGCAAGTGGCATTGTATATTTGCAACATCCAAAATGGATAACAGTTACAAATGTTTATGAAAGATGATGATGTATAATTTACTGTTATTGAGAATTAAAATAATTGGAAATGTCCTTCTCCTTTTTATGTAACTTGTTTGTCACACAAGGGGCAGTGTATTTTGTTACCTATACAATGTCTCTCGATGATTGAGGTTTTATAGGTGGATTTACTTTTTCACCTTTAAATGTATTTTTCTCAAGGAGGAGATAAAGTTATTGTATTTATTAATTAAAAAACCCCAAGCAAATTGTTCATTTGCTAATATCAGCATTACCCTGTTATAAATTCAGCTGTGTTTCTCCTGTGTTTGACTCCCTGTTACATTGTGAGAAACAATAATGATCTCCCCTCCTCCCTCAGTTTTTAAGTGAAGAGTCTCAGGTTTAGTACCAAGGGTGAAACCCTGAATCTTGTAGTTCACGGAACCCAGTACAAACATATAAATTGAAGAGCTCATTACCAGCTTTTGACTGAGGTGAGACATGTTGATAATTAGCCCCTCCATCGAGCTTCAGCCTCAGAGAAGCTGGCTGGCCCTTTCCCTTCAAGCTCACTAGAAGCACCTCTTCAAATATTTATGTAGATAGATTTTCAATGACTAATTGGACACACAGTTACACTGAGACCATAATAATTTTGGCAGTACATGAAACTTCACACTCAAGTAAAACTACATTTTGGGGATTTGTTAAGTCAAATAACCAAGCAACAGTTTGTGAAGCTGACTGAGGCAAAAGTGAGTTGATTACAAGGAAAATGGTCCAAGACTGTCCTGTTTTATTTTAAAAGCCTAGGCACAGTGATTAAACAGTATCAGTTTCTGCTTTGAAGACAAAGGTGTCTTTGAAGACAACTTTGTGCCTTGGCATGCATGACAGGCACCCTCTGCCAGGGATGAATCAGGCAAATTGAGGAATGGAAGGGGAGGTTGTGTTTCCCCACATATTAGACACAGCCTGGCTGCATTAGGGAAGAGATGATGTGCTGTGTGAAACAGGGCTGCAGAGGACACGACTGGCATTGTCAGCACAGTCCAGTCTACACATTTATACTCTACTGGGGGTTTTGTTGTGAATATGAACAGCACAATTATCTTACTAGTTTTTATTCATTTTGTTTGTTTTTTATTTATTTGCAAAAGAGATTTTGTCCTCTCTGTGGTTTATCTGTTAGGAGAGTGCTTGCAGTTGTCAGGCAATCCATGTTTGAGCTCATCCTGGTGGCAAGAGTTTGACCAGGAAATGAATACAGCCTTAGTCATTGAACAGCACTTGTTGGTATGGTCTGATGAACACAAAAGAAACAGTACAGGAGCTTATTAAAATTGTTTGTGGTCTCTTTTTTCCTCCCTAGCAATGCCTCTAATACTTGTTTGCTGCCTTTATTTCCTACCAGTCAACTCCAAAGTTGTTCAACTGATAATTATTTTTTTCTTTTTCTCAACACTCTTTAAATAAAATATTTTTTGGTAAGAACAATGGAGTAAGAAATTATTGTTAAAGATAAGTATTAGAAAGTAATATGTCTGCATTTAGGTTTTGAGTGTAGATGTAAGTGAATGGTTATTGAGGGGTGCTTGTCTTCAAATACAAGCTCTTAAAAACCAAGGGACAACAAAGAAAGGGCAAGCACATGGTAACTTCTATTGGAGGGGAATGGGGAGTTATCAGACAGGGAATGTGGAGGTCTGTAGGCTGAGTCATGGAGAGGAAAACTTCAGTATGGGAACTACAAAAACTGGGGACAGGGGAGGTGATATCAGCACAGAGAATAAGGAAATAAAGTGAGAAAATAACCACTATTCAGATGTTAGTGGCTTGATGTAAGGAATGGGTGCTAGCTGAATTGTTGTATTTCTGTCAGACATGCTTTGATTCATGACTGTGCAGGTAACTCAGGCAGAGCCATCACTCCCCAGAGAGGGCTCGGGGCACAGGCAGGCTGCATGTCAGCAGCCTCAGCACACACACACAGCTCCTCTGCAGCATCCTGAGAAAGGAAATTCACACCTTCAGGAAGGCTAGGACAAGGGCTGGGAACTACTCGTGTCCTGCTTTAACCTTGCATGGTTTTCTTCTTGCCTTTTTAAAGGACTTCATTGCTACTTCAAGAGTGTTTTGTCTCCCATGTGCATAATTTCTCTGAAAGTGCTGTAAGGAAAAGGATCGTCACTAGAAAAAGAATGATACTCCTGTCAAAGAGAAAAATGCAGTGGGAATTTTTTTCCACTGTAATCAAGTCTCCTACATTAAATCACGTGGATGGGAGAAGGAAAAAAAAAACCTATGAAACTGAGTGTAAATATTTTATTCTTAAAAGTAAATCTAAAGTTCAAGTAATAAGCACTTAGGTACACTATATTCTGTATTATTGTTTGATGCCTCTTTTGGGAAATAGCCCAAAAGAAAACATGTCTCTAGCTTGCAGTTTCTAGCTTGCAGTTTATGCACTGTGCTCCCAGTGATTATTTTTCAGGGCATGAAGCTCTCATGTTTATTATGCACCCTAAAGCTTAAGCATACATATCATATCGAGTGCTGCCTCTGCTGGTTCAGCAGCCCTGAGAGATGTTCTGTGAACTCCATTAGGTTGGCAGGCTGAAACTAAATGGCAGCTTATAAAAATAAGCCTGGATGCAATAGCACTAGAAACTGTGAAAAAGACATAAGACAAAAAAAAAACAACAAACACATTGTCACATTCCTGTCATTAAATATATGTACAAACTTGTTTAAAACCCAGTTATGGGTAATTTGTTACCTAATGTCAGCAAGGATCTATCATTAGCTGTACTGATTCAAGGCCAGTGTATTATGCATTCAAACAAGTACCCTGGGTCTCAGAGGCATCCTGTAACATGTGTTACTATCCCTGAGATGAAAATATAAGTTCACCAGTGAAGAAGGTATTTTAAAGCTTCAAGAAGGATTGATTTTCCGATAGTACTCTTCTATCAGATGAGCAGGATTTGACAAATTAAATAAAAATTAAGATCTAGGCTGGGGATCACCATCCCAATTCACCCCTCTTAAAACAGCCACTGAAATGTGTTCAGGCTGCAGTTACGTATCTGGTACATCTAAAGAATAATTCAGAGCAGTCTCTTCTGTAAAGAAGTATTATTATTATTATTATTATTATTATTATTATTATTATTATTATTATTATTATTATTATTATTATTATTATTATTATTATTATTTTTATTGCTATTACTATTATTATTATTATTTAGTACAAGAATAAACCTTATGACAAATATGTATTATATATTTTACTTCTTAATGATATTTTGTACTTCTTCAGCTGCCAAACACAATAATAGAGTACAGTGAATCCACTTCTCTATGACTACTTCTATACTTTTCCCGGTGTTGTAGAAATGCTGTGTTTTGGCTTGCTCTTAAAGGAACTAACAAAAAAAGTGTTTTGATCAAACTGAAATTTCCATTCAAGTTGGTTTACAGAATATTAGTTAAAACTCAGTGCATGTTTTAGCTTTTTGGAAGTGATGGTTTGATATACTTAAAATGATTTTATTTTGGCTTTTTAAAAGCTGTGTGTGGATTCTTCAGTTCATTTCAAATTTAGGGGTAGAGGGGATGTATTTCCAGGTATTAGACCAAAACATAATGTGAAA
The DNA here is from genome assembly GCF_001522545.3 of Parus major. NCBI lineage: Eukaryota > Metazoa > Chordata > Aves > Passeriformes > Paridae > Parus > Parus major. The sequence continues at coordinate 9,330,412 of NC_031768.1, forward strand.
AACTCCAAATTCTTTGGAAGTAGTATTACTCTCTTAACACTGCATTTTGTATAAGGCAGGTCCCTGTGATTTTTAAAAGGGAAATTATTTTGCCAGTTTTTATCATCCCACCCCTCTTAAAAAAGAAACCCAAACCAAAATCAAAGCCAAAACAAACAAAATTCAAACAATCAATCAAACAAAAAACCCCAAAAACAAAATAATAAAAAAACAAACCAAAAAACAAATAAAAAACCCACAACCTCCACCAAACCCCAAAAAGTTACAGACACCCTATATATGGAGCAGAAGGTTGCTCTGCTCTGCAAGCTGGTGTCCTGGAGACAGCAGGAAAGGTGCAGCAGTGGTGGCCACCTGCATTTGAAATACCTGGAAAGTCTTTAGATGATGGCATTTCACTTGATCATTCCACATCTGTTAAGTTGAGATGATATGTATTTAAGAACTGGAGGGATGCCATTGAGTACATTAGTTGACAAAAAATGTACATGCAATCAGTATGATTTTCAAATAAACAAAAAAGAATAGAAGAGTACAGAAAGGTTTGACTTGTATGTTGTCTTGCTTGGAGAATCCTGCATGAATGTAACCTGCACTGCCTAAAAAGCCTTAGTGTCCTAGTAATATACAAAAATACAAATATACAAAAATACATATACAAATATACAAAAATATACAAATATACAAAATACACTCACCTCACTGAGTGTATTTTGCTGTATATATCAAAATTTATTATATCATTTTTAATTATAGGAGAACCTAGTATGTTTTCAGGAAAAAAAAGTGTAACTTATTTGAAAAATAAAATAAAAAACAACAACAACAAAAGAGTGTGTTCCACCCAGAAAGGTGATGCAGGCAGAGTGAGAAGAGGAGAATATATTAAAAAGCTAAAGAACTGGTGACCCAATATGTACTGATTAACAAATAGGTACATTGCCTGCAGTTACCAGTCATATTTGTTGGGATTGTTTTTGTATCCATTAGTCTTCCATCAAATAAATGTGTCATTAGGAAATGCACAGAGAAAAAGAGATAAAGGCATTTCAAATGTCATTTCACAAAAAAATAAGCAAAAGTAATGAAATTAAATACATTTTCATGTATTGGCAATTACTCAGGGCCAGAATCTTAAACCCATGTGCAACCAAATTTGAAATGTAAGATGGGGAATCCAATATGTGTTTGCTCAACAATAAAAATCACTTGATCTAGGGGAAAATTGCTCATTGCTTAGAAATATTTCAGTGAGCATTTGGTGGACAAATGTTAAAAGACACCATGGGCCCACTTCAATTAGCATTTTAATGCTAGACAAACATGATATTCATTTGGCCTTTGGATTTCCAAATTGAAATCTGAGCAGAACTGGGACAAAAGAAGACGAATACACCCTGAATCAAGAGTGAAATTCTCCTTTGCCTTAACAAGGCTTCCTTTGGGCAGATTTTATCTGCTGGCTCTTCATGAATGGAACAAGTACCCTCCAGTCCCAGCCATGATCAGAGTGTGAGAGGCTGTGATGGTGCCCAAGCACCATCCAGGTTCAGCTGTCACTGAGGTCCTCTGAATTTCCACAGATTCTTGCAAAACTCCTTCCTTTTTTTCTCTGGCCTGCGTCTGACACTCAGATTCTCCAAATAAGTTATTTCTCAGGGTTTCTGCTCTGTGTCCATTCATTAAAGTTCAAAGAGAGCTGGAGACATGAAAGCCCTGGAAGCCTTGATTCCTGAAACTATTGGCTCAGTGTTGCTGAAAAATACATTTGTTTTTGTTGAACACCAGCCTTTGGACTTTCCCATTCACAGAAGCTGCAAAATTTGTCCTCCAAAAAAACAACAAAGAAGTATGGAAGGAATTGGATGCTGAATTTAAACCTTTCCTCTCACAATTAATTAGGAGGAGAGGAACAGCATTTCATTACTCTGGACAGTACCTTCAGGCCGTCTGTCTCTGAGTCACAGCACATATGCAGGCTGTGAATGCATCCAGCTCTACCTCTTCTGACACAAACAACTAAACAAAATTCAGTTCTTGTGCAGTATCCATTAGGAAAATAAATTGATGGGGGCCTCTTTAATGCAGCTGTCCTCTCTGTGACAGGTAATATAAGTACAGCCACTTATCACTGCCTCACTGAAGAAGTTAGAAAAACAGGAGGAAGAAGACACAAAACCAGAAGTGTTTTTTCCCTGTACAAGGCAGTCTCCATTTTAATCAAAAATATTTCTGAATTCTTTTTTTCTCAGATGGAAAGTATTTTTCTGGCTATTTTCATTGATAAACCTCTCTTGATGGTCTTTGAGAGGTCTTGGAAATCCATAGAGGTCACAGCTGACTAGACACTGATGAATGCTTTCATGATTTTCAAGAGGGGCAGGAAGGAGTATACTGGAAACTACAGGCCTGTCAGTCTCACATCAGTGCATGGTAAAGTTATGGAGAACATTGTTCTGGGAGGTATTAAAAAACACAGGAAAGACAATACAGTCATCCATCACAATCAGCAATGCTTCATGAGGTGAAATTCCTGCTTATCAAACCTGATTTCCTTTCATGATTAGTAACCCACCTACCTGATCAAGGAAGCCAGTTGTTGTAATATTTTTGGATTTCAGTAAAGCTTTTTATATTGTGTCTCTCAGTATCCTGGAAAAAATGTCCAGCCCAGATGGGGCACAAAGGGTTACAGGGAACAGGGTGACACCAGAGTGGTGAGCTGTCACTAAGGGGGCTCCACAGGGCTCCATCCTCAGCCCTGTGCTCTCCAATATCTTCATAAAGGACTTGAACACAGCCCTGGAAGGGACACTGAGCAAATCTGCAGGTGATACAAAACTGGGAGGAGCTGTTGACTCCCTCGAAGGCAGGGAGGTCCTGCAGAGAGACCTCTAGAGATGAGAGGCCGGGACAGTCACCAACCATGTGAAATTCAACAAGGGAAAGTGCTGGATTCAGCATCTGGGATGGGGCAACCCTGGATGGATGTACAGACAGACTGGGGAATGAGAGGCTGGAAAGCAGCACCATGGAAAGGGGCCTGGGGGTCCTGGTGGATGGAAAGCTGAATCTGAGCCAGCAGTGCCCTGGCAGCCAGGAGGGCCAAGCGTGTCCTGGGGACATCAGGCCCAGCATGGCCAGCCGGGCAAGGAGGGGATTGTCCCGCTCTGCTCTGGGCTGGGGCGGCCTCACCTCCAGTGCTGGGGGCACTTCTGGGTGCCGCAGTACAAAAAAGACATTAAACTGCTAAAGAACATCCAAAGGAGGGCAGTGAGGGTGGTGAAGGGTCTGGAGGAGAAGCCGTGTGAGGAGGGGCTGAGGGCACTGGGTCTGTTCAGCCTGGAGGAGACTTGAGGGGAGCCCTCACTGCAGTTACAGCTTCATCGTGTGGGGAACAGGAGGGGCAGGCACTGATCTCTGCTCTGTGGTGACAGTGACAGAGCCCAGGGAATGGCCTGAAGTTGTGTCAGGGGAGGTTTAGGTTCGATATTGGAAAAGTTTCTTCCCTCAGAGGGTGGCTGGGCACTGGAACAGGCTCCCCGGGGCAGTGGTCACAGCACCAGCCTGACAGAGCTCAGGAGACCTTTGGACAGTGCTCTCAGGCATCTGGTGTGACTCTTTGGGCTGTCCTGGGCAGGGACAGGAGCTGGACTCAATGATCCTTGTGGGTCCCTTCCAACTCAGCTTATTCTGTGATTCTATGATTCCTGTGTCTCTCTCACTGCTGTTTCTGTTTACTGGGCTGTTGATGTCTCGCTTTGATGAAGTCAAAGCCCTGCTATGATGTTTTTTGACAGGAGAGCTTCTGAGAAATCCCTTAAATTCCAAAGGCAAAAAATAGCCTTCAGAAGTACATTTTAACAGTGGCTTTCTGTTGATCTAAGTTTAATCAAAGTGGCAATGAAGAGGATATTTAACTGTTTATTTATTTAGGTAGATGTGACTGAAAACTGCAATAAACAAATTAAGTCAGGTAGTAAGGTTTGATTTTGTCTGGTAGCCTGTCAGCTGCAGGACATTACAATAATGGTAATTGGTTTAAAAAGACTGTATTGCTCTGCTGACAAAAAGCTGACAAAAATTTCTCTGCTGAAAAAACTAATCCTATGCTTTAAGTGCAGCTCTGTAGACAGGATTTTCTTTTGATTAAAGGCTAATTTAGTTTACCAAGAAATCTTTCATACATCATGAATTAAAGCATCACTAAAGATCAAAACTCAAAAATTTGTTCAGGTATGATTTAACTTTAATTTTTGCCTTCAAAGATGAAAGAGAGAATTCTCTTTTAAAATTAAGAAGGTTAGATAAAGAGGTAAATCACTACTGCTAGTTTATGACTTGAATGTGGACTGAGGGTTTTTTTTTCCAATTAATATGACTTCCTTTAAAAAATAAAGAAATGAACTGGAGTAGTTAATGTTAAAGACGAGCACAAGAACTACAGAAACCAGAGCAAGTCAAAGACCTGTTCTGCTGTCAATGAAGATGTAGTGATTAATCTCATATTCTCAGAATTCTGCTAACCACAGTTTGATTGCCTCCAACACTTTGGACTGAGTTATCAGGGCTGTCTGCATGACAAGTGATTGCTGTGCAAGACCTTTGATCAACCCTCCTTTAACCAAAGCAGTGAAGAATATCAGAGGAAGGGGGTAACCTTTCTGTAGAAACTGCTACTGATAAACAGCATAGAAGTGGTACTGATAAACCACTTTATCGAGTGGCATTTCTCCCTCTGTGTCAAGCCATTTCAGAAGCAAGCAGGAGAAAGCTGTCAGGTAGTCCACCTACATGAGTCAGAAAATTAATTACTTTGCATCAGAGGCTATTTTCAACCAACTCGTAACGAGACAGGGCCAAGTCCCTGCATCGCAGAACTGTGCTGTCTGTTCAAACACTCTAATTGACTCATTAAGTCTGGCTACACAGGGCTTGTCATCAACTCCAGAGAGACATTACTGAGTGCAGCTGAGTGATGATCCTCTCCCAAAACATGATGGAGGGCAATGCACTCATCACCAGTGCTCACTCAGCACTGCATCAGGGTGAAGCCAAAATGGCAAAGTGTTCAAAGGCTGTGGAAATGCTCACAGTTCCAAATAGATATTCCCTGTCCTCCCCAGGAAAAGACAGATGTTTAGGTGACAGCATTGCATAGGTTACCTGTACCAAGACTTTACCAAGGCACAGCTAGATGAAATTCCTTACCAGGAAATTTGCTCAGAGTAGACTTTGAATATAACTCATTGGTGATACAGCACTGATTCCCAACAGGCAGTTGAAGGAAGATGGAAAACCCTTGTTTCTGTGAAGTGGTACTCAGGACTGGCTACCATTCCTAACACTAAAAAGAATATGGAAACACTTAGAAAAAAACCCAGCAGCCAAGGATGAATTGTTATCAGGACTGGATTCTTACTTTTATTTGTAAGACCCAGAGGGTTGTAATGTGAGTGGAGTCTCACCACACCACAGGGAGTTTAAGGAGGTATCCTGCTGTGATGGATTTATAGTTCCCAAATCAGAGGAAAATCTGGGTAGTGCTGTTCTGTGCTTTCCTGAGTTGATTAACCAGCCCTGACTGCTGCTGCAGAGACAGAGCAGCTCTCTTCTGTACCCTTATTTCTTATTTCATATTGCTATGTTTGGGGGAGCTACTGCCACTGCCTACTGAACAAGCCAGCTTTTCTGTCTAGAGTGTCTGGAAAGTAGATTCATGTTAACCCTGTATGGACACTTATGTTTTCCCCTGACTTTCCCCCCCTTTTTACCCTCCCCCCCCCACCCCCCTCAAATAATCCCTACTAGGAGTTCAAATTTGGCAAGAATGTACCTATCCAAATTAAAATAATTATTTCATACCTTCTGATAGCAGATCCCAAAGTCCTTTCCACACCAAAAAAGGTACTTTAAGGTTGCATCTAGCTAATTTTTTATTTTAATTTCCCATCCACTACCACCTTGCTTCAGTACAAGATATCAGGGAAGACATAGTCCTTTATCCAGGATATCTGACATGGACAGGACATGGCACAATTGGGGCATGTAACATTTTTCTCATAATACGTTATATAAGCAGCCTTTCTCCATAGATTTTGTAATGCTAAGCAGATACAGTTCTTTTTTTCTGCAGGAAAAGGTGAAGGATGTTGCTGTTGATGAAAGACTGGTTGTTATGGGTCATCTGGTACATTGATGCTGACATAGAAACTTCAGAGACTGCAACAGCCAGTTTCTGTAATTCACCACTCCTGTGCTGCCAGTACATGTGTGTGTCTCTGCTCCTGTATGCCACAGGTTGGATGCTTGGGTTTGTGAGCTCTGTGTTTGTACATTTAAAGTGGAATCACATTGAAATTATCTTTAGCATAAAAAATAATTTATAGTATTATACATATAACTGTACACATATTACAACATAATAGGGCACAGTATATAACAAAGCATGGTCTATTTCCTTTGTAGCATGTAAAAGAATCTTGCATGTGAAACTCGTAAACCACTGCATCTCAACTCCAATTAACTTCATTTCCCTCTATCTAAAACAAAGCTGCTTATGTCCCACACAATGTGTGGAGGCTATTCATCCTATATATACATATTTATGCTCAGTCAGGTTGATGCAGTTTCTTTCATTTTTCTGAACAAATTAGACAAACGCAAGTAGGACAGTCACCTACCCAGAAGGGTCTGTGAACATCCATGGCTTTGACAGTTCTGTACTAATGTGCATTGAGCATATTCTGATACAAAGTTTTGGTCTGGAAAACTTTCAAAAAATCAATAAAACTTTTTATTTATTTTTTTTTAATTTTTTTTTGGTTTCCTTTTGAAGTTCCCAAGCTACTAGAGGCTTTGACTATATTTCATTGACTATATTCTGCTGTCACTTTATAAGAATTTTTTTATTTTCAGTGGTATAGATTTTATCATATGGCTTTCAGGCAGCCAGCAGTATCTGGTCATTAATGGTTGTGTTCAAATGACCAGAGAAAAGTTCTTTCTAATATTGTTTTGTTTTGTGTGGTCGGTTTTTTTAATATTAATAAGCATGCTGGTGTACAACCTGCTGGCTTTAAGGAGAGTGATGAGGAACATAACATGGTACAGGAAAATCATCAGTCTTTTAAGAAAATGCACATAATAAAACCCTAGAAAAGCTGCATTGTGGAAGAGAGAAGCAAGTTTCTTACAGCAGGAGAAAGAAGCGTGTTCCTTGAAATTTACTGACCAATTTATTTTTTATGTGGAATGGGAAAAACAGATACGTATGCCCTGGTATGCATTTATTTTACTAAATAAGAAAATATGAAGGATTTCTAAATTACTGGGTATTTGGAGGTGAGAAGTTTAGAGTTTCTTGTAGTCTGCTGAAGGAGCACAACAGGCTGCATAATAACTTTTGGCACCCTTATTAAGCATCCTGAGCTAGCAAAAAATTATGGAATAGGTTAACAGGTTTCCCTGGGAGAATGTGGATGCCCCATCCATGGGTGTGTTTAAGATCAGACTGGATGTGGCTCTGAGCAACCTGGTGAGGTGCAAAGTGTCCCTGTCCATGATTGGGAGTAGGAATGAGATGATCTTTAAGGTCACTTCCAAACTATTCTGTGATTTTATGATTAGAATAAACATATGGGGTGAGATTTTTCATCTCTTAAAATGACAGTGTTAGGTACCCACCTCTGTGCCCATTCCATCAGGGATAAAATTCTGCAACAATCCTGCATATGCAACCTTGCACTTTAGTAAATGCTGTAGAAATTGTTGCTTTTTAGCCTGCCAGTCCCCTGGCTCTGTTCCCGGTATCCTGCAATATGGTTGCTGTCACATCTGCCCTTATCTCAGCTTCATGGCCTCTTTAGACATGAAAATGCTGTGTAAGATATCACTTTTCTTTGAAAAGAGCTTCTAGGGAGAATCAGATGCAAACAAGTACAAAGTCAGCCTGGTGAGAAAAAGCAAATGCCAAAAAAGCTGGGAGCATGCATTTCTTCAAAAGCACATTGTCAACACACTATCTCAGAGAGTCTGGTATGTTGACAGGTAGAAAATCCCTCAGTTTACAGGCAATTGAACAATTATTTTTCAAGAAATGACAAGCTACTGAACTGCATGATGTTCTGCAAGAAAAAAAACAGCACTAACCTGAGGGTTATATGTGAAAAAGGAGCTGTAAGGGAACAGAGTCTGACAGACTGCAGGAGACTGTATATCAAGGGAAAAAGGAAAATTTCTAGATCATAACTCCAGCTCTGGGTACAAGAGGTAAACATGATGCTGAAATACATCACTTATTCGGGACACCCATCTCAATCTAGAATATTGAATATTTTGGGTTCTGACTGGAAACTGGGTTTTTCTGGACCTTCTGAAAGTTTTGGGGGGTTTTATGACAATAATTAGGTTAAAAATGAAAGCATTATCTTTGCATCTCAGTTTATTGACTGATGAGACTGAATACTAAAACCCACAAAATCATGCTGTGATTGACCAGTAGAACAAAAAGCTTTTGGCTTCCGTCATGATAAACTATATTTATAAAAGTAGTTATTGGTTAATGACTTATATTCCTAAACAATATTTTATTATATAGTTTTCAATTATCTGTCCAGGGTACAGGACCACTTCAGTTTCCAGCCTTTGTGAAAGCATTCTCTATCAAACCAAGTCAATATGAAAAGCCTTGCATCCCTGACTGAGGCATTGCCAGTATCTCTTGTGTCATACTGGAAAATGAGTCAGAGAAAAGGTCCAGGATTAAAATAGCAAATAAAAAAAAAATAAATAAATAAAAAGGTGTTTATTTTTCAAATCTGCCTAGCATGGAAGTCAAGCTGAGAAATAGTGTCAACACTGAATTTTTTTTTGTTCCATGAGATGTGGACCCTGCAAAACTAAAGGGAAAAGCACCCTCTGATGACTCCTTAACATCAACATGTTGAAGTGCTTTTTGCATGCAGAAAGTCTCTCTTGCTTCCAGAGATGATGGTGTTAATACCCAAAACCTAGAATTCCATGCAATATCATCAGGAAGACTCATGTACAGCTCACCTTTCCATGCAAGGTCACCTCAAGTCTCCCATTAAATGCACATGATGTCCAGCTGGAAGTTTGATGTGCTGCCAGTTTGTAAGATTAGAAGGACAAAAGAGATGAGCAGGCAAAAAAAAGGAAATATGTACAAAAAGCCCAAGAAATATCAAAGAAATAAAAACTCCCAAATAAGCAATAAGCTTTCCAATATGAATCAATTTGGGATAAACTATTGAAATCCTATGTTGGAGGCATTAAAAAGTGAAAAGCAGTGGAGCAAAACATTACCCTTTTATGGCTGCTTCTCCTACTTTGTGTTTTAAAATGTTCTCACTCATATTTTCATTAAAATATTTTCTTTTTTTTAAAACAAACCCTTTGCAAGTGGAAATTCCATACAAAGACTCTTAACAGCCCTGTCAGTGCTATATAAGCTCCAGAGTTTGGCAACCTTGGCAATAATGATGAATATGAGAACAGGGTCCTCACTATGGGCTACTTGTGCCTCTTAGTGAGATTTTGTAAGGTTGAGAAGGGTTCCTAAGAGCATTAGGGATACATGAAAGAAGAAAGACAGGGGATTAGCCAGAGGGAATGCAGGGATAAGGTTTGTCAAATAATGAAGCAGATGACTCGCAGGAAGACTGCAGAACTACACATAATTCTGACAGGGAAGGGCAGAAGCAGGAGTTTAAGAAGTGTGTCACCATTTCCCACCTCCCAGTCCAGCTGATAAACCAAAAGAAAAATAATGAGCAGATTTAAAATTAAAGCATGCTGCCAAGGACCTGAACTGGGAACAACTTGTAGGCTTTATATAAATCTACTTAAGACCTTAGCAGAGAGCAGATCTTAAAAGACTGGAAATATTATATGTGAGCATTTTTTTTCTCTCACTTAGATTCTGAGCTCTTTCAGTCTCAAAAGATTTAACTTTTCAAGGGGAATACTGGGCAAGTAGATAGGTATGAAAATGATTATAATATCTGAGAGCCTTTAAAAAACAAGTAATTGTTCAACATGATTGAAGTAATGAATATGCCTTAAGTTTTAGTGAGTTAGGATGTTTATTGATTAATATGTTGGATACTTGTCTACTATATCTTTTTTCTGCTTTTTGGAATATTACTAAAACAAGTCTATGTTGGCATGGTCAGAAAGCCGAAAGGTGTGAGAAAGCAACTTTATATTTTAAGTATGAGAACAGCAAATTCAGTATAAAAATCAAAATAGTTTTAACATTATCACCTTCAAATGTTTCTTACTCCGTGATATTGGAAAAGTAAGCTGTGTTCCACAGAACTATTCAATTTAAAGGAATAATTAAATTATATTTAGAAGGTAGAGCAGCCCTCATCTATCCTAGCATCTCCTGGAAGTATCCCAGAATTCAGCATCCTCACTGACAGAACAGCTCTCTCAAAGCCTATCACCTGGAGACAGAATTTATCCCATGTTCCATTATGAATTTCACTATGAATATCACCTGTGTATTTTCTAGAATTTTTATTTATCAAATCCATGCATGTGTTCGTGTAGATATGAAGAATAGAGAATTAATGGTGTTCCATCATTAACAGAAACTTCAAGTTAAAGAATGGGTTTTTGCATCCTCAAAGGCTTGTCCTATTTGAAACTTCTGGAGATGTAACTTTGGAAACAGCACTGAGGTGAAAATTTAACTTAATATTTCAGAGGACTCTCTCAGCTTAAGAAGAGAAGGGATAGGAAAAGGCCTTGGCTTTACAAGACAGCTCTGACCACTCCCTCCAGCTCCAAGTTGTCTCAGACCCCATGTGATGTAGATTAATCTCAGGACAAAAACACGGTGACAAAGTCTGCCAAAACAGTGAGATTCACAGAAATAACATTCCTTTGTACTGAAGGAATGAGCACATTCTTTACTAATCCAGCTGTTGAACAGGCAGCCTCAAGCATTTAAAGATTTCAGAGACCTCCAGAGCTCCTGCAAGAGAGAGGAGATGTGTGTGTTTTCCCCATAATAACAGCAGTTCCATGAAGGGCAGGGTGTTCAAAGAGAACATTTTGGAGGCTTAACAAAGCCCCACTTCACATAGCTTTGCTTATGGTCTCTTATATTCTATATTGTCAATGAAAACTTTTTTCTATATTGTCAATGAAACTGTTTTCCCTGGAAAAGACAAAGGGAAATGATCCAAAAAGCTCTGAAAAGAATGCTGTATCCCACTTCTGCAATGAGCAGAGTATTGTGTTCATCCAAGGATCACATTTCTGTGACTATAAAAAAGCTTTTTCCTATGCTACTTTCCTATGCCTGTTCAGGAATAGAATGAAAAGAGTGAAGCAGAAACCTGAGACTGACAGCTATTTGGATGCTTCTGGCTGAGAATATTTCCTTCAAAACCCCCTTCATGCTCTCATGTTGCTGACCTGTGAAACATTCCTCTGACTTCCACTGGCTAGTCTTTTTCTACTGAGATCTATTTTCCAAATTCAGTAAGTTGTTATTATTGGAAACTAATATAGTCTTTGCTACAATAGTGCTGATCCAGTAATACAAGCATTATACAATGGAATTCTTTTAATGAATGGATAACCATTGCATTCTGTATTAATTAATAGTGCAGGTGATAATTTAATATATACAATGCTAAAATAGATGGGGAAGACAGAGGTTCTTCTGCTGTAAAGAAATAAGAAAATTAACTGTGCTTGTGCCATATTTGTTTTTCTTCCTCTATCCTTTTTATATTTTGTTTTTGTTTCAACTGCCACCAGTCAGCAGTAACTCACACACTATTTATTTGCAAGATATTTAGGCAATAGAACCTTTCATAAGCAAGTTTTACATCAAAATGAAAAGGAATGATGGGAAGGAACTGTTGCTTTGCAGTGAGAAAGTGGGAAAGTAAGGAAGGTAGCAGAAATTAAATTGCTCCCTAAGATTTCAGATCAAATTTCTTCTTAAACTTCTGAAAACCCACTCCAGATCTGCCAGTGAACATGTCAGAAGTGACCATATGAACATTAGGGTAATTATGGGAATGTGCTGGTAAGAGCTGAAAGCTCACAGTGAATTCAGACAAATGTGGAAATATACAGGTGAAGGAAAAGACAGCCTTCTAAAAATTCCTTTGAAGCACTACTCCTGTATGATATTATTTTTACTTTTGGCTTTCTGGAGCTTTGAGAAGAAAACACCATCTGCTAAGAGCATAAGTGGAGCAGTGAAATAAATCTGTATCTGGAAAACAAAAGCCATATTCCGTAGTTGTGCTTGTCTTCAAGCAGCTTCTCTGATGCTTTCAGCTTCCCATTAAAATTGTTTCCATAATAATTCCATGCAACAATTGGCTGATCCACAGAGCTCATAGACCTTCTCCCACTGTCTTTTCTCATCACTTAAATAAAAAATGAACCTGTGTATTGCTGGTTCTCACTCATGGTGTTGCAAATCACCAGAGAGATAGATAGCCTATACTTGCCATTTTTTTGGGTGCATGTTTTCCAGCTTCTGGAGAAAGGCAATTTCTCAGGCAAAGTAGAAGACATGGCATGCTACTTTTATTTATGGACCTTGATTATGCTGTGTATACTTATAGAGACAAAGTTTAATAAATGGAAATTACAAGATATGTTTCTTATACCTAAGGCAAATAACAGAGTTGCCAGAGAATTAAATGCTTCCCTCATGTTAAGAATAGAAAACTGGTAGGCAGTTGTCTGTTGTTCACTGACCCATGGTAATTTAGCTGGCATATAATGATACTTTTGCCTCAAGGATTATTCTTGAATGCCACATTTAATTGCTGTGGCAAACTATGGATAGCCTAGAAATGCCCCTAGGCCCGCTATGTACACTACATACAAACACACACAGAGATATCCTCTCAGAGATACATCAAAGAGGCCAACCTCATCCACCCTTTTCCTCTCCTTGTCCTTTATAACACTTTCTGGTGATTGTTTAGTCTTTGGGTTGCTTTCTCCACACTTTCTCCCTTCCCATAGTCTGCCTGTTATTCTCCAACATTGTTTTCCCACCAGTAACACCTGCAGTGACAAGGAGCAGCGGTGCTTTGGGAGTATATGCTGTTTTTTCATCAGTAGAGATTTCTGAGAATTTTTTACTTTTGTTTCCTTACTCTCTTCTCTTGCTTCACTAATCCTGTTCATCTACCCATCATTGATTTCCATTTGAGAAGGAAATCCAAAGGATAACATGATCTCCCATTCTCTCTTCCCAAGCTCTGCCTGAAACAGTAAGACCTAGCTATTTGGAAAACAGTGTTATAACCCCATTTTTCTCAAATTATTATTCTTTTATCTCCACTCTTTGCAGAAGTCTGAGACATGCTCTGAAGTAATGCTGCTGTGACATTGTCTCAGACTGGATCTGGTGTCCTCCCAGGGAGGTGTGTGAGTAGCTCTTTTCCTGAAATTTAAAGGTGCACCACTGACATCTTTCTCCATCATGGACATTTCAAATGAGTAGAGAAGAGCAACTAAACCATCAGAGAGATTTCACTGAGCAAGGGTCAGCCCAACATCTGCCTTGTGTACACTGTGCCTGGATAAACACTGATTTATTCAGCACTCATGGATTCTGATGCTACCATTATAATTTCATGTAATTTACAAACAAAGAGCTCCTAGATGAGAATCCAGGGATTAGCAGGGCATATGGATTTGTTTTTTCTTTTTGATGGAGGTGGTTAATCCTCCTGAAGATTTTTCTGAATTTTTTTATTTGGCTGATCCTTCTCTGCTTAGGCAACATATATTTTCCAAAAAATGTTTTTTATCTTCCCTACTCTGGAATTATAGAATTTCTGCATAGTTTTAGGCAGAACTATTTATAATAATGTAAAACACTCTGGGTGTTTAAAGCACTCTTACAGACTGCTTACTTTTCTGGGCAATATGTTAGGTTTTCAAAAATATTGTAGGCATTTTAATTTAATGACAAATTTTAAGGTTTTCAATCCTATCCTCTGAAAACAGAGTATTTCCCTTAATGTTTTTAAAAAGATTTATTTAAATAGAAAAATGCTCTGGGTTGTAGTCCTTTTTAAAACATGTCAAAATAAAAATCTAGCAAAGACAAGATAATAGCCAAAACTTTGTTGTATAATATCATCCACTCCATTATCCATTCCCTTATGGCATATGCATTAAAATATCTGCCTATTTTTGTAATTCAATCTAATTATGCAACAGCTTCCTAGGAAATGTTTTTCACTGAGTAAATTGTTATGGAAAGCAATTGTTAGCTATCACCAGTATTTCTGTCCTCAGTCCTGTTTTACATTCTTGTCTACAAACAGAATTTGTAAGTGAAATAATGTAAGGGTATCTTCCTGTGCAAAAACATGTACTAATCCAAGAAATGAGAAAATGTCAGACTTCTGGTACTATATTTTACTTCTGCTGTTTTAACTTTTGACCCTTGTGTTTAAACATTATCTGACTTACCTGATTATAAGATTTGAATGTTTAAATGCTTGGGGTTTTTTTAGCTGTGTCTGTAAATATGTCTGAAAAATGCATTTTTTCACTTTAAGGAAAGATTTAAAAAATTCTGCTGGCTGTAAGCAACACTTTTAAAGCTGCTGGTAGGGAACATCATAGAGTTGTATTTTTATTTATAAAGAGATAGGGGGGAGTGAAAATACAAATCCTTCAGTTTTTTGATAATATTTACAGATGTCAGAAGTTATGTTAATTTTAAATTAATATAATTTAGCTCACTTCTAGCTTTTGTGCACTTTGGTATTATCACTGAGAACTATTGCCAGAGGCAACTGGCAGCAGACATGACCTCACCTATCTTCTCTCTCTGCTACAGTTCCCCATCTATATGGTTTTAATTTGGGGTTCTTTTAAGCATTTTGGAAAGCTAGCTAATTGAGGGGTACATTCAACCCAAGTATTGGCGTGTGAGCACTCAGAATTTATGTAAGGGCTTCCCCAAATCCCCCACCTCTAAAGGCAGGTGTTGATCCAGAGAACAGAGACTCGCTCACTCTGCTGCAGCCCCCACTGGGTAACACAGGTGTATTCAGTAGGAACTGCACTTCCCCAGAGAGAGGGAAATGAAACCTTTTGTGCAGCTGCTGTCCAGGGGCTTGTAATAGCAAAATTAATATCCTACATAAAGATAAAGCAGAAATTGTGGCAGTTGTCTACAAAGTGTAAAGAATTGGCAGGGGGTGAGGAGAATTTATCATGTTCAGATTCAGGATTCAAGGAGGAATTTGATTTGTTTTAGAGCCTTCAGCAATGGAAAAAACAAGACAGAAACTTTGCAGACAGACTGTTGAAAGAAAGCAAGAGAAAATGCATGGACAAGTGTTTGCTCAATAGTTTACATTGAAATTAAATGTGAAACCTGTTCGTATGTACAAGTAGGCTTGAAATAAGATGGCTGCTGAAGAACATCTCTTCTTGCTTGAGGCAGTCATCATAAAAGATTGAATTGTTTTATGCATTTAATTTTTCATATGACAAGTTCATAGAAAGGAAACCAAACCAGAAAAACAATATAAGCATAAAAAAGATTAAAGGTCATAATTGAATTTCTTACTGTTTGTTTCCCAGAATCTTTTAATCTTTCTACAATTTGCATTGCCTGATCACATAATACTGTGATGCCAGAGATGAGAATGTCTTCAGTTTGTTTTAAATGGTTTTGTTGTTTTACAAAGCCAAAATGCAGGAGTGTGCAAGGTGTTGGTGGCAAGGTGAGGGCAGAGGGGGAGCTGCAAGGGTGGCCTCTGTGGAAAGGGAGCAGGGGCTGCACTGGGTCTGACACAGCCCCAGACAGCTCCAAGTGGGAGAAAACACCTTTTACTTCTCATGGCATTACAAGCAGTGATGAAAGTTTGCTAATGGATCAATGACTTTAAAGGAAGTCAAAGCAAGGGGGAGTCTGTGAAAGGTATTCAGGCTGTCCTACAGTTCTGAGTGGTCCAAAAATAACACTGCAAATTGTGTTGTCTGGCTGCAGCTCTGTACCTGTTCTTGCAATATTTCATTTGGAAATAGAAAGAAAAAGGTTTGTTCTTAGTTGAAATTATCTTATTTTCTTAATTTGTGATTTTCCACAATATAGATCTGATCAACCAAAAAGTAGCATTGAAAAAGAAATTAATTCAAATCACTGCTTTTCTTGTTACCTAGCTGGGTTATCTTTTGCAAAATTGATGTTTCATTTTAATGTAAAGAAACTTAGAAACTACTCAAGAACTCCATTCATTCATAATTGCAAAGGGAAAATCAAAGAATCACAAAGCATCAGTACTTGTCCTACTCCCAGTTGCCCAAATCTACCTGAGACATTTGCAATCAACTGAAGAACTCCAATTCTAGTTCCAGGAATTATTATCTGCATTAATTAGTATTATAAAGTTAAACACAACTTTTCCAAACCCAAATCTTTGTTTGTGACTTTTTGTTCAAAATTCACATTTTCATTTCAATATCTCTGAGTTTAATTGCTGAAATTAAACTTCTATATTCATTTCAGCAGAAAAGTTTATCCTTTAAACTAGAGGTATTTCAAATTCTGCCAGAACAAAAATTGCAAACAGTTTTAAGAGACCAAATCTTTATTTTTCACATTCACACAAGTAGCTTTGACTAAGTTTAGTGGAGCTCCTCATAGAATTAAAACTCTCATGACTTGGATATTACAGGTCACAATGATGAAAGCTCATTTAAATTGTGGGCAAGGAATTTGAAAAATTTTACAAACTGCATTTTAGGAAGGATTCTTTTCTAAGGTGCATTTTAAACTGTCTTATAATGTTACTTCTTGGAGTTAAAAATCTGTTAATAATTAAGAGCAGAAAAGTACATATCCCTGTCATGTTTAATTATGAAACAATTTTAAATATTTTTAATTAAAATTGAATAGTATTCAGTAGATCAGGAATAATTAGTCTGTAGTTATAACACATATCTGTTATGTTGTCTGTAATGAAAAAGTAGTTTAAAATTGAAATATGTAATGAGCTCTGCACACTGAAGAACAAGGCAGCCTCAGCTACAGTGTTCAATCACTTACTCTTTCCAAAAGAACTTTTTGTTGTTATATTTTTTCTATCTTTTTTTTTTTTTTTAAGCATTTATCTGTGTCAACAATTGTGTTAAAGATGACATAGAGTTATGTCTTTTGTACTGGGCTGAAATTTTTGTTATTCTCCCTAGTGCATGGGGGCATTATTTATGTGGTCCCTAAATAATAGGTTGGAAAAGACCTTGAAGGTTATTTAGTCCAGCTTTTGACCAAACACCATTATGTCCAGCAAACCACAGCACTAATGCCACCTCCAGTAGTTTCTTGAACACTTCCAGGGATGATGTCTCCACCCCTTCCCTGGCCAGCCTGTTCCAATGCTTAAGTGCCTTTTCAGTGGAGAAGTTCTTCCTGATGTCCAACCTGAACCTTCCTGGTGCAGCTTGAGTCCATTTCCTACCATCCTGCCAGGTTTCCTGGGAGCAGAGCCTGACCCCCACCTTGCTCTGACCTCCTTCCAGGCAGTTGTAGAGAGTGGATAAGGGTCCCCCTGAGCCTCCTTTCTTCCAGGCTGAGCAACCCCAGCTCCCTGAGTTATTCCTCACAGGATTTGTGCTCCAGACCCTTCCCCAGCTCTGCTGCCCTTCTCTGGACTCGCTCCAGACCCTCAGTGCCTTTCTTGTAGTGAGGGACCAGAACAGGGGGACAATCCCTGCCCTGGTCCTGCTGCCACACTGGTGCTGATGCAGGCAATAGCCAGGCTCAGAATGAGATATCTGTCAGATATCTTATTTAGCTCCAGAATAAGGTATCCAGAATTTCAGTCCCGTGTCTTTACATAGTTCCACCCCTTGCCTTGCTTTGTTTCTCATTCAAAGCAGTTGCTTTCTACTCCTCCACATGCTCAGGTTTCTTCCCTATGGAAACCTAGACAAAATAGTGAGTGGGATTTTCTGCACGCCCTGATCTTACCCAAGTGTGGAGACAGGGTCTTTTCAGGACATGAAAGCTCCCATGTGCTTTGTGCTCACCACTCCACTTACAGCCTTGGGTACCTAAGCACTGCAGATAAGTGCCGAGACCTTGAATTTTATTTGATATTCTATGTGAAGCAATTGTAAAGAGCAAAGGATGAGCTTAATGTGCTCCCAGTAACGGTGCTGCCAAGGAGACGTGTGGTTGCATTCTTTATTAGCTGCAGTTTCCCAAGAGTTTTGCTGCTCAAGAGAAAAAAAATTCAAGGCTTCTATACTTTTAGGAAGTGTGTGCACAGGCACGTGGCAGCTGTACAGTCAGAACACTTGACCAAGGGGAAATTTCTCATATTTTTCCACTAAGCACAATTCTTTTGTCCTGAAACTCCATCTTTTTAATTCAACCTTGTGTTGACTTCAAAAAAAGTTTTCTGCTTAACATTTCTAATTGTTTCTAGTTAAATCTTTTGAAACATCAGTAGCAGACTGAAATGTCTGATGAAATGAATAGGTAGGATATTGGGTGTTTTTTTGTATTTAAGTGATATTCTGTTACCTGTGTGATTGTTTTGTAGTGTGTGATCCTTGGAGAGCTACAAATGGAAAAACACACGCTGTCCAGCAAGATCACAAGACACAGAGAATGAAAACCTGAATGAAGGCCCTTCATAGAGTCACAATACACTTGGCAACTTCTCATTTTCACTAATATTTTCACAAATTCTTGACATAAAAACAAACAAATACATAGAAGTAACTACTAGGCAGTCCTACCAAAGTCATTCCAGTAGCCAGTTTTTCCTTCTGTGTTTTATTTCTTCTGACAGGAAACTAAAGAAACCCAAAACCATCATGTCATAAGAATGCAGTCAGTCCTGCTGCCACCATAGTGGTTAGACAGAGGAAGGGAGTGCAGCAGAGAACAGAGAAATTGATGATTTAGGTTAAAAAACTCTGGCATATTTAGTATGTATAGGACAAATCAATGTGTTTTCTACATTTGAAAGTAGAATAAGTTATTTTCAAATTACAGAAATACAAGCTTTAAGTTACTGAACATTTCAAGATGAATAATATGGTGGAGATAGAATATAAGTTTTGATTAATAATATGAAAAGAAACAGCCAAACAAAAAAAATCTCCATGTTATCACACAGGCTAGAAATATTTGAATTTAGATTTATAGTGATTATCTTTGAGTTAGGGAAAAACCCAGACTCCATAACTAATACAATGTTGCTGTTCAGCCTGCCATAGTTCACTACTCTGACCAGCAGGATATCTGGCATTGAATTTAGCCTATCAAGCTCAGAAATCAAGAGTTTTATCTGCCAGGTGACAAATGGTAATGGAAAGGAAGAACATCAGAGACAGCCCTGGAAGAAAGGTAGCTGACACAGAGAGCTGAGGCAGCATTGACATGTTGGCAAACATATGCTTGCAGTGAGAGTGCGTTTAGGAGCTTAACTGCAAAATTCTTCACTCACTCCTCAAACATGTCATGGAAATATAATTCAGCTCAATAATGTGGGTTTTTTTCTTTTGCAGTTTCCATCAGTCTGTAGAGAATAGATTTTAGAGCACCATTCTTACCTTTTCTATTTTTCTTTCTATTATAGAAAACCAAAATGCAGTCTTGTTTCTACCACTCGCTCCCAAAACATTGGGTATATCCACTAATTCTGACATCATGGTCATGTCCCATTTTTGTGTTTAGAAGGAAGTTATTAATATACTCACATTTCTCCAAGGAACATTTGTTGTTTAACTTCATTCTACCTAGACACTTATCTATTTTCTTCAAGTTGCTTTGAGTTTTGCTAGCTTCTCACTGAGATCACCTAGACATAGGTAGAAATAAAACATACCCTGTTATTAAATAATTCCCCATAATAAAATAACCCATAATATTGGCACAGAGATTGATTTCTTCTGTCAGTCAGGAGATTGTGGCTGGTTGAAAAATGAGAATATGCATGGTAAAAAGAAAAAAATCCAGAACTCTGAGGTAGTAAAAGCTCATGCTTCTGCTATTTGGTATTCACCAACTTCTCTCATACTTCTGCTCTGTGCTGTTGGTCAGTGGCTCCTTTGCTCAAAGGTTTCCTTTCTTCCCCAGCTGTGCATACACAAAAAGTTCTCCATGCCATAGCATTTTCATCAGTCTCAGCACTAATTTTGTAGCAGTAAAAAGTTCATAATATGAAAAAGGAAGAGTCCATTAATAATGTTTTGGGGTTTTTAAAATATTTTGAATATAGACAAGGCTCAAATTTTTCAATGACTAAAGTCCTTTCTAAACAAGGTCCAGAGTTATGTGACTGCATTTTTATTTTTGCCAGAGATTCCAAGGGAACACCTGCAGTTAGAATGATTCCCACATATAACAAAACCATAAATAAGTAAAAAGGCTTCAGTTTGTTATGCCTTTGATTCTGTGGTGTGGCTGGCAGCTTCAAGAAATGATGGAGTGGATGGAATCCCATCATGATCTGGACATAACAGAAATGTCATTATTATCAGTAGTTGCCTAAGTGAAATCTGAGTACAGATGTAATTCACTATTTGTAGAACTGCATGCACAGAAACACTGAGGAAAAAAATGTTTCCCATGTAATTAAAAAAACAGAGCATTCTGTAATTGATCCTTGTGAGTCTCTTCCAACTCAGAATATTTCTGTGTAATCAAACTCTTCTTCTAGATAATTAAAGACAAGAGGCAATGTTTTGAGAACTCATCCATAGTGCATGGGTGTGAAGAAAAAGTGCAGGAAAACGAGTAGTAATTCACTAGCAAAAGAGAATGTGATTGCTGTGGAGGACGAAATATTTGGTTAAAAATATTACAACATTTCACATTTCCACTTCCATGTTGCAATCTCATATATGACACTAAGGACAAAGAAACAGAAACATATTGCCCTTTAACTGTACCTTTGATTCACTTTCACTGGAATTTACATTATCTCTCTGGTAACCAATCAAACATTAGAAGATACATTCCCTTCACTATCATTTTCTGCACAGAGCCTTAGGGAAGCTTTCTTTTGAAAAACATAGTGGAGAGACAGACTGCTCTCTTTGGGGCACTTTCACTATTGAAACTATAGAACTTTTTATGTCTTTTTCAGGAAATCATCTGCATTATTATATTATATTAGAAAATTCATTTAATGGCAATATTTAAAAAAATTAAATGTACACTTTCTAGTTCAGCAAAACCAGAACAAAATTGATTAGATTGTTGGAATATGACATAGAATGTCTCAGCTTTTTTCCCTGTAAATATCATGCTGAACTATTCAGGATCTAAGGTAACAGGGGACATGGTAAGTGGATCTGATTGCATTGTGATGGGGGAAAACCCCACAAATTCTAATTATTCCTGGCTTCAACCTTTCATGGTTACTCTTTTTCTTGTTTGTTTTTTTTTTTTTTTTTGTTTTTTTACTTATTTAATGCATGTGTGTGTTTTGCTTTGTTTTCCTTTTTCATCTCCATCCTTGTAGCAATTTTATTTGGACCTAAGGAGGAACTGTGTGACCTCTTAGCACAAGCCAGAGTTCCCCTTTCTGTGCTAGTACCTCCTCTTTGTGCTGTTGATCAAAACCAAAAGGAGGCACTTTGTTGCCAAAGTTCAGGTTTTGTCATGAGCCCTGTGACATCTCTTGTTTCTAATTCAAAGCACCCCAGTGTGGAGATGGAGCTCTGTGGATCCAATCCATGTGTCAGGGGTGGCTGGTGGCAGGCTGGTGGCAGGAAAAGTGCTACTCTGTGATTTATCTCAGCCCCAGAAATTTCAGCCTCTGACCTAGGGAACAGAGTTAGTCATTTTCCACCACAGGGCAATGCTGGAAATGCTCCAGGAGCAGCTGTTGAGAGGTAGAACAGAGCCTAAGGCTCTTCAAAACCTGGGAACTCCTCCCTTATTACTGTGCCTGAGATTCCCAACCTTATTAGTGCCTGCAGGGCGTGAGCTGAAATCTCTCAAGCAGAGGTGGCTGCCCAGAAGCACAGATTGTTGGTGCAGCCACCTGAGCCTTAAGTGTTTTTAATTTGGGCTGTTTGCTCATCTCCACCTAACAGACAAATATTTTTAATAATAGAGCTACATGATGAGAGGAATGAAGACTGGCATTAACAATAAAATGAACAACATAACATAAAGGCAGGTTTTTCCGTCCCTCTAAGTAATTTGCATTAGTGAAAATTTATAGCAGTACAGTTTTCTGCTGAATTACAACAAGCATTAGTATGAGGGCCTGCATGCTGAACATTTGTGAAATAACAACATCTTCAAGGGTATACCATTACACTCTAAATGCTAGTATTATTTTAAAAGAAATCATATTACTTTTAACATTTTCATTATGCATAGAAGTCATAATGAGACACAATGCTGTGTTTGCTAATATGTCTCATCTATATTTTCACAGAAGAGAATTTTAAATATTTATAGCAACAAGTGTTTATGTTCAGGAATTTGCTTTGACAATGCAAATTCCTTAAACAAAGTTGAAATACACTTTAATTCAAAGCCTAGGAATAAAATGCCACTATCTTATAGCCTTAGATTTTTTGGTACATTGCATGAATCTACAAAATTTTATCTGTTTTCACCCTCCTGTGCTTGTTTCTCTGATCCCCATCTAAAAACACCTGACCCAACAGAGCACCTCACCAGTGAGGCAGTGAAAGGATTGGTGTCTACTCATGGAAAATGCCTGAGAGCTCAAACTGTCCAAAACTCTGCTGAGTATCAGATTCGTAATCCCACTCTGCTGACAACTTTAGCAGTGCTTCTGAAGAGGCGTTTGCAGCACAGGAGAAGGAAAATGCCTCATGACAACCTGCACAATCCTACATTATTTACTACCTATCTGTAAAGCACAGCTTCGGCTGGCAGGGAGCGTTAGGGCTGAGAAAGGGAGAGGCGTGCTGCTGCTTTGAGAAATGCAAATAAGATTAGAGTTGCCAGTGCCTGCTGAGAGGTAAATTTCTTTTCCAGAAGCTGAACACACCTTTTTTCTGAAACAGCATCTTTGTTCATGGGGGCTGCTAGCCTGCATCCATCTGCCACACTTAAACCCTGAACCTGGTAAATAATCTCTGCACATTGAGTGCAGCTATGTTAAAATATGTAATGTCTTCTTGTTATACATGTCTAATCTTCCTTTGGCAGTGAACTAGTAGTTTGTCAGCCTGAGTTCCTTTTCATTTATATACTTGTTTTGCTCAGTGCAGGTGAGGGCAAAGAGGGGAGGCAAAAGGGGGAATTCAGGGAGTAAGCAAGCTGTACCAAACAGCTGGGGTGATCAGCTTGTGAGTCCAGATACAAGATGTCATCTGCTACAGCTCACCTGATGCACAATTGCTGTTCCTGCACTGCTGGCAGGATTCATGAACCAGGTATTAGACACAGACATTCGGTTCAGGTGGGATAAATGTTTGAATTGATAAAGCTATTGCAATCAGCCAACTTCAGAAATTATCTATTTGATGATGTGATTTCAGATCTAAAATTTACTATGGATACCCATGGCCATATTCTAGTATGCTTTGCAAATGATTAATATTGAAAGCTACTAAGTCTTCACTTAGGTCAGAAAATTCTTGGCCAGAGACAAGACAAGTATGGACATACTGAAATAAATCTCTGGTAAATGCAAGTTTTTCTGCTTTGGTTTTTAATTCAGTGTTTCTCTTTCTTTTCACTGAAGAACAGTATGCTTTCAAGCAATCTAAGAGATTTCCACACTCCTAAAATACATCACACTGAAACTGTTAAGTGGAATCTGAAATGTGTAATAAATAGGCTCGGTTTGATGACATTTAAAGGAAAATTTCACACACAGAATCACTCGCACACAGAATCACTGGGTTGGAAGAGACCTCCAAGACCATTGAGTCCAACCCAGCCCTAACACCTCAAGTAAACCATGGCACTGAGTGTCACATCCAGTCTTTTTTTAACACATCCAGGGATGGTGTAGATAGAGACAGTGTATCTGTTTCCAGGCTTTTTGGGAAAAGAGGGACTGAAATGGTCTCCCAAGATGCTTGTTTGAGGAAAGTTTCTATTTAAAAGTCAGGCATGCCAAGAATTTTGCATAATCGAGACTGACTTGCAAATACCTCAATTATCAATCAACACAATGAGAATCTATATTCTGCAGCCTGTCAAATAGCTGGCCTTTACTGCAGAAGCAGTTATTGAAGGAATGGAGAGAAAATAACTAATGGTTGTTATAAATATTCTCTCCTGGTTGCACTTTATTTTTTTTTTATTTTTTTTTTTTTTGCTTTCATGGGCCCTTGGGGAAACTAATACAGTCAAACTTTGCAGCTACTTCCATCCTAGTGGTGTCAAATACCAAGATCGGGGCTTGCCACTTCTCCTGCCAAAGTTTGGCTATGAACCCATGGAAAACCCTTTCCCTGAGTGGTTGTTGTGCATCCCTGGCTGTGGGTACTCAGGCTGTCTCATAGCTGGATATCTTCCCTCACATGGCCAGGTGCAGATCTCTCTCTTTCCCTGTTCTTCTGCTCACAGTGCAGCCCTTGGCTTTCCTGACACATCACCATCACCTGTCAGCACTCACAGACAAGCTGCCTCCTCTCTGGCAAGGAGTCTGAGACCCTGCACCTCCTCACAGTGCCACACTCAAGGTAGCCCAAAAAAGCCACCAGGTCTTTAGGGTGCGAGCAACCCGAAGCAGTCTGGAGTCTGCTTCCACCCTTCTGCTGGGACAGCTGTCCTGGGGAGGAGGTGATTTCATCCTCTCCTCCTGCAGCCTGTCTTTGTGTGGAGCTGTGCCTTCTTCCCTTGTGCTTCAACTTGGGGTGAATCCTCCGCTGAGGCTTTCAAAGATGCAGAGCAGAGTGTTCCGGAGAAAGCTCACTTTGTACCTAAGGGCATGAAAATGTTGCCATTAACTCCTGTCTGTGTTCCAAATATTTATAAAAGAGTAGATTTAAGATGTGCTAACAGCTTCTGAGAAGTATTGGTATTGCTCACACTGATCAAAACCACTTCCAAGGTACATGTTGTGCTGCATCTCCAACTTCCCACACTCAGCCTGTCTTCCTGACTAGGTCAGCAATCTGACCCGAAGCAGATGATTTTTTTATTCTCCTTAGAGTGACTGAGACATTCCCACAAGACACATTTCCTCTCTTCTGAGAATTTCTGTGTATTTATATGTGAAACACTTGTCCAACAGACAGCAGCAGGCTTGTGCACGGCAGGTCGTGCATCAGGCCACTGCAAGGAAGGGAATAATCTTTACACAGCCGTGCATCACACAATGTCCCCGCGTCCCTAGGGAAGTCCAACTCGTATGACAACGCTGCAGAACAAGCATCGTTCCCTTTTGGCACCCAAAAAAAGCAGGAACCTCACCCTAACGATGAAACCTGTGGGTGAGCGGAGCCCCACTCCCCGACACCCCACATCAGCCCTGCGGCTGCCTCCCTCGGGCTCCGTGCAATAAATACCCCAAAAGCCATGGCAGAAGGAAGCG
>NC_031768.1:9356253-9433908 GCF_001522545.3 Parus major
TCCCTCAGCACCTCCCTCGGGTTCTGTGAAATAAATACCCCAAAAGCCACGGGAGATGGAAGCGGTCCCTCAGCACCTCCCTCGCCCCCGCGGTCGCTCCAGGCGCTGGGGACGCGCTGGCCCCGCGCATCTCCCGCCAGGTGGAGCAAGAAACCAGGATTAGACATTCCCGGTTTCCCCGGGGTCTGCTGCTTTTTGGCTGCTCCTTTTTGATTATTTTTTAATTTTTAAATTTTATTAATGGTGTTCTCCCCCCCAAACTCCGCCGCTCTTAAATTTGTGTTTTTTTCTGAAACTGGGGGTTCAAAGCAATGGTGAGGCAAAAGGGGAAGCCGGCATTTATTTCTCCTTTCGATGGCCCGGGAGCAGGTGATGCTCTCTGCATTTGCAGCGATAAAGAAAGGGTGGTGAGAGGGGTAGAAGGTAGGGAACACAGAGAGCTGCATAAATCCTCCTTCTGCGTGTATACCAATTACAGCAGGAAAACAAAATTTAAAAATTTAAAAAGGCAGGTCACTCTTTTTGCATTAGTGGGGAAAAGAAAGGTTGTAAAATCTATTCCTATACACAGCAGCATAAAATTCACATTAACATCTCATTAAGTCTAGATGCACTTAGGGACTGATCCAAAGGCCATCAAACTCAATGGTAGACTTTCCATTGCCTTCAAATGGGATTTGGATCATGCTGTTAGAGATTGGCAAAAACTCATATTAACAAAACAAAAAATTCCTGACATTACCTAAAAGGCTATAAAAGCATTTCTATTCCTTTTTCTGGGAAATCCCTTTTACAGCTGATCAAATGTAATCACAGCAGCCACCTTGATGGTGAAACTTCCAGTTAGACTAAAATCAACATGGTTGAGGGACCAACGCAAATGACAGCACTATTTCACCAAAATTGAAGTGGAAGTTTCTTTTTTAATCATAATAAATTATTTGTAATAGCAGAGGTAAACCTGAAGTATTCAGAGATTAATTTAAATGCCATGTAAATACCATTTTAAAATGGGAAGAGATAAAAAACTGAAATCTAGTTCAGGAAAACCATATGCTTGTTATGATAATGTTTTACACAGGTTTGGTGCCCTAATATGAACTAAAATAACTAAAATGAACAAAAAAGTACCAAATTAGATTTTATGTGAGCAGAACCAAACCAGTTTATTGTGCATAGTGCATTTAGAGAGCTCAGTACATGATATCATCAGTAATGACTCTGTTTTCATGTGTGGAGATGAAAAGTAGCACATTAAAAAAATAAATTAGTTCAAACTTCACTTACTCTTTTGAAATGCTGTTTCTAGCAGGGACAGTCTGGAGCAGAGACTCCAGCTCTGATCAGGGTTCTTGTTCAGATGGCCTTAGATGGGACTGTCTTACTTGGCTGATGACAGAGATGGGCTGAAAATTTACTGTGCAAGTTCGGTGCTTCAAAAGAAAAAATAAGTGAAATGACAAATATCTAAAATTTTTTGCCCTAAGTATTTAAAAATTGAAACTGACATGTCAAATGGGATGGGCCTGAGACTTGTAATGATTGTCCTTGGTATCAAACTAGAAAAGAAATTGTTTTGTCTACCTACTCTGTGAAGAGAGCTCACTAACACTTAATATGAAGCTCAAAACTACACACCTAGGCAGCACAAAATCTGAAAAGTATAAAAGCTAAAACTTAAGGCATCACTGGAAGCTGCAACATCCACAGAGGATAAGCAACATGCTGCCACTTTTATTTGTCATCATCCAAGGGAGCCCAAAGTTTAAGTGGAGATTTCTGTGGAGAACACTTGAGGATTTAGGTGTTGAGTGCCCACGTGGAAGCTGAAATCCTTTTGTGAATCTGGGCATTGGTTAGAAGCTAGCTAAATTTTATACTGTGTTCTGAAACCAGTTATTGCATGGCTTTATTTTCCATTATTCTGTGGGAAGCTTACCTTTACTTTTAAAATTCCAGGATGAATTGTTTAGACATATCAAGCTGTTCTCCAGATTTTTAGTTCCCCTGACAGAACTACATTAAGAAGAAAAAATTAATGAAAATGCTGCAGCATCTAAATTCATTCTCTTAACAGAATGGAACATTTCTGTTGCTGGTAGATAAATCAGAAAACTAGTCATTTAACTGCATGCCCAGTCTTTTAATCTACAAGTTGAATGATTTGCAGGGAAAGACAAAATCAAAAAAACCCCACAACATTTTGAATGCTGCTGGTGCTGTCTTCTGTGGCCATCCAAGCACATGCTGGGCTTTCATAACAGTGGTAATATTAAATGAGAAATTAATTACTTAGCTAGGGTGATGATGGCATGCTCTCCATGGCTGTGGCCATTTTCTCTCAAAACACAATGAGCATGGAAATGCAGCTCTGGCTGTTGTCTTTATTTAATGTGAAGCACTATTAGTGAGTCACACCAGCCTCTTGTAATTATGTTCAGTTTCTGTATTTGCTGGCAAGCATACAGGATTTTCAAATAATATAGAATGTCTAAATTTCACATCTTGAGAGGTAAATCTATGCCTTAAATAGTTTAGTGGTAAGTATTGCTTGCTTCTGTTAATGTTTTACACTTCTACCCTGCCTTTGGATGCCAGATAATGGATTCTTAACCAGATCCTCAAATACTTCTCTGGGAGAGATAAATATCATTATTATCCAGAGCAGTGTAGAAAGGAGAGGTGATCTTTCTAAGTCAATTCATTGAGACAATTTAGCTTGAAAGGCCTGATAACCCAGTTATAAACACACAAAGGCAGCCTGGCCAACCTCCAGAGATTTTTTTTCTTTTAAATTTATCTTTAAAAAATGATTATAATGACAACAATTTTATTTTTCTTTAAATCACTCATGGATTCTGAGCATTATGGATACTCATTCTTATTTGACTTGAAGAGATAGAAATTTCCACTCTTTTAAATTTCAGCTGATAATCTCGCAGTTTGACAAACAAAGCCTAAAATCTGTATATAGATCAGGAAGTATTACAAAATGTTGGAGATAGCTATTAGACTTGTATAGGCTTTGAGTTTTTTTCCCTTTAAAAAACCCAGGAAATTAAATTTTGCAGTGATCAATGAATTAAACCTAATCAGCTACCTTCAGATTTAATGCATGTGAAGTTTTTTGTCTCAGCTGACGAAGACAGGAGGAGGTAGGGTGAGTGGGTGCTAAGTGCTGTGGGCTGTCAGTAAGAAATCCTTAGTGTCATGCTGAAAATTCCATTGCTTTAACAGTGGGACAAATAACTGAATCACATCTGACTCAACAGCACTTTAAACCACTCAAATAATAATTAATAGGTTTCTTTCAATTTTCATTAAAATATATTAATATAATTTCCTATATTAATACTTAATATTAATTTATAATTAGACATATGAAACATAAAATCCCATTAATTCATCAATATATATTTTATTAATTTGAAAAATAATGCAAATTACTTACAGTTGCTTCCATGCAGGACTAAACTCAGCTTTCCTCAGACACACTGGTCATCTATGGATATAGTTGTTCATAGGTAGTTTATTGGGCAGATGGTTTTCCTGTGCTTTCAAGTGTGCCTGTTAGTGTGAATAAGTGTGTTGAATATACCACTTTATTGTGTTTTTTTTGTAGAGGGGGACTCAAGTCCTCCACTCGTTTATTTTGTCAGACATTAATGTTTTTCAAAAGTACTAAGTGTTTTCAAATACAGAGATTAATAGGAAGGCATAGAGGAAATCAATGTTTCAAGCTGGTTTTTATCATAGAATTACTTTGGTTGGAAGCTGACTTAAAGACCATCTCATTCCAGCCCCTCTGCTGTGGGCAGGGACACCTTCCACTAAACCAGGTTCCTCAAATCCCCATCCAACCTGTCCTTGAACTCTTCCAGGGATGGGGGCAGCCACAGCTTCTCCATTCCTGTGCTTTACCACCCTCACAGAGGAGAATGTCACCCTAATATTTAATCTAAACCTGTTCTCCTTCAGTTGAAGGAGAACTTACCCTTGTCCTATATGATGGTATTATTCATTATTATAGAATAAGATTTTTCATTTTGACTTGTGTAAGTTCACTTAATTCCATGAGCATCCTTCAAGTAATGAGGAGCTGCTCTTGACAGAGGCAAAGTATCTTGGGGAGCAAAGTGATTAATGACCCTTCTCTGCACTGGGCTTTCAAGAGAGTACTGAGAGGTCCATTTCAATGGTCTCAGTGCCACAAGGACACCAGGATAACACTGGAGCAGGGATAGGTGGATATTAATCCCCCAAATGAGTGCTTGCATATCTCACCCCTCTCATATCAGACAGAGCATCACCTTTCACAAGTTCTGCTTCCTTTTTTTCTGTGATGAGATGAGGAGCCTTTGCTTCTGTCTTTGTGTCTGCCCTGCAAGGGTGCAGTGCAAGCTGCTGGAAAGCCTCAAGGCAGGTGTGAGGTGCTCAGTGCCCACACAGTTCTGCTTGCCCCACTGAACTGAAGGAACAGCTTCTCTGAAGTGAAACACCGGGATTTCTCCAACATCCTCAGTCAATAATTGAGACATCCTTGAAGAGAGGATATGTAATTTTGAAACCTCAGCCAGTTGCATAGTTTGTTTGTGTTCATGCTCAGGAAGGCTTTAGATGAGCTGACTTGAAGTAGGAAGGCCAAAATCAGGTTGGGAGAGGTGGGAAAAAGGTTTTCTTTAGAATCTTATGAGATTCTGTAAATAATCTTTATAGTTTCTTCATCTAAAACATCTTAAAAATGGCAAATTTGATGTTTGTAGTAAAAATAATGTAATAATTAATTCAGATAATCAGATCTAGGTTGTTGCCAGGGAAATATCCTGGTACAAATGTAGCTGGGCAGTCCCTTGCCAACATAACTCTGTGTGTGTATGTACTTTCAGGTTCTACCATTCCCTGTGCCAAAGTGTGTCCTTGCTCTGACACACAACCGATTTCCCATAAATGCAAGGATTCCAATTAGCATTAATTGCTGCTGTTGCCGTGCTGCCACCATGTAACATCATTGTGGGAGGAGAGCATGTTAGTCACAATTGTTCTGTGGACAGGAAAGCTGAAGCCTAGGACAGATTGTTAATGGAAAAAGAGCCAGGCATACTTTTTCTGTTGACTTCCCTTTGGATTTGCTCTTGTTTGATTGTTTGGCTTTGCGTGGTAGAAGAGAAAGGTCACCAGCACTGCAGTTAAGAATAAATTATCTTCACTATTTATTCAAATATTCTAAAATACATGTTGATTTAATAGGAGGACATATGAGAGACAAAGTGAGCACCTTTATCATTAGAAAAAAAACTGATGCTATTTATGACAAGTACCTGAACTAAACTATTTTCACAGCAAAGGAGGATGTTTTCTTAGTCCATATTTTAATGGAGGTATGAACTGGGTGGTTCTGCTCTAAGAAAGTGACTATTAATATATGTTAATATAGCTTGTCTAGAAAATTGAGGAATATTAATCCATGCATTTATGGCCTTAATTGGATTGAATGCTTGTAAATAGATAAGTGAAGCAACAGAACAAAGCAAAATCAAGATCTTTAGAAATGCCATAAAATAATGTAAAAGGAGTTTCTACAAAGTTTATGTCTTCTTTTGCTGATAACAAGATTTCATATCCTTTGTAAATTCTTTTTCTGTTTCTTCAGTCTGAAAAATCTGAACTCTGAAGGTCTTGCAGCAAAGAGCAAAAACAGTTCTGGCTAATCTTCATTACAGCATTCTTAAGGAACATCACTCATCATTAACAGAAACTGAGTGATCTACAATTATGTCAATACTGCAAATTAAAGTGCACTTTGTGTTTCTGGATTTTATTAATTTATGTGTTTCTGTTTTTTTAGTAAATTATCAGTAGGAAAAATTCCACAGAAATAACCCCATGAAAGTTAATCAGTGCTGCAAAAGGGATGGTAGCATTTTCCTACCCAATAGCATAGCACAGAACATGACACATACTTAAATAAAAATTGCTGTTCTCCTTGAAAGATATATTCTGTAAATTATCTAGCAATGTTGTTTCTGCAAAGACTTAGAAAATATTTCAAGACTTTGGCTTGGGGGCATGTGTGGGAAGATGGGAAGTCAGAGTCAGAATTCACACATGCATTATTATAGTACTTGAAGAAATTTCTTAAAAGGAGACAAAGATAGGATTAAATCTTCTAGAGATGATTGTTGCTTTCCCCTAAGGTCATAAGTGTTTTGTACAATTCTCTCTAACCTGAAGAGAAAGTTGTTTCTAGAGTTAACAATTTGGTCTCCGGACCAAATTCAGCCTGACATAATTGGGTTCAGTTCCATTAACTTCTGAAGAGTTTTGTTCTCTGACAGACTTGGATTTGGATTGAAGATTCTGTAGTCACCTAGAAATTATAAAAAACTGCTCTTTCATCATTTCCTGTGATCATGCTTATATAAATGAAAACACTGACAATGTGTGAAGGGGTCCTCAAAATTGAATTTCACTATCAAGATATTTCTTTGATTGGTTACAAGCTTATTCATCTTTATAATGACTTATTCATGTGGCAATTAATTTTCAAGACCAAAAGATTCTAGATTTGATAGCCATATAAATTGCAGGAAATATGAATTTTTAAATGTGCTTTTTCTAACATGTTGCATGATCTTCTGAGTTGACATCACACTGACTACAAATTCTTCACAGAAATATTGGAAATTACCAGTCAACCTGCTGGTTTTGAAAGTATTTTTCTATTTTTTCCACATTATATGATGTTTAACATGCTATTCTATCCATTTTTATAGGTGTATTTTGTTTTTCCAACAGAATTCAACAGAAGTATGAAACTTAAATATTTTATGATGCATGATTCTATGTGATGTGATGTGAAGCTAATGACAGATTTTCCCTTAGTTAGTACAGGAAACTTCACACATTCACCTGCAGAACATGAAGCAGAGTTTGGTTCAGAAGTGGAAATACATTTTTGTTTAAATTTGAAAGCTATAATAAAAAATAAATCCTTGTGAGAATGTGTGGTATGTGAGAGAAGAGTAACAATAATTACCAGATGACAATTGGTCTTCTTTGAAGACTTTTCTCTTAGTGTTGTTTGTAGCCACTGTCTGAAAAAGTAGAGATTCAATATTTCCCTTACATATAAATAATAGTAATAATGATAATAACTATTAATAATAATAATAATTAATATTACTTCAGATGGCCTAGTGGGTCTAAGAAACTATCTCAGGAATACAAGAATTATGCAAAATCCACTCTGAAATGGGTTCTCCACTTAGAACTGTAGGCAAATGCTCAGGTGGGATAAAGCACAGTACTATTTTCCCAAAAACACACCATGAAGGAAATCAGACATTTTACTTCTCTTTACCATTTAGTTAAATACTCAGCAAGCTATATTAATCATAAAAATGTGACAGGCAGGAAATAAGAAATTAAGTATGCCACAGAAGCACCTTTCATTGCACTGAAAGAAATGTGATATTAAAAATGCTTTGCAAAATGTGCAATATTTGTGACGTAGGTGAGCTGCAGATGCTCATTTCCCCATTTTTATGTACTTTAAATATAGAACTCTAAATGTAGAAATTAATAAAGGAGGAAAAAAAATCAAAATATTCTTGCCTACAATCAAAGGGACAATAAAGTGATTACTAATTGCATTAGGCTTTCAGATGCCTGCACAGTCTTTGAAGCTCATGTCCCATTGAGATGTGCAGTGTAGAAAGTTCATCCCCTTTTCATTGCTGTTTTTGCCAGCCTTCAGCTAAAATGGGCTAAACATGGGAGAATCACATCCTTTTAATATTAATCATGGCTCTATTTAAATATACAAAAATTACTAAGACTGACAGTTATCTTCATATTTCTGCATCTTAATAAGTAGCCTGGCCTTAATCTTTACAGCCTTCACAGGGGACAGGAAATGCTCAAAACATCTAAGACTCCATTAGCTTCACCAAAGGCTTTAATATCATGCTAAATGCTCATCATTAGGACCACAGATTTGAAAATGTTGACTTTCTCCCCCAGTCCAGACTGTAAATCTGTAGCAGATCAGTGAAATATTTGCCACCATGCCACACAAACAAACTTGTCAAATCTTGGTTTCATATTCTCGTCAAACACAGAATAGCTGGGGAATTTTTGTACTTCATACAAGGAAGATTTTCACAGGGCTACAGAGATAAAACATGATTATATTTACCCCCAGGATTTGTACCCTATGAATGTGGTTCATAAAAAGTAGCACTGACCAGATCACCAAACTTGATAGGGCCAAGATCGAGGTAAAACAACCTCTACTGCAGTGACTGAGAAAAGGGGCTGAGTGTACCCTCAGCAGTTTGCAGGTGATGCAACACTGGGAGGAGTGCTTGATGCAGAACGTGGATGTGCTGATGTTCAGGGGGACCTTGGAAGGCTGAGGTGAGTCTGCAGCATCCTTGGGAAGACAAGCAAAGGGAAGTTCCAAGTCCTGCACCTGGGGTGGGGTAACACCAGCACCAGGCACCAGTAGGGGTGGAGCTGACCAGCTGGGAGGCAGCTCTGCAGGAAATGTCCCAGAGGATTCCTAGCTGGACACAGGGCAGCAAAACCCAACAGCACCTTGGGTGGAGCAGCACCTGGAGGTCAAGAGAAATGATCCCTCCTCTCTTAGCAGTATGAGAGGTCATGGACATGCTGGAGTGAGCCAGCAAGGGGCCACAGAGATGACTGAAGGCTGGAATATCTTCCATCTGAGGGACACTGGGAGAGCTGGGACTGCTCAGGGAGAGGTGAAGGCTTTGGGATCTTACCAATGCCAAGGGTGATGAGTGCAGCAAATGTAACAGAGTCAGACATCTCAATGCACCTCAGCAAGAGCACGAGAGGCAGTGTGTGCAAAATAAAACACAGAAAGTTCTGTCCAAACATAAAAACCTTTTTCCCTGAGAGAAAAATCAAGCACTGGATGTCCTGAGATATTGTGGGATATCCACCACTGGAGATATTTGAAACCCAGACAGATGTTTAGCAAATGTCTCCCAGTAACTCTGCTGCAAGATCTACCTTCAAATAGTTGTGTGGATTGCCTGGGACACTTAGGAGTGTTTTCTGCAATACTTATAACTGAAATCTAAGGCAACTTGTTACATTTTTATAGTTAGACTCACACAAAAGCAGGTATGTGTGTGAATGTGCTAAAGGATGTGTGATGCAGGGATGGACCACAGCAGTTTTTAAAAAACCTAAGCATATTCAGATAGGTAAAAGCAAATTTAAATGGATGAAAGGGGCAAGGGTGCAATTACTGCTAGCTATGCATGGACACAAACAGGCAGGAGAGTCTTTAATCTCCCTTTACAGTTTCGGATTATGAGAAATACTGGGTCAGAAGGCAATTTACTTCTGAAGGAGAAGTATAGAAGTTTCTTTCTGGATCTCTTTCACAGGATTAACATTTAGATATATATCCAACAAACATATCATTTTTGAGCTTTGCAAAGTGAATCAAAAGACAAAAAGAAAAGAATTGTGTGCTTTGCCCACAATAGCAAAAATTGCCTTGTCCAAATTCTTTTCAGCAGTAGGACTCTCTCAAATAGCAGTAACTTTTATCAATATTAGTCCAAGAGAAAATTAGGTTTTGTTCTTCACATGTGGAATATGGTATCTGTGCTAAGAGGCTGTATAAATACTTTTAAAGAACATGTTCTTTGGGATTCTCATGAGGAATCTTGTGAAAGGCTGATGTGTATTGTCTTTATCATAGTGTGCTTTGACAGCAAAATGAATGTCTGTCTCAGTTCATTTACTTCTTCCAAAGGAAACTGATTTGCAAATTTTTTTGCTAGCTCATCTCTTATTTAATCTAACTGCTTATAATTAGTCTAGTAATTAATTTATGAATTATTATTATTAGTTTATTCATATTTAGAGATGGACACACTGACAGTTTCTGTAATGACATCTAGCATATTCTCTGTCCCAGAGTGATCTGTTTGCTGAGTTTACCATAGCTTTGTGGTCTGGTCTTACTGGTTTCTACAGCTCTATATCCCACTATGATATTTTGTGAACTTTATTGCTGTAGGATGACATGAAATGCAGCTGTTCTACTTGCAAACATT
This sequence comes from Parus major, assembly GCF_001522545.3. Classification (NCBI taxonomy): domain Eukaryota; kingdom Metazoa; phylum Chordata; class Aves; order Passeriformes; family Paridae; genus Parus; species Parus major. Next base: position 9,366,357 of record NC_031768.1, read on the forward strand.
CCCATTTCTCTAATTCACTCAGCCTGAGGTCTTGTGCACACTCTGTTCATCCTGTGGGAGTAATCACAGACAGGGAAACAACTTCACAGACACCTGCACTAGGAGACAAAATCTTGGAAATTGCTAACAGTACTGGCCAATATAGATCTGATTTTAAAAATTAGATTTCTTTACCCATTTTTGCTATTTTGAAATGTGAGCAGATGTGGGGAGTTTTTCGGTTTCAGAAGTTGTATCACCTGAGTAAATACTGAGACAGGGAATCCCTTTGTTTTATTTCTCTGCACGTCAGAAAATGCTGACAGGCAATGAGGTATTGCTTGGGCAAAGGATCAGTTACAGCTTTTTACATGCATCACCAAAAATTCCCTGGTGGCAATCTGCCTAAAAACTGAATGGGGACAAATGAAATCATGAGATTTCAGGAACATGCTGCTGGGAGAGGGTTGACAGGTACAGATGCTGTGAGAGATCATGAGATTTTTTTTTTCATTTAAGGTGCACAGGAAACCCTGGCAGGAGTTTCCAGCCCAAAGTCTTTTAGGCCATTCTGGGCAGGAAGAGGCAAATGAAGCTCAAGCACAAAGCTCCCATTCTGTAGTAGCACAGTTGAAGACAATCAGTGATAAACTTGATATTTCATAGCCAATTATTCCAATGGCAAAATGGCTGAACAGTTCCTGCTGGCAAACACGAAGCACTGAGTTATGTCGCTGCCTTTGTCTCCTGTTTTCCACGCTGGCATAAAGGACTGTGGTCTGCAACATCTCCTGGGTCCAACTGCCTCTTATCTCATTATAAGATGTAATCAAGGCTTCAGTGTAAATTAAACCAGAATATATTGTATTAGGGATATATTCCCACATGTGTACACATGCATACTAAATAATTTATAAATACTGATAATTGTTTCTCTAACATAATGTTGATGCTCTAATGTAGTTCTTTTTAATTGTTCCTGTTAACTTACCAGAAAAGAGAAAAAATAGGATGGAGGGCAAACAATTGCAGATTTGGTAGGACTTTCACAGTGAGGGACAATGAAGAGACTGAAGACATGTAGTTTACAAAAGAGATGGGTGAGAGAAGCATGATAGATGTCTTTAAAATTATGAGTGATATAAAAAGAAAGCAGAAATAAGTCCCTGCTTCCTTGGTCCCATTGGTTTTCTTTTCCTTCCACTGAGCAGTATCATGTGCCTTGCTCAGGATATGAACACTGCTGACTGAGTGATCAATCACACTGTCTCCTTTTTCCTCCCACTCTGATCTTTGAGGCTTTTTCACAATTACTTGGTTGAAATGTTAAGCAGTTCTTGATGGAAGTTCCTTTGCAATGTGCCTCAACTGCATAAGAATGCAATAAATAAATTGTTCAACTAATGTATTCCATTTGAAAGTTTAAAGCAATCATTTTTTTCTTAAATGGTCCAGACTCTTTAGTTTGTGTTGTTTCAATTTAAGAGACAGCAGAAGCTGAACAGATATTCCAGTGATAACCAGGATTTCTGGGTCTGGATTGCTACAGAGGGACTGCTGAAACTGAAGCTGTGTGTAGCACTTTGTTAAGAACAAGTCAAGCTTTCATGACATCATTTTATATTCCCAGGCTATTTCTACTGTTTTAATATAATTTACTAATGATGAAAATTAAAACAACAAATTATTTTTTCTTAAAGCTCAATTATCAAAAATCACATTAAATCCAAGAATTGAAAATTAATGCTAGCTATAAAAAGGTGACATTTCATGAGGCTACAACACTATTTAAGGATCTTTCCAAGTGCATTAATCTTATTCCTTGACCTTTCAGTACAGACACCAAAAATGTTTGTGACATTGTAAATACCACTGGAGCTGAAAGAAAATAAAAGTTTATGGTCTTCCACTGCTGAATAGTCCAATAGTTTTTTCCACTCTATTGTAGAGGTCTTTCTGTAAAGATGAGACACACCACTACTGAAGGAATCTTTTTTTTAAATAATGTTTTTCTCATAACTCTCCCCTAAAAAAAATAAATTCTAAATACTTCAAATGGCTAATTGTAAGTTATTTTGTGCTTAGAGTGAATTCCTGCACATTTTTATGACACAAAGGTACAGTGTAAGCTGTACAGTAATTTCCCAGTGATTTTCAGAGGGACTGTATGCAGTTACAAATGCTGTTGAACATGATTTTGGATTGTTGAATTGAGTCTACACGCAGATTAGCTTTTGTGTTGGATTGTAATTGCCTTAAACCAATTGTACAGTGAGTAATAGCTCAACAGGGAGTACTAGCTCAACATATTTACATAACCTTCTCGAAAAAAACCACAACAAAACACCTTTATCTTTCTCAGGGATTGCCTGGTAATATTTGACTGACTTGCTTTTCTCTCAGGATTTTGTCTGGCAGTCATTCACTGAAAGCTGTGTCCCTCTAGTGCAATTCTACCTACTCCACCAGCTCCTGAGTGGTGTGCAAGCCATCACTCTGCAGCACCAAATGGCTTTGGTCTTCCCTTGCTGGGTGTGTTTCTGGTCTCTGCTGTAAGCTGAGATCAATCTTCAGGTGCTGTTTTTGGCTACAAAGTCATTTCACTGATCAGTTTTCAGTCATGATGACTCCTGCTACTTATGTTACTGGTAGTTAATTCTTTAATCCTCCTTCGTGGTGCATTCTTAATATTCCTGAGCAGATGAACATTCTTTGGGCATGGAAGGTGCTTGCTGACTGAGAGCAGCTTTTGATCAATTCCTTTAGAAAAAAAAAATCAATGCTTGACTGGGAAGGGGATGCAGTTGCATTTCAGGAGTCATGGGCTGAAGGGACCTACAGAGTAAGGTGTGAAAATGGGAGAAAAATGGGAACAAACATAAGGCTTGCTTGGATGTTTGAAAATATTTTAAGGAAGCCCATTCTAGATGTGATGGGAATTAAAAAAAAAAAAAAAAAAAGGTGGAAAATACATGTGATTCTCTCCGGTTCATATTCTAAGGAAAACAATACAAGATCTGACATGGGAAGAAATTCTCAGGTGAGCAATTTTTCTCTCACACTTTTTGAGTCTATGAGTGAGAATTTCTGGCTGAAGAAAAAAAATAAGGTAAATAGATCATTTAGGAAAAGATGAACTAGAAAATTTAGTGATCTCCCAGGACATATTCACAGAGAAGCACAGTACTTTCTACTTTGCATAGGGTATACCATACAACTTCTTTGAAATTTCTATTCACTTCACTGGAATTTTTAGTGCATATGATATGCATCTATTTATTTTTTTTTATCAATGCCTGAACTGTATTTATGCACAACAACTTCAAATGAAAAAGACTGATGTTTTCATCTTATGCTTCTTTTTTCCTAGGATACATCAGGCACTTACATGACAATGCCAATCTTTTTTCCCCCCTCTTCATTTTAAATGCCTCCAAAGTTATCAGGCTTCTAGTGCATCCTCAGTGGATCCAGGTCTTGAAATATTATTTTTTTTTTAATGATAGCTTATTATTATTTAGTCTCTCTTCATATTTTAGCTCTTCTTATTTTTGCTTTTTTCCTGAGAGATGAAGATTACTATATATTCACAATTAAACTGCTTTCCTAGCATTTTCCTTTGTCATATTTCCTCTTAGTTTGAGGCTTTTTCTCTTCTTGAGTGACAGTGAGTATAGTTTAGCTACACAACTATCTATAATAACCTGTTCTGAACACAGAACCGTTCTCTTTGGAAATTAACATCCGCAGGCAATAATTCTATTTCATAAAATCATAAAATAGAATATGTGGCTTGAATTATAAAGCTGGATTTAGGAGTTAAAAATATCCCTTCTTATTCATGTGGGTCCAAGGCACCAGAACACATGCAGTATGAACTCTGAGCTGCATCTCTGTAATACTGATCATCTGAACTAATGAAAACCAAAATATCAAGAGATATACAGATTAGGATGGCCTTATTCTATTTCTTAACTTAGTTCAAGCTCTGCTTCAATTATTTCACAGAACTACTCTAGGACTGAGATGACAGTAAAGATACTGGTACAGCAGCCATCGTTTTTATCTTTTGGAGAAACACATCCAGCTCATCTGTAAGAAAGGCCAAAGAGAACAGAAATCAATACTTTGGTGTTGCTTCTGGACTGTGCTGACCCTTCTGGGCCAGATTACTTGCAAATTGTTCTGCTACCCTTGAAGAATCTGGCATCAGGGAAACTGATATAAATTATTTGTCACCCTTCCTTTCTCCCTTGACATCTCAGGCCAGGTGCAACATAAACTTAATTATCAGTGCTCTGGTATTTACAACTTCACATCAAAAGTAAATCATGACATTAAAATTCAGTAATTAATGAAACAAACTGATTGTACAGGTAAAGAATTACCCCAAGTGAAGCAGTCTCCCAGTTGCAGCATTTAAAGGCTTAGTATTTGTTGTAATGGCATAGACATGGATTTTTGAGGTGCCTCTTCTCGAAGACCCTGCTTCAATTGTCACAGGACCCCTGCTGAAGTTGGCACAATGCTCAATCTGAGATTCACAAATCTCAGTAATTGCCAGTCTACAGCTTTGTAAAAGTAGTCCTTTGGTTCTCTAGTGGTAGTGCACAAAGGCCTCATCAGATAAACATTTCTGCCAACTAATATTTCTTGGAACTCCGGCCTGCAATGCTGTGCCAAGCAATTTGCTAAAAAATTCTACTCTTTGTTTAAATGACATCATTCACTCAAAATCTGACATTAAAAAAAGTTCTTTAAGTGGTTACAGATACTTTTACCTCATCTTTTGACATTTCAACAATTCCTTTGTATTCCTTTGCCATGTTACCTTACACCTCTTTTTTCTATCATCTGCCCTGTGCTTCTGTTGTTTCTCAAAAACATGTTGGCTTTAGAACGAAGTCAGTTGCTTCTCTTCCTTTTTCTTCTTTTTCATTGCTCTCAGTTTCTAGGTGGTCATAGTTAATATGGTTCCCAGATAACCATTTTCATGCCAGAGTTATACCTCTCTTTCTGAAAGGTATTGAGAAATATAAATGTTACATGTTGCAAACTACTCTGACTGGAGGAAATGTTAAATTTTATGTATGTTTAGGGGGCTGCTTTCTGATAACTGCTCAGGTTGTTCTGACTGTGCACTCAAAACTTTTGTGTGCTTTAACATTTGTCCAGCTGTAAGGAAGCAGAGATGGCTGCACCTTGCCCTGTGTGGTGCATTTTGAACATCAGTAAAGCTGTGCAGAGAACACAGCGGGGATGGGAAGGGATAACACAATTTCAGAGATCGCTGGTCAGTGCACAGGGAGTGTGCAGAGGTCAGCTTGGGAGCTGAGTGGGAGTGTAAGCTCAAGACACTGAGAAGTAGCCTGGATCTTTAATAAACACAAACTGTCAAAGCACCAGGTTTATATTTGGTTTGAATGATGGCTTTGTTGGGGAACTGAGCCCTCAATGCCATCTTGGAGCATTGCTGATTTGAGATGAGAAGCATTGCTTCTAAATCACTGAATGCTCATTTCCTCGAGTTCTGATCCATGCTGACTCTTTTAAGTTTATGAGATCACAACCCAGTGTGACCTGGCTGCAGGCCAGTGAGTGAATGGAGTTCCAGGTCTTTCTGACTGCAAATTGAAGTACTCCACTTGACATTAAAGTCAAACCAAAGTCTCATCAGGACAGCACTGCCAAGGCAGTTCTAGTGTGACGTGTTGACATATGCCTGAAATCTGTGTCTCAAATGCTAAATATTTTTGTTCTTACTATGCAAATACAGTACATGAATGTGAACAAACAATAAGGAAGGCAAGCAGTATCACAACACTCTTGGGATTAGGGAATTCTGAACTCCTGTTCTTTTACTGACTTTTATCTTCTTAAAAGTGTATACTTGTCAATTTGCAGGATGTTTTTGAGACCCCTGAATACTAACAGGAATCTACCTAGAAACATAAATTCTGCACACACAGTTCATCCCCTTGGATTCCACACCAGTCCACCATTTAATATTCACTATCTAGTGTCTAAGTGCAGCTTATATAGAAATCTACCTCTCTGCCTATAGACATTATTTATTTACCACTTAATATTGTGCCTTAGCTCTCCATTTCTGTGACAAGGAATCAACTTTTTACTTTTTTGTTTTGGTTTGTTTTGGTTTTTGTTTGTGTTTGAGGATTAATTACTACTATATCTTTGTTTTGAAGATGTAAGACACTCAATTAATTTGAAATGAAACAATTGAAACAATGTCTGTCATTTACATGGTTGCCTAGCAAATAGTATACCAAGTGGAGTTTGTGAAGTGCATGTTGTTAGTGACTTTGAAATATATACTTGCAGCCTGGGGATAAAGATGACAGTCAAACCTGAGACGTGAGAGTAATCAGAAGGCTGCCTGGAACAAGCAGTATAAATGTAATCTTCTAATCAGCTAACCCCTTTTCACCTCGGTGCTGGTCACAGCAGAACATCAAGTACCACAAGAACAAAATGTAAAATATGTCAAAAAATAAACATCCCAAGAAACTGGGTTCTATATCTCTGTGCAATTAGCTACTTTCTTTTTCCAAATGTTCAAAGCATATTTTTGGCTCTGAGAATTAGAAGAACGCATGGAGCTTTTTGTCTTAGTTTTAGTTCCTTCTATAACGACAACAACTGTAATATTGTGGTTAGATTGTGTCAGAAGCTATTGCTCCAGCACAGAGAACAATGTTTCTCAAGTGCAGTCTGAACAGAAAGAATACTTCACTCAAGTATTATTTTCCAAGCATTCAAGTAATTATTTCCATTGCCATTTGCTTTGGTTTTAATGGATTGTAGCCTGAAACAGGATTTTGGTCTTTGTGGTTTTGCCCAAAATCTAGATGTAATTTTTAGCAGATGATGACTCCACCCATTTTTAGCTTAAGGCAGTCAATATATTAATCATTCTAGGGTATTTTTCTTTCCATAACAGTTTCCCTGGGTGAAAGTTTTCCTGACAGTGAGGAGCCCTTTCCTGCACTTCAGGAACAGGAGGGACAGAACCCTTATGAAACAATACTGCCTCAAGAAGTGAACTGGGCACGAGCACACAACAACATTTCAGTGAGCCAAAATCCAGGAAGCTGGAACTACACAGGTGTCCCACCGTGCTGGCAAATCGGCCAGGCTCCTCCCTGGCTGCTGCTGAAAGCTCCAGGACACTCAAATTCACCCAGCCAGGGCTCTGATTGTGCAAGGCTTTCTCAGCAAGTGATGGAGGATGGAAGTAGCACACAGAGGGTGAGTCATTTGAGCTATTCCAGTGAAGGAGTCACTTTAGTGAAAACATGGAGAAGAGCCAGCCTGAAAACTGTTCCATCTTTCCTGCTCAAGCCTGCAGTGCCTGCTCTAATACTGCTGCTGTGTGGAGAAACTCATATTTGTCAGCTTCCCTTTGAATGTGGATGGTATTACAGGATTGAATGCTTCTTGTGAGGATTTAGCAGCTTCATTTGGCAGCACTCAAGCAGTTAACAAAGCATTTTAAAATTAAGTAAAACAAATCCTTGCTTTCAATCCTCTGCGAGGATAGTCTAGTTTCCAGAATTCAGGCATGACATAACTGAGATACATACTGTAACACAGTCATATAAATTCTGTTTAAAAACTCACAATGAGCTTTAACAACAAAAAAAATTAGCGTTTTTATATGGCTCTAAGAAATGAAGTGGATAATTAAGTTAAAGAGAGAAAATTGAATTACAATGTTTTCTGTTGTGTGAGTTTTTTATGCAGTATATAGGAAGAACTATAGATTTAATTGCACAAATGAGTCCTTAATGAATTCCATGCTCTTTTTTTTTGGCTGTAAAATACAAGCTTTAATAATTTTATTGCTTAATATTTTGCTTTTTAATAAATATTTTAAATTTTTTAAAATATATTTTATTTTAATTATTTTAGTTTTTTCAGGTTAAGATGAGTTTTTTTTCCCAAGTCTGCTTATACTAAGCAGAGGAGGATAAAGAGTAAAGAATGAAGGTTGAAACCTTTAATGAAAAGGGTTTGGAATTAAGTGAAATTTTCAGAGTTCAGTCTGATGATCTGCAGAACCTAAGAAGAAAATCATCTAGAATTAGTGACTTTACAAAAGAATTTAAGGGTGTTACTTGCCCATGGAAAGAAGCTTAAGGAGACAAAAATCCACAAGTTGGACACCAGTTATTCTGGATAAAGATGTGTCAGACTCAAGGGAAAGCCAAATAAGGCTGTAGCTCTGGGCTGTGCCTGGTGCAGGCTGCAGAGGGATGGCAGGAGCTGAAAAGCAGAATGTGTGGGAGACACAGGGTTTGTCACCTCTGCTGTGACCCCAAAGGTCACCCCTGTCTGTGCTTCATGGGGCCACTGAGCCTGCAAAGAGAAATCAGAACTCAGAGAAGCCACAAGCAGAGTGACAGCATCACACAAACAAGGGTCTTCACCTATTTAATATTTCTGCTGCTCCTCTAACCCTTTCTGAGGAACTCACTGGCTTTGAGCTGAATTACTAATATGCAGTCCTGGTAGACTTTTCAGCTTGTGTTGTGCCCTACAACTCAAGGATCTGAATCCCATTCTGCCTGGACAAGATAAATAATTTCTTTTGATGTGTTTTGCCCAATTCTTCAGGCTTTCATTCCCAAGTGCAAAAAACACTTTTTCATCAAAAAAAAAAAAACCCAACCAACCAAACAAACAAAAACAAACAAACAAAAATATCACCAAAAACCCCTTTCTATCCATTTCAAAAGACTTTTCTTTATTTTGCAGCTGGAACAGAACCCATTATTTACACTGCTCTATCTTTAGTGAAGTGTGTCACTTCAATCTCAGAGTTACCTTAGTCTGAAAGAAAACAGCAACTTACAACCAGGTTTTTAATTAAGTGGGTCAATTCCATTGTACAAAATGCTATCTCCAAACTCATCTATTTTAGACAACTTTTCCAATTTGAGCTTTCTTTCCAGGAACTGTGAATGCAGAGCTAATTTCTGTTTCAAAGAACCAATTATTCTGTTTGGTACTGAATTATGCTAAATGGCAGATGGCTATTCTCTCTTAAATTCAAGCAGCATGTCTAGCCATTGGCGTCTTTCTTGATAGCATATCTGCAACAGGATAAAACACATCTTCCCATTCTGTTCTAGGCCTCAGACAATTTCAATTCACCTCCCAGTGTAGTTAGACGAATGAGAAGTCAGGTATCAAGCTGGAAATAAGTATCTGTGTTTATTTACATCTGCCATTGTAACTTTTGCTATGCACTGGGGTGTTGGAGTCTGAGATACAGAGTGGATGCCCTTGTTTCTGATATTTAACTCTAAGATCCAGAAAAACACGAATTTCATACAATATGAAATTCATGAGCATGTTTTCATGGTGATAGATGAGAACAACTGTTAAAGTTAGATAAAAAAGCTAAAAGTGTGTGTAAATTAGAGAGTTTTCTTAAGTCACTGGGTAAAAAAGTTAGTTTAAAGAACAGAAGACAAGATGGAGGATTTAAGATGTTGTCTTTTGTCCTTCTTTCTTCTTCATGTTCTTCTTCTAAAAGGTTTTGGGTAATAATAAGTGATTGGTTAGAAATGTCACAGTGCAGCACACAGATGATGGGTCATGGGTCATTAAGAAACACGTGTCTGATGTTAATTGAGTAAGAGTAAGTATAAAAATAAAAGAACTACGTAGTTCAAAGCCATTTTGTGCTTTCAAACACAAAGTGAGCCACAAAGCCTTGTTGTACCATCAGAAGAAAGAAATGTACCAGATTGCAAAAAATTAAGCTTGTGCAGCCAGTCTGGAGAAACCTGCCAAGTTTTATAATGACCTTGAAATAAACACGAGAAACAAGATTCTAACGAGCTCAGGAGTTTTCTTCCAACCTAAAGAACTGAGATAAGCAGGGCTCCCCATGCTGGGTAAGTTGAGTGTGTGGGAAGAGCACCAGTCATCTCACGAAAGAGAGGACTTTTTACAGGAGCTTCTTAGGGGAGCAAAACCTTGAGGATATTCCTTGCCATTAGTCTGAACAATTTGTCCTTTACAGAAGCAGCAGTGTATTCATTTAACCCCAGGCTCTGTCTCTGAAGAAGAGCATCTGCCACCATGAAACACAACCACCTGGTCTTCCCTCCTACCAGAGAAATTTTGTGGGCTCCTCTACAAGCAGCACTCTTCCCATCCCTGACCATCTCATGGAAGTGCTTCAGAGTGAGAAGCACAAAGTGCAAGGATAAATACATGGATAAAACCAGTAAAATTTATTCTTGGGAGCAACATTTTTCCTTTTTTTGTGCAAAATTTCTCATCTTCTGGAACTAAAAATAGTTCATTCTGGGATGGACATGAGGATTTTCTGTGCAATAAAAATTACTAATGCAACCAAAAAGGGGATGTTTTTATTTCATGTAGGGAAGCAGAGGGAAGCACAGTAAGTCATGGTCTATAACCTTCCAAAAATTCTGATTTTTTTTAATTGTCAGGCAATGAGCAGGAATAGGTTCAGAGAAAGGCTACAACTATGTAGTTGTACAATAACTGAATTATTGTCTAATGGGATTAGAGCAAAATAATCTGAGTTGATTTAGCAAGTCATAACAATTCAAAGAGGAGTTTTGAAGATCACCAAAAGAAAGAAGGTGAGTTCAGCTGGAGGGAAATCCTGTACAAGGAGCAATGGGCCCATAACTGGCAGTGAACTCAGGCTGGGAATGTGTTCTGTCATCTGAGGGTAAAGAACCTTTTACTTCCTCTGTGCTCATAGTGAATAAACCTTATTTAGAGTGATTCACAGTTCTTTTATAAAAACAGTACATAATGTGATTGTCTTGCAGTGGAAAAGGAGACAGGAAGTCACAGAGAAGAGCTTCTGTTTAGTCTTAAATTCCTTTACTGCCTAATGACTTGTCTGTGCTATTTGTTCACCGAAGTTAATAAAAGTATCTCAAGCACTAGGCTGACCTGTTGCAGGTATAGGAGATGTAGCAGACTATGCACATTTCCCTGTTTTGGTCTTTTTTGCCTTTTCTTCAGCAGTGGACCCCAACTTTACACAGAATTGCTACATCAAGTCTGACTCCATTTCAAGAAGAGATGAATTTTTATGACAGGAAGGGACAGGTGAATGCCACTGTGTTTTCCCTGAGACACCGTTCCTGCAAAGCCTACAGAGTTCTTTGCTCCCATATATGGATAGCTGCTTGAAAGGAAAACTTCTCTGCTTCTCTGGGCTATGAATACTTCCACAGCCTTCACCAGGGGAAAAAAAACACTCTATTTGTTTAAAACAAATCCATGTAAGAAAAGGTAGTCCTGAGAGACCCAGAACCTTCAAGACCAGGAGGAGTTTTCTTTTTGATTGTTCAATTCTAGGCATTTAGGATTGCTAAATGTGGGTGCCAAGGGGAAAAAAAAAAAGAAATTATAAGTTGTTGATCATTAAAGAATACAATAGGTAGTGTGAAAAATGTGGAGTGAGTTAGAAAAAGAATTATATAAGCATACAGAATCACTGCTACTTCTTTCTATATGTCAGTCTCTGAGAATGGTGTATCTCCACCTCCCAATGAACATAGTATTTGAGCTGTCACTGTACTGAATAAAAATTCTGAGGAAGGTATCAAAGCACAGTGTTGAAAAATCTATTTTGCAACTGAGAAGGAATGATTTCTGTAGATGTAGAGTAAAAAACTACTCTTCTGTCAATTCACACATAACCTAATTTCCAAAACACTACCGTAAAAGCCAGGTAAAGGAATTCCTGTTCTCTACCACAACTTTCCTTGGCTGAGCATTAATTGAGAAAAATGCACATGATTATGATTATATGTGTGCACACACACAAACACAGAAAAGAAGCATTACAGTATCTTAGAACAGAGGTCATTTGTGACTCCAATGTACTGTCTGAGCCACAGGGTCAAAACTGGTTGAATTCCATAGAAAATATTCTAAACAAATGTAGACTATATCAATTTAAAAAATACATTTTGCCAGCAGGTGAAAACATATCACACTTCTGACTTTCAAAGCTCCATTACTGTAAAATAGACAGAGGAACATGCTAAAAGCATTGTCCTGACTGTAAGCTTAGCTTAAAGTTTATTGTCCAGGCAGAAGAGAAAGATCAAGTCCAAACTGTAGGACATGAACCTGACTCTTATCTCCCTCTCCTGAGCCAGATAGAAAGATCAAATTCTTTTATTTCCAATAACTGAGGTTCAACACAGACTGTGACTTCTCTCTTTGTGCATAGATTTTTATGCTTCTGTCACCAAGCAGAATGTGGCAGGACTGAACATTTGAAAGAAAGGAATTCTTCAGGTTGTAAGAAAGAGTGCATTCAGTCCCAGCAGTCTTTAATGTCACACATCTCTGGCTTGACTGGTCAGGATTGTTTTATGTCCCAGCAGTTTTCAGGAAATACCAGGTCTGACCTTACTGCAGCTCCCATTTCCACTGACAAACTCCTCACAGGACATAACCTGATTTCTGTGTAGTAAGAAGTAAAATAAACTGCATCTGGACTAAGGTAGTAGGTGTGCTGTCAGTTTATTTAAAACTAACCTTTAGCCCCTGGCAGCAGTTTCTCAGGCTCTGAGGAGTTATATCAGGAATGGACTTCTATAAAGCAAAAGGGAAAGTAATTTAGAAATACGGCAGTGTCATGGTGCTGGCCAGGTCCTGAAGCCACAACTGCATTTGGAATAGTGTGCCTTGAATTAACAAACTCTCTGACAGCTGGGCTATTGGGGGTGATTTACAGCTGTTTTATGGGTTGTCTGCCTCATTCAGTGCATATGTGTGCTGAGGGGCTGCTGAAGAGATGTAGGAGAATAAATAAACTCTCTGGGACCGAGGAAGAAAAACATCCTCTGTTGTTTTTTAAGGGGACCTGAAATTCATGCAACATTTTGATCAATTACTTCAAATGTACTTTAAAAAAAATTAAAATGCCCACCCTTTAAAGGGTCTTTAGTGTGACAAATATAATGACATGGCAATAAACCAGAAAATTGTGACTTTGTTGTTCTGCTGTTTTATCATTCAGCAGAGAAAATGATGATGAGTGCAAGAATGCACAAAAGAGGCTGGAGAATCTTGGCTGAGCCTCCATTCATGAAGCTTTATTGCAATACATGTCATGGAAGTACAAAGCAAGGTAAAATATCTCACACTTAAAATATCTCACAGCTAAATCAGGTAGACTGAGAAAAAGTCATTTCACTGGATATTATCTAGCACTGCTAACTCACATGGCTAAAGAATTAGAGTTTCAGTTCACCTGCACAGAGTAGTTACCTGCTTTCCTCTTTTACTGGGAGCCTGTTAGCCATGCAATGAAAGTTAATTGAAATCACAAGGTTCCTAAGCACAGCTTCGCTGGTTTTGTTCCTTTCCTCACTTACTCTTCAATAAAAGGGCAGGGGGAATCGGTTTTTAGCAAATGGCTTTTATTCAAGAATTTATTTCTTAAATGGTAGGTTTCTATATTTTTTTACTAGTTTCTCTTCTTTCAGCGTAAGATGCTGACAGCTGTTATTCCTTAGACTTTGAAAAAAAAAAAAAAAGCTATTATTTTGTAAAGAGTTTTCATTTACTGTAATTTGCACTTAAGCATTCAGCTTCTTATAAAAGACTGTATTTTACTGTCAGGAAGCTGAAATGATTCCTTTTTTCTTAGAAATACAGACAGATTATATTTTGGGGAAAATGCATGCTCTTTCTTCTTTTGTCCAGTTTGATGCTGTGGGTCAGAACTGCTGTAAATTTTCCTTTCTCTCTGATGATTTTTTTAATATCTCTAATTATAAAAATATGTGCACATATTAGCCAACCTAGATAGAAATATAATCACTGTAAATTCCACCTCCTACCCTATTCTCTTCAGAAATCAAATCCAAAAAGCCTCAACTCATTCATCCCATTCATCCCATTGTATGTGGGATAAACTCCTGCAATTCCCACATTCTTGCAAAGAGAAGTCCCTTTTACCATATTTATTTATTTGTGGGGTTTTTTTTGTTTATCTATGATTTAATTTCAAAGGATGAGATATCAGTAGCACAAAGGACAAATAGTTATCTCTTATCTTCTTTATGTGGGGAAAATTATCTCTCAAGAGGCAGTGGCTGTTCAGTGTCAAGGTATAGCTGGAGTTCAGTCACAGCATAAAGCAAATTTCTGTTTGACACTGAGTATCTCATGGGACAGAACCAAAACCAAACTGTGAACACAGTATGAGTAAAAGAACAATAGGGAACAGCAGATGAGTGTGCTTCACCCTGTGGATATTTCTATATGAAAAAGTATCTGTGGCTCATTGTACCTCAGCCTGGAAGCTCACAACCTTCTCTTTGCCTGACTATCTGTTTGCTTGTGGTTTTTATCACAATATTTGGGAAATTCATCTTTTTGTGCCTGCTGGAACCCCAGTGAGGTAACACAGCCAGTTGAAAATACCCTGGGATTTCCTTTTGCCAGAGGAAACAGCCTTCCTGGGAACTGGCCTGGGGTGTGTTACAGCAAAGCTTGCCTTGCTTTCACAGCCTAGCAGGAACATTGCTCAAGACTTTTGGGATGGAAATTGTTGCAGTTATCCACAGTATGTACATTTATTGACCCCATATGGCATACAATTAAATGAATACATGAAGTAAGGAGCTGCTGTAGACCCTCTGGAGGAGCTCTTCCAATAGCAGTGAAAGTGTGACTGAGTCTGTGTCTCACCCAAGGAGCTTAGAGACAGGTAGGGAGCTGAAGAACAGTTCCACAAAAGCTCCTCAAGTAAATAATCTCAGCATTAATGGCAAAGTATTTCTTGTTCCCTCTAATGCTATTTTCTGCACTGAGACTGTGCAGTCCTGGCTGAGTTCAGGACTTGGCAACGTCTGCTGAGGTTGTTAAAATGTAGTTTATTTTATGTCCAATACATCTAATGCTTTTGTGGATACAGCTTTATTAATGTTAAGCGTTGTTAAAAAAGAAAATTACTGAACTGGAAAATTATATTGTTGCAGACTGATCTTGTTAGTTGAGTGACTGTAAATAATATGGCCCATTGCATGTGACAATGAAAAATTATATTGATTCATACTAAAGTGTACTCCATTCTCATATGTCATGGTAATGCTGAAAAGATTTTATTTTAGAAGCAGACAATAAAGGGTTGATCTTGAAGAACTTCTCAGAAAATTTCTTCCACCTTTTTATTGCACCAAAGTATTTGAAATTCATATGGATTTTACAGAACACCTTGATTTTAATCTCTGTATGTACACGTACAGGTATATTTACTTACTCTGGGAAACTTCTGATTGATGTTGAAGGGAGTCATATTTTCCTCCAAGAAAAGAAGCCAGGTCACAGAGCTGCCCCAGAAACATTCTAACAGCTTCAGAAATTATGATCTTTATCACTCCAAAAACACATGATGAAGTCTAACCATCTTGGTTTCCCCAGAGATCTTGTGACAATATTCCCCATCATGTGAAATTTTTTCTTCTGGAAAAACTCTGTAGGGTTTAGCCATGAATCTAGAAAAGTTCTCAGATGGTTTCAGAACTTGTTTCTTTCTGGTAGCTGCTGTCAATGTACAATGACTTTACATATACACTCTAACACTCTGACTGTAATGGCTAGGCTTGCTTTTAAAAAAATCAAAATTATGGATACCTTAGTAGACTAAGAGTATTTTAAGCAAATTATTTTCACATGGTAATAGAGCAAATGCCATGATAATATAGCAAAGGCTTGGCTGAAAACCAATAAAAGTCAGTCAGCATCTGCCATTCTGCCTCCAAGTACACTGCAGCAAAGCCAGACTGTTTAAATATGTAATGATTTTCTAACTTAAGTGGCTTCTGAAAGCAATCTTTAAACTTCTATACAATTCTATCCCATAAAATTCTTTTATAAGAGATATAAATAATTTAGGTGGAAATGTGCTTTCCTAATTGAGCTTCACTCTGGCAAGAGGGCAACTCTCCTTGCAATGAAAGGGTTGAATAATGCTTCCAGAATATGCCATGTCTTCTTGCACAGGTGAAAATGGCCCTAACCATCAGGCAGAAGTTTATCTCCTGACAGAAATATGAAATATTGTCTCAATTTTTAATAAATTAATTCCTGTAAAATCATGGGGAAACCTAAATTTTAGGTTGAAAGACCAAAAAGGAAAAAAAAAAAGTAAAGTAGCTCTATAAAATTCTGATGTCTCTGAAAATCATTAGCAAGACTTACACTCAACACTGTTAAAACTTGCAGTCAGATAGAGAGAAAGCTGTGGGGATGACCATAATTAGAGGATGAGTGTGTGGAAGTAGCACAAGACTAAGCTGAGAAGGGATGACCCATGCAGTGCTGATCTGCACTGCAAACCAGGGCTGCAAAATTGCTTTCCAGTGGGGTTGCAGATGGTGTGCAAAGCTCTGATGTACTAAGAAAAGAAAACCTAGTAGCAAGTAGAGAAAGCTGATACTCCAAGATCTAAAGAATTCCCTGACAGGGAAATTTGAGGCAGTGCTCTCTGGAATTGGTGCTATACTTAGTTAATTAACTAAACTTGTCTGGCTATCCTTGCTGTAGCTCCCCTGTTATAAATCCTGTCACAGCGCACCTGCTGGGGCGCAGCTCTGGAGCTGGTCTGAGAAGGGCAATTGAGCAATTTGTATTGCTTTGGTGATTATGGACTCTTGTGTGGCTGTGCTAATTTATGCCATTGCCCTTGGAGAAAAGCAGAATAAGGAGAAACAGAAACTGTTTTGTTCCTTTGTCCTTTGGGCTTTCAGAGGCTTAATGTGCACCGTGTGCAAGAATTATTTTGTGGTGACAAAGACATAGGGAGGGAACTATCTCGAAGGCCCTGTCAATAGTTGGGGGATGTTAAAACACAGTGAAATATGTTAATGACATATTAAGTATTCAGACACCATTTATTTACATTTCATTCTTTCATCTGTTTGAGAAGCACTTTCTAAGGACAAGTGTTACAAGGAACAATTTGTGTTTCCTTAAATTAGGATATGTTTTAAAAGGCTTATCAGTAGTGTAATTTTTCATGTAACTTTAATGTGACTTTTTGCCCGTGTAACAACCCCAAAAGCTGAATTTAGGCATTGTGCTTATGTAGGTCTGAAGCCATCAGAAAACAAGTTACCTAGTAGGATGTTTTTGTTCCTTCAGAAAGGAAAAATAATATATTCATTGATTGTGTCCAGCTCTGGCCACTTCATCACAGCAAGCAAATCATCAGAAAGGAACAACCAATTATTCAAGGCAGGAAAAAAATCATTATCACAGCAGTTACAAAACTTGCATTATTTAGATAATAGAGACAGATAAGGTAATAGATAAGGGACAATAGGAAGATGTGAAGATATGCAAATGCTCTGAATAAGTTCCATGTGAGTCATGACATAGGTTGGATTGCTCTGTGGATAATATAAACAATTATACTACTATTAATACCACTTTATTTTTTAAGGAATAAAGCCAGTTACATTTCTGGGAATAGCTAGTCTGTATCTGAAAAGAGTTAAGTACAAATCTACCTTGGAAACATAAGTAACATCTATTAGTTTCAGCCTCATAATTGCAAAAGTATTCCCAGAATAGGGCAAAAGATATTTTGCTGATTATGTTTGTAAGGTATTCTTTCTAATAGATGGATCATAGATCAATGCAGAGCTGCTGATTTTGGTACTTAATGGCTTCCATTATCACTGAGTGCACTGAAATTCTTAATATTTACCCATATGAAAAGCAAGAGACTACTCCACTGCACAAATAGGAAGATAAAGTTCTGGATAAATATTTAAGTGATTTACCCAAGGTCATGTAAGGATGCTGGCAGACTGGGGACTCTGTCACAGACTTGTGCCTCACCAATTTGTTTCTTTATCCAGGGGTAAAATAAGCCACACCTGGAGCTGGTGTGAGTGGTTGTGGGAGGGACCCAGTTTTAGCTGTCAGAAACTGGGGGAAGGCCACAACACTCAGTTCCAGCCCTCGACCTGAATCTCTAGAAAGCTTTCTTTAACTTTCCTTGTGGAACATGAAGACTCTGCAGGAAGCACATGAGCTCAGGCTGGGCCACAGCTCCCTGCAGAATGCCAGGAGTGCTCCTCAGAATGCTCCTGCATGGGGACACTCCCATGGGAAACCCCTGCTGCTTGTTTGGGAGCTCTGCCTGAAGAGCCAGAGCTCTCCTCATCCCTCATCTCTCTCTGCATTTATCACCTACAAATGTGTCCCTTGTGAACAAGGATGAGAACAGTGATTCATATTGTGATTATTATAGATAATTATAGATTACAAATTTAGTGAAAGTACATGGAACACTCTGGAAATCCTTGTTATAAACATAAAAACCCAACTTTTTTAGAAGCTGGTCAAACCAAAATGCAAACAAACAAAAAACTCTTACGAGGATTTATGCTTCTGGAAATTGCAGAAGTAGCTTTCAAAATTTAGTTTTAAGTTAGCTAGAAAACCAATAGAGTGAGTTCAGGTCTCTAAAACACCCAAACCAAGATTTCAAGTAGTACAGGAAGTTTGAGAGCCCTTTCAAAGAATTACCTAGTGCTCATTTAAGTGGTTTCTCATGAATTGCAATTACGTGAGTCTCTAAAGACAGTTTTAGTCTCATATGTGCAACATCAAGAACTTAGAATACTTTTATTTTCCTCAGTAATTATTTTTTATTTAGAGATGTAGAGTGTTCTGTTTTCCACAACTACTGGGAAAATAAGATGAAAGTGACCTTTGGAGAATCAATTTTTGTAAGCTTTGTGTTGGTCTTCAAAAATATAGCTCTTTGGAACCGCTATTCAAGGACTCTGTTTTACAGTTAATTGAATTCAACATATTATTTTCAAAAGTCTTCTGTTTTGAAGCATTTCTGGGATGTTTCTCTATTGATTCTAAATGTGTGTGCATTGTGCAAAAATGTTGCAGTCATGTGGATACAGGATAATATTGGTGGAAAATGAAAGTGAAATAGAGGTCAGAAAACTGAACAGGGGAAAAAAAACCTGAAAACCTAAGAGGAATGCAAATGTAACCACACTGCTGGTACAGCTCAGGGGGTGCTAGATAAACCTTACTGATGTGTGCACCTTGTTTCTCTGTGGCTCTGGTTTGGGATGATTTTGCTATCTCTCTGCATACTTTGGTTTTATTGTCCTAGTTTAGGGCAAATTTTGGAGCGAACCTCCAAATGGGGTTCCCCAGAAAAGCAAAATTCAAACGACCCCTCTCCCCAGCTGGTTCGGGAAAAAAGAGATTTCCTTGCAGAGAAGTGGAAAAAGCTGTTTATTTAACAGAAATTGAATAATATTCAACAATAAACCCTCTCACTGTTTCATGGGATGGGAAATCCAGGAAGAAAAGTCCTTTTCATGTGGTGTAGCTCGGCTCTCTCAGGTTCTTATCAGTCCCTCTGGCGCTGGAAAGTGCCGAGGCCCAGGCCCCGGTGGGCCACAGGCGTGAGCTCCCGGGGTTTGGCTGGGTGTTCAGTCCAGAGCAGGCTTGCACAGATCCAAGAAAAAAAGGGAAAAAAAGTCCAGGGAACTCCTCTGCCTCAGCTAGCTAAAACTAACTAAAAGCCAGAGAGAAGCTCTGTCCCGCTGTCTGTCCGTGCTGCAGACACCACAGTCCAGGCCCGGGATGTGGGGGAGTGATGTTTTCTTTAACACACTGCGTGCTTCTTCTTCTCCCACACTGAGTGCTTCTTCTTCCCCCTCTCTTGCTCTCAAAGCCAGTCTTAAAGGTGCAGAACTTAATATATAACATAAACCAGATGATTGGGGATACAAGCATCATAAAGTCACCCCAGGACATTCCACCCCTTATCCCCATATCGTCAGCTTATTATCAAAATTAATATATATTCTTACTCTACAAATCATATATTATAATACAGACAAGGGTATTCATTCATGGTTCTCACCCAACCATCAGATCTCCCTGAGGTACACATTGTGTTGTTCCATCTTTCTGCATTATCTACCATGTGCAACCCAGTCCCTGAGCAAAAACAACCCCACAAACGGGTTTGTCTGCACTCAAAGTAGAATTGATCCAAACTGTTTTTCCTAACAAACCTCTGAGATGTACTGCTGGGACTTTGTCTCCATCTACTGTATGCAGCAGCTTGGATTGGGCTGTCCCTGCTCGTTTGGTGGTACCTCTGGTTTTAACTATCCAGGTGGCCTTTGCTAGATGCTGCTCCCAGTTTTTAAAAGATCCCCACCCAAGGTGGTTTTTAACAGTCCATTGTACCTCTCCACTTTCCCAGCAGCGGCTGCATGGTAGGGGATATGGTACACCCACTCAATGCCGTGTTCCCTACCATGCACCCCAGGACATTTTTTGTAAGAAAAAGCTGGGCAGAGCAGGAGTTGTGGTGCACATGGCTAAGAGCTCTCAGATTTCAGGCCACTGGGGTGCACATGTCAGGCCCCACACACCCCACAGGTGAACTGAGCTGTCCATTGTGCTCTCAGCTCCCAGGTGCTGATGTTCCCTGGAGTGGTCCTGACGATTGTGGGGGGAACCCTTTGTCACTGGGAGAAGAAAGCACCAGAAGGGAGGAAAGTGCTTAATCACAAGCAATGAACACGTGATTTAATCCCACTAAAGGCAAAGGAAATAATGTGATTAAGCTCCAGACAGAAATTTAAGCATGTGTTTATGTATCTCCTGGAAGAATTTCAGTAGGCAACTTGATATATTATAAATCTGAGTCACACAGTCTTTCTGTATTAGAGCAGAGAAAATGTACTTTATTTTATTTAATTTAGCTGCAGACCTAGGGACCTGGCCCATTGCCAATCAAGCCTTTCAGCAAAGTTTAAGAGTCCCTGTATGATAAAAGTTTGAATAGAACAAAGAATGGACAGGAAAGAATTTCAGGCTTAAATATTTGAAGTAAAGAACAAATGGTCAACATTTTGTCTGTCAGAGACAAATGGGTTTTTTCCTTAACACCTCTCTGTCCCCTGTTTTTCACAGCTAGAGGCAGAGAAGCATGAAGATTTTGAATGAATATGACACAGAAAACACTTTAAAATATTGAATGAAAATAAGCCTGCCCCATTTCCATAATTGCTGCAATGCAAATTTACTAGATCAGGTAGTATTTGTTTTTTTATTAAGAGTGATGGCTAAGTATCAGGCTTGCCAAGACTGTTCTGTTATCTTCATTACTTCCAAATATCTCTAAAATACTTTTGTGATCTGAAACAGCAGAGATTTCTATCTTATTCTTTTAAATTTGTTTTCTGTGAAATCCATGTCTATAGCTACTCATGAAAAAGAGATTTTACAGCCTCTGAGAACACCAAGCATAGTAAAAAATGCATCCAAATTACTCTGTATAGTAGTGTTTGCATTATCTTTTTAAAGGCATGAGAAATGATAATGGTATAGGCCTCATTTCTAATTTTGTTTCCTTAAGCACATTCTCTTGTGCATACTCCTGGTAGGAATTTTGAAGACTCTGATAATGAGTTACCTTGTGCTTAGTTAGAGAGAAATCCCACAGTTGCTGTTTGCATGGGAACAGCCCTGTGGCAGAACTCAGCCCTCTGTTTTCCACATTCATTAGGAGACCTTTCAAAGCAGGAACAAGGAATAAGGAATTTATATGAAAGAAACTTGAAATTCAAGAAAATATCCATCATTTCCATTTCTGAAATAGACCTGATTTTCAGAGATCCTGACAGTGGAGCTTTTGCAGCTTTATTGGTTCAATTGCAACACTGAAAATGGAACATTTGGAATTTTATTCTTCTTTGTCTTTAAAAATAAAAAAAAAAATGCAAGAAGATGACATTTTAATATCATTTTTCTTGCTTAGGCAGGAGAACATACATGAAATGCCCTTGTACTACATGTGTGCAGCCACATTGAGCTATTGAGAGAGAATCTCTGTATAAGAGGGTGATTCACAATTAGGCCTTTTGGTTCCTGAACTGATCAATATATTCCTGATTAGAAGTGCCTGAAAAGGCAGTTAAATCAGTCTTCAGATTCATACCTGCAAACATAAAAACACTTTCTTGCCACACCTATGCTACACTAAATGTGAATTGTCTTCATTTCAGTTTTGCTGTTGGTGGCTTTTCCTTTCTTCAATCTTTCCTAGTTTTTCCTCTGTTATGTATTGCATCATATCCCAAAGGAAAAAGAAAAATCATTATGAAAGGAACAGGGTTCTACAGGGTTCTTAGAACTTCACAGACTAGAAGCACAGGCTGGAGGAGGACTTGCTCCTGCTTTCATGACCTGAATAGCATCATTGAAAGTCTTCTCAAAGCTCTGAAAGAAGGAAGAAAATAACACTGTGTCTCTTCTGTTCTTCAAATTGTGGCCTTGAAGACAACTTTTAGTGCTTAGATAACTGTTGCTTTCTATTCTTAACCATTGTGGTGTCTAGCAGAGCTAAGGTATGTCAAATTTCGTGCAGAGATGGTCTTGAGCTCCTACGCAATTTTTTAATACTTGTCAGCAATGCTTTTTCTCCATTTTTTTTGCTGAAGTGACATTTCCTTAATATCTCCCACTCATATTTCACAAGAATACATACTTATAGCACAAGCAGCCACAAAATAACATCTAGCAATTTTGAAAATATCTGTACAACACACTAAAAATTACACCACAAAGAGAACAATAGCAGGCAGGTCCTTTTCTTCTTTGTTTAGATGGACAAAGAAACATACTGCAGAGCAATTCAGATTTTAAGGCTCACTGCATATTTGAACTAATTTAAGTGTGTTCTTATGGCCTTGTGTCATTAGTGGTTCAGTAATTAGTGGTTTTCACTTAGAGAATCACCATCAAAGATATTGGCAAAGTAGAAGTTTTAATCTGAATTTGTGAAAGTGCAGCTTTATCAGAGTTTAGTGGTAAAGCTCACTTTATTACTTAATGCATGAATAAAGCATACAAAAGTAATGCATATGAGAGTCAATTTAGAATTTTTTTTTCTTGTAAAAAAGAGTAAGGTTTCAAATACAAAAGACAAGGGTGCAAAAGGATTTAGCAGCATTTAATCATTCACTAATTTAATAACCATAAAGTGATTAAACAGGATTTACTACAATTATAGCAATGACTTATTATAGATTCATGATAACAACAAGCCATCAGGAATGAGTGATTATCCTTTGCTGCTCACCTTGGCTGGGCAGCTGATGTTCCTGTTACACTCAGTGCTGGTCCCACCTGTGACGTGGTACCTGCACCTGGTACAGCCAGAGATACTTCATCCCCAGCTGCTCTGGTCAAGGCTTGTCAGGAACTCCTGAGATCCCAGACCAGGCCCAGGGATTGTGGAGGGATTGTTGAGGAGGGATGCACCACCACATCTCGTGTCCTAAACATATGAAATTTCTCTTTTTTACATTTCTCTCTTTCTATCTTTGGCTTCCTGTAAATAGCATTCCTGGTCTGACTGACACATGAGATCTCAAAGCTGTTCAGTTTTGACAAACTAAATGAAACTGTTGGCCAAAGACAATGAAGAGATCACTTTATGTGCCCTCAAAGAGGGAAAGACAGAAATGCCAGTGTGTGCTTTATTTGACATCAGTGAGCTGAGACTGGAAACCATCACCATCACTTGGCTTCAGGATCAAAGCCTGCTTTGCTTCTCAAGAAATACCCTGGGGAAACAACACAAAAAAATTGTACAAAGGTGCTGTAGACTTGGGGCAAAGCATTTTCAACAATCAGTTCTCAAGGCCTGAAAACAGCTTCTTTAATCAGGTAACATTTTCTACTTGATGTAACAGTTGTTAAGATTAGAGGCGTCTAATAAAAGTGCATGCAGACACTGAGAAATGCAATTTTACAACTGTAAGGAGCATTTCTCTTAAAAGTCAGAGTGTATCTTTTATTGGTGCTGCCAATCACATGAAGAAAGAAATTAATTTCTTTTGTGCCATATCTAAATACATTAAAGGAGTATGTTTGAAAAGACTTGGCTCATTTTTCACTCTACCCTGGAGATGAAATTTAAGATGCTAATAGTTTGGAAAATATCATTTCAAGAACATATGACTTTAATCACTTCTGGTCTTGGCTTGTTCTTCCTGGTTTTTGCTTAGGGAATTTTAACTGAAAAGCTTGACTGTTCTCTGGCAGATTTTTATACTTATTTTTGGGGGATTTTTCCACATCAGTCCTGTGGCTTTGATTTGCATTTCAGACCTTAGTTTTCTGATTTATGTGTACTGATGTCCAATCAAATGTTGTACTTACTGGTCAATGCTATTCATCATTCATATTCACAAAAACTATCTGCTAGAAAATTTTTAATTTTTTTTTGAAAAAACCCACTTTTTTTCTCTAACTGAAGTGTGTGAGCTACAGGAGAGCTTGTGCTGTGTCACAAACTGGTAGTCTCAGCACTCTGAGGCAAAAGCAGCTCAGGTAGAGATGAAAGCTATGTTGGCCTATGGCACATGCAAAAAAAATGCCTTTAGACTTAGCACTGGTGGAAAAGTGTTGAAAAGCCAGAGTTACAGTCAGAATTGGTATAAATCTATAGAACATTTTTTCTTTCAGAGCTGTAAATTGTTAGATCGTTGCACTAAGGTGCTTTGGACTGTACAGGACTTCTGAAGTGAGTAAAACCAACCACCTGCCACCACAAATAATGTGCAATACAGTGACTTTCATAATCTTGCAGAAGACAGTATTATAAATAATTAGAGACTTTCTTTGGCTTTTTAAAAATCTTCAGTGTTGGCTACTGGAAATCTGTTCTTTCTACATCCCAAATATCCAAAACTATAAGAATTAGAAGCCTTCCAATTTCAGTAAACTTCTCTTAAACACATTTTATATATCTTTTGAATATTAAAATTAATATTTAATACATCTTCTCTCTTGTTAATATTTTTTCTGTTATAATTTTTTTTCTTAAAGTAGACTAAATGCAGAAATATTAAATAAAATCTAAACATTGTTCATAGCTCAATTATAATATCTCCCCTTTAGTCTCAGCAGTTAGATGTTACATGCCTTTGTTTTAACATTTCCTAATCTGCTTTTAGTTAATTACTTGCATCTTCCTCAACTGGACCAATACTTGACAAATTTTCAGTAGATCAGATATGTAGAAAATGCAAAGATGGAAGAATTTCAGAGGTGGAATCAATTTCCTTTAGGTAAGCTATGTTATATTTAGGTGAACTGTGTTGTTACATTTCATCCTTGTTTCTCCTTTATGTCTCAGTTTGCAATATTTCCTTCAAAATTATTGCAAAAATATGCATACTTTGGACATCAGATTCCCAGATGTAATAATTTATCAATCTCTTCATCTTTTTTTTTATTGCTTTAAATACTTTCCCCTTTTATATCCACTAATCCCAAATTTGAGATTTTTGTTACCAGAATTAATATCTGTTTTGCTGCACTTTTCAGGTTTCTGTTCTTGGAGTTTTCCTTTAAGTTCTAACAGGTCATTTCAATACCTCTGTTTTCATTTTCCATATTACCTTTACATATCATTGAAACTTTCATGATGAAAACTGGGAGGATGAACTGACCTTATCACTCTCTACAACTCCTGAAGGGTGGCTGTAGTCAGGTGGGGGTCGGTCTCTTTCTCCAGGCAGCAGAGGACAGAACCAGAGGATGCAGTCTCAAGCTGTGCCAAGGGAAATATACATTGGATATTAGGAAAAAGTGTTTTACAGAAAGGGTTCTAAAGTATTGGAATGGTTTCCCCAGGGACATGGTAGAGTCACCATCCCTGGATGTGTTTAAAAAAAGACTGGATGCAGCACTCAGTGCCATGATCTAGTTGGGGTGTTAAGGCTGGTTTGGACTTGATGATCTTGAAGGTCTCTTCCAACCCTGTGATCCTGTGACTGGAGATTTGCTTAGATATCCCTGCTGGTTTTATACTTAGGAACCCCACTCTTTATCTATTTTTCTTTCTTTAACTATTTCTTTTACTTTGTAAGGTCTCAGCTCTCAACTTGACTTCTGGAGATTCTTGCTTAAGCCCTATGTTTCTTGATAGGCAAGATATAGCTTTCTAATTCTTTTCCTATTCATAAACCTAAAGCTTATTCCTGGTGTCTTTATTGGAGTGATTGGCTGAGTGCTCTTCCCTCATTCCTTTTTTACTTTCCTTTTGTGACGTACAGATTCTTGATAGCCTTAAATCTTGGAGATTTCAAAATTCATGGAGATTAGAGTTTTCCTTCTTGTGCACCAGTTTGTCAGTTGCCTCTTGTCCTATTGCTCAGCAGTGCCAAAAAAATCCTCTTAACATTCTCCCTCCAGGTACTTATATATATATATATATATATATCACTTTATAAAATTTAACTCTTTCAAAATACCAAATGTATTTCCTTTATATTTCAAATTGAGCCAAGTCATAATGCATCAATCAAAACTTAAAATGTCTGCTGTAAGTTTTTGAGTCTCCTCAGTATTTACAAATTTAAAAGAAAAAATCTTTTATTATTCTAGTGAGAATTTAAGGAAAACCTGACAGTTTTTTTACTTCAGACAAAGGCTGATTTTATAATCATTAGATAAAATTCTGTTGGATGCATGTTGTTCAAATTTCAACCTAATTCAAGGCAGGACAGCAATGACAAGTCATGCTACAGCATTCCTGCTTTTGAGACAATGGACAACTCATTAATGCAGTTCTCCAGTTTCCTTACTACTATTCTTCAGCATAAAGGAGAAGAGAACATAATCAAATGACAGCAACCAAATGTCTAATACATATTCATTCAAACTCCTTTCCAGAAGATGCACAAATCCACATTTATGGATGTTAGGGAAAAAAAGAATGTAGCTTTATTCTCATTAAGAACAATCTCTTCTACTACTTAACTGCCAAGTATGCAATAATAATAATTTTAAACTAATATTTCCATATATCTATGGATCTACTCTCAACTTGTTAAACTTCTTTTTGTTTTCTTTATAAAACATATATCATATTCCTATTTCCTGAAAAAAAGGCATGTCATCTTCTTTTTCCACAGATGCCTTGCAAAGAAAGGATTTTAAAAATAATTACTTCCTCTTTTAATTAAAAGTCAACACCTATTGAAGTCAGCTTGTTCTGCAAACTTTCAGTTGTTTTATATTAAAACACTGCCAATTGCTTCTCTGTTCTATTTTGTTTGTTTCAAATTCAGCTAGAAATTTAGTTATACTTCCCTGGCTGGCAGTTTTCCAGAATTATAGCAATGCTCTGAAATTGATTGAATAGCTCTGTCATTCCAGACAGCAAATTAAATCAGAAATGCACCTTTCTAACTGTTGCACCCTTAATTTCCTTAATCTGCAACCAGTGCACAGGAAACAGTTCCCAGTCCAATTACCTGAAACACTGAGATCTTTAAAAAATGCACAAGGAGCTCAGGGGACACTCAGCTTGTGGCACTGCAGAGTGGTTCAAGCCAAAACAAACTTCCCTGTAAGATGTTTAATGCATGAAACTTACCAAGTAGAATTAAAGTTAAAAATCTGGCAGTCTGTTTTCATTGTTTTGATTAGGAAATTAGCAAGTTGACTAAAAATGCTTCATGGAGCTCAAGTACTTGAATATTAGAAGAGACATTACACAAACCTCATGACACTAACTCCAGGGCGATGGCATCATTAACATTATTTAGCTATTGTAAACTGTTAATCAGTAGCTCAAAACTTAGCAGTCACCCTGTTTTGCCACATTTTGGGTGCTGAGCACTGGCCAGGGCCCACCATGTACTGACAGATCCTTCCTGCAGGGGAAAAGTGTGGGTGACACATCCCCAGCAGCTCAGGTGCTGCTCTTTGAGGGAGTTGTCCTGGTGGGGACACTGCCCTCATCACCACAGCATCCTACACACCCAGCCAGCCCCAAAGGCCAGCGAGAGGGGGGCACTGTAGATTTGTGCAGGGTTTTATGGCTAAGACTCCAAAAGAGCAATTCAGTTTTGTAAATCTTGGAAGCCCTTTCAGCTGAGGTACTCTTCCCAGCCCTGTCAATGGGACATAAAAGGAAAAATCCCAAGTGCTGAGAAGAGTCTAAGAACCCAGTGTGGTGAGTCCTTCACATCCACATCATCATACCTCTGTTTACAACTTCTCCCACTTCCAAAGTATGGCATTAGAATAATTGCATGGTGTCTCGTTGGTTTAAAGGATAAATATAGACCCATCAACTTGTATCAGAGACTTTCTAAAGAGTACTGATGTTCTTCTATTACAGTGCCTATTAACTTTTTTATTTTGCCTGTTTAAAGTCTGTGAGTCTGAGTTTGTCAAGGTTAGAACTTCTGGGGTGTTTCTTTTTCCCTTTCTTTTTCCTGCACTTCACATATAGATCTCAATGTCTTTTGATTGGAGAGACTCTAGTCCCACACTGGCTGATAAATTAGAGTAGGAGATTTATTTCTGTCACTTTCCAGGGAAAGTTCAATAGCCTTTTCCCCACAGCTCTTTTGAATCATATGAACTTTGTGACATAAAAGATATATTGTATTTATAGCATTTTATTTCATGCCTCTAGCTTATTTCAAATTCAGTTTTGCTTTATTTTTTTTTTTTTTCTTTCATAGATGAGAAAATACTGTAAGTAGATACATTTACAGTACTTCACAGTACTGAGGTCAAAAGTCCTGAAACTCCTTCTGCCTTAGGAAGGGAATTTTTTTTCTGGAGCTATATTGAAAGCTTCAGTTTACCATATATTTTTTCATGGTTTTGTTCAAAATTGGTAAATATACAGATGCCTCTGAATAAAGAAGGTAAGAAAATAAATGCAAACAACCATGAAGATAACAAGAAGAGTCTCATTGCCTCCCAGGAGACTTAACTTTCACCTGTTATGAAGAATGCTCTGTTTTTCAGCAATTTCAACAAAATAACCTAAATGGGGGTTGCAGGGGAGATGTTATTTTCTTGAACCAGTCTACAAGGCAGTCCTCTGAACTGCTGAGTACAGTGGTATTGCTGCAGTGCAGCCTTTCTTTGTTTTATGTTTGTCTACTGTTCAGTTCATGTCAAAGTTCCACCATCTCCATGCACCTCTGTTCAGGAATAATCCATGCACGAAAGGCTGAAATAATTTTACCTATAATTCAACAGGAGAGCTGGGCAATTTGATATTTGAGGTTGGGTATCAGGAAAAGGTTCTTTCCCCAGAGGGTGGCTGGGCAGTGGAGCAGGCACTCCAGGACAGCACCAGCCTGACAGAGCTCACAGAACATTTGGACAATGCTCTCAGGCTCACTGTGGGGTGCTTGGGGCTGTTCTGTGCAGAGCCAGGAGTTGGACTCAATCACCCTTGTGGGTGCCTTCCAACTCAGGATATTCTGTGATTCTGTGACAGAAAAGAGCATCAAAATGAGAAGTTTCCTCCCCATGTCAGAAGTTATCACCTGTCTGCCTTTTAATTTCTCTCCCTCTTTTGTAGGAATTAGGCAGCAGCACAGCAAGTTGGTTTTTAAGCCTGTCATTCAGCAATGTGCTCTTCCCCACATAAGGTCATACACAGACAATTCTGGCATTTTCTAAGGAGAAAAAAAGAAACAGAATCATAGTGGACGGGGTTTGTTCTTCTTTTTTCTTTTTGTGGTGAGGAACTACACAGTAAAACAATATTTTTCAATTATTTTGGAAACAAGTTTTATTTGGGAACATCCACTGATGCTGATTTGTGTACCAGCCCCCAGTGGCCTTGTGTGAATTGGACATGCTGATCAGTGACAGCACACCATTCAGAATTGCCTTTTAGAATTAAAAGGGAACAAATTATAAAGGGGCTAAATGTTTCACCTCAGGTACAGCCTTTCTAACTACTTCAGAAAGTTCAAACAGTTCTGGCAATGTTGGAAACACAATCTCATTATTCTGAAACTCCTCACAACTTAGGAAACTCCATGATTCTCCTGTCTTAAACCTGACATTTCATTAAATGAAGATAAACTACACACACATTAGCAGCTTGTATGAGCATTACTTTAACAGCCTGTTTCAATTAAAATAAAAATCAGACAGAAGACATTCAGAGAACGATTTTGGCAACACACTAAAATTTTCAGATTAGAGACAAAAATGCAGCGTCCAGTATACTTTCACAGAAAAATAATCACCTCTATGCATGAGAAACAAGGAGAGTTTGGTAATGGGGAGATACAGTCCACTCCAATGAATTAGAGTATAAAATTTGTTATCTAGCCTTTCATCATGCATTTTTAACCATTTTCTTCATCAAGATAGAATAGCAAGGTGATTTCACTAAGATGCATTTCTTATTTCTCCTATGCCATAGCCACATACTGGTAGGTGCAATGTTTTGTAGCTTAAAAATAATCTGTAATTACACTTTTCTGCAATTTTATTTTATGTGTTTCAAACTACAACTAAGAGAAAATGAATCACTTTTAATTTTGAAAATTACTAATTAGGAAAGTATATTTCTGTGTGAGTATGTATTATTTCCTTCACACGTATACACAGGCTGTAACATATATTTTGAAAGAAAGCATTTATGAGTGCATCCACAAGTGACAATATATCCAAATGTACAAGATCTTTCTAGATTTTAACTCATCTACTTTGTCTTTCAATATGTCTTTTGAAAGAACAAAAGATTTTAATGCTTCTCTTTGCTAAGTTCACACAACAGTAACTACATTCAGGTTTTGGATGTGAATCTGGAAAATGAAATAAAAATTAAATGCATTGTGGAGTATGTGTTTACAGCCTGTATTTTATGTTGCATTACAAGCTCTCTGTTTTAGTTTAATAACTATTTATGTAATGAAATTCTGACATTCCCCAAATAGAGCATTTTCTATACTTGGACAGGTTTAAGATTGTGGTGTCTCTCTTCTTGATTAGAAGTTAATATCTTATTTGTGAAATGCATCCTTGAACACTGAATTCCTTTTCTCTGTAAAGTTTATTTTTACATCCAGAGTTCTTCAGGAGCACTGCAGTCTCAGCTGTACTCATTATACACCTAACTAAGGCTGCAGATAGTCTGTCTTCAGAGTAAATTGCAGAGTGTTTCTTATTTCCTTGTTTTCATGACAAAACCTTCACTGTAAAATGAAATGTACTGTTTTCAGACATGCTAGAACAGCAGTAGGAGTTGAGAGCTGAGTGGTCAAGCCATGTCAGTGATGGAGATGCACCATGGTCCCAAATCAAGAGGTTCAAGAGTGAGGAAACAATGATTACAGCACCCAGCATGGGGCTGGATGCTGTTCCAGCCACTGTCCATGAGAGCTGAGAACCAAGGGATACTCAGGACAAAAGTCATCATACCCCATAGCTGGGAAAGTTCTCAAAATCTATATGTGCTTGATTTAAAGTAAAATCCAGTGTAGACACAGCTAAAGCAACAGTTATAGCAAATTTATTTCCATATTTGAAGTATTATTACATCATTCTGTATCAGGTATAGAATATATATTACATAATTTAATAGTGATTTATTTTATTATATTTGCTGCATATGATATCAATGTAATAACATTATAATGCATAGAGCATTTTAAAATTATATAATATAATTTTGTATTATTATACATGCATGAAGGGGAAAAGAATCCAAAGCAGAGTAGTGTGTTTTTGTATATTTGGATTGCCCCAAAACAAGCTGGAGAAGAGTTCAGCTTTTAGAGATCCCTTCAGGCAAAGGGGTATGGAAGAGGTAATGGTGCTGAATCAGTTCTATTTCTGGTTTCTGAAAGTTTTATCCCAGTCAGTCTCCACACTTAGACACCTTTTTTTTTAATCCTGAAACATGTTGGGAGAAGTAGAGTTTTTGTCAGCTTTCCTTAGTCTTGAGAACAAAGATTTTCCTTTTGTGGGACATCAGGTCTTGTGAAAATCCTAAAAATTAGGGGGCAAAAACTCTCCTCCCAAGAGTCTATGGCAAAAAACCCAAACAGTGAACAACTATCTATGAACTCTGTGAGGAGAAAAGGTGTCCTCCAAACCTTCCTCATTATTTTCACCTTCTGTTGCCCATTGTTACCTCCCTGCTCCTTTCAAAGAGCCTCTGGAATTGTATTGTACAAAATATGTTTCAAACACATAGATCAGGTTATACCATTTAAAAATGATGCACTTAAAGTACAGTTTTCAAAAATAAGAAAAGAGCAGTGTTATAGACTTTCCAAATGGTGATTCTCTTACCAGAGTTACGTGACCCTGATAATTTTATTCAAGACTCACAGCAGGTTGAACAGCTCAGCACTAATTCCCTACATGGGAAACACCCACAAGTTGAGCAAGACTTAATAGATCAAAGAATCACAAAATCGTAAATGTTGAAAAGGACCTCCATGATCACCAAATCCAACCTTCAACTAAGTACAATAATTTGCAGGAGACACAGCAGAAAGGAGCTAAACTTTTCCCCTGCAGGCAGTCAAACAAAGGGGACCACTGAGGACCTACCTGCCAGGGAAACAGGATTTCCTCTCTCTCTTCTTGCCTCTCAGGAGGGTGACTCCTGCAGTGACTGGTGTGCAGGTTTTAGGTCCCCAGGGGGACATCAGTAGAGCTTCTCCACTTCCTCTCCCTAACCTGCAGATCCTTGGCAGCCCCTTCTCTCTTCAACAGGATGACCCCACCAGCATGTAGTATCTTATTCTGGAGATGCACAGAAACATAGAAGTCAAGTTAATTCTGTTTCAAAAGATATTTGAGAGGGCTGAAAGGAGTTCTGTTTCTCTGCACACCACAGAAAGTATTTACTGCTTACTTTATTTGGGTTTCTATTCCCCTGCTTAAAAGAATTGGAAGTGAGATAAATTAAGACAGCTCATAATCTTATTCTGGCCTGAAATCAACAGGGAAAGGATTGGCCTTTAAATGCCCAGCCTAAACTTCAGCTTTTTTTTTTTTTAATATATTTTTTTTTTCAGGTGAATGTAATCTGGTTTCAACTTGCCCTTCTTACACTGACAGATGGTGCTTCAGCACAGCAGATGATTACCTGTGTCAGCCTTCCTATTTAGCCTGGCATGAATATATTAAACACCAGCTCTTGAAAAAGCTCAGCTCCTGGGTTAAAAGTGCCTTTGACATTTACTTTCTCCCAGGAGCTTGGAGAGCCAGAATAATAGTGCCAGACAAATAACTGACAGGTATTCACCACATCATCAGCTGAGTCATTCTGTGTTGTGACTCCTTCTGACCTCATAAGTAAGTGAGACTGAGTATCAGTTGAAGAGAAACTTCTAGCAAACACCTTGAACACTCCCATAGTGGCACAATTTAGTACATTCCTGTTGTTAGCAGACCACTCCATAACTGTGCTTTGAAGATCAATGCTCCTGAGCTACCCATGAAGTATAAAATGAGGTTTATATGGAGCTTGTCTGCAGATAGAAACAGGTAAGAAATAATATTGTTAGTTGTAGGTCAAGTCTTTTAGAGGCTGTAGAGATCAAGCACAGTCAGGGTCCCAAGGGGATGTAAGAATCTGGTATTTTATAGATCTTCGAAGGGCTTCATCTACTGCCATCTGAAGTTAAATAAAACATACTGTGTTTCATATAATCATAGAATAGCTTGGGTTGAAAGGGACCTCAAACTCATGTAATCCAAGTCCCCTGCCATGGGCAGGGATGGCACCCACTAGATTAGGGGTTAAACAAACAAACAAAACTCCACCAAACAGTAATTGTCAATCCCTTCTTGGGACGCCAGGCTCCATCTTGTCATGGTTTTTCCACATTTCTTTTACTGTGTCACCAAGGACAGTAAGACTGGGTTTACCAAGCCAGAAAGCACTGAGGCTGTGGTGGGTTTACCCCCAAAGGGAGAGGTTTACTTCAGAGTCACTCTGGTATCCTCCCATGGACTGGAACCCTATTATCAGTTAGACCAGATTAGATAAACTTTCAGGACACAGTTTCTGGTTTAGGCTCATTCAAAAGAAGCAGGTACCCCTTCCCACAGAGAACCCTCCTGCAGCAGGTGGGGATAAACCACTTCAACAGTCCTCTCCTGATCCAAAAGACACCCTGCAGATGCCAGCAGAGAGCAGGACCACAGCAAAGCTGCCTTTTTTGGTGGTGCAAAGGCTGGGTTTTGCATGGTGGGTGGTGGTGCTGGTTGCTTCTTGCTCCCTGTTGAGGAGCCCAGGACAGCGATGTACAGAAACACAGTGAAACACAAATATTTGCTGTTTTTCTTTTAGTGTGTGCAAACTAAATTGTACTAATGACATTTTTAATGAGTACTTTTGAGGCTTTCAGGGAAAAAACAGTTGGGCCAAGCTACGATGTGTGTGTGGATATATAGGTCAGCTGCACAGAGTTTAAAGGCCTGGCACACCACATAAGTTAAAAACCTGTTTCTCAATTTTTTTAATTTAAAATGTTTTTTAATTTCAAAGTTTTTTAATTTAAAATTTTAAAATGCCCTACAGTACAGTCCCCTGAAAACTGCTAGGAGATTGTGACTTCTTTAATGCTTAAGAGGCTATTGACTAATATGTGATTCATAAATCCATTTCTGGTGCTGGGATATGTGGACTGATCGTGGCCTTGCATATATTTTCCAGTTGAAGCTGGAGTTATCAGCTCACCCGCAGCACCACCCACCTCAACAAACACCATCACAAGCAGAACATGTCGCCCTCTGAGGCTTCTCCTTCTGGAAAGACAGCCTGGAATAGAAAACAGCTCTCACTGTACACAAAAGGGACAAAAGAAAGTGATCTGGGAAAGAGGAGGAAAAGGAGAAATGAAGGAGCCATGAGCTGTATATTCAAGGTATGTATGGAGGGTAGGTACGTGAGTGAGAGGCTTACAGACTGCTGAGATTGTTATTGCCAATAGTTCCTATTCACCAGACACTTGGAAAAATCCATCATTTCTTTGATTCAATTTTCTCGATTCACAGCAACAAGGGAGAAGCACAAATTTTTCCTGAGTTCTGACAATCCCATTTTATAAACAGGAAAGCCTTGTGCTGTGACAGTACAAGCTGCATGTATTTCAAGTCTCATGTTCAATTTTCTCGAAACAAAAAAGGTTTCTTAGTCTTTTACAAGTACTAGCAGATAAAACTCTGCATGTATGTGTACCTGCACACAAAGACACAAAGTATTTTTCAAAGTTTTTTGCCCATGCAACAGGACTGTTAAAGGCTGTCTTGAAGGAACTGGCATTGCTCACTGAGGAAAAAATATAAGGAAAAGAAAAGAAGAAAAGACTCTGACTTACATGCCTATAGAGCTATTACAGGAAAATGCTTGTTCTTTAGCTACCAGCCTCCCCAAGCCTTCCTCCCTAACAGCAATTTAGAAATTTATGATGTTATTATTATAGCGGTTGTTCATCCTGCATACTTCAGTAACCTACAGTGCATTATTATGGGTCTCCATAAATAAAATTCTGTCTTTTATGCATGCAACATCCCCCTCTCCCCCTGCATTGCAAATTCCATTCCAAATTGTGCAAATTCAGAGGTGCTTAAACTTCTGCAAAACATAAGAGTTTAGCAGATTTACAGTGCAGTAAAAAAATAAAAGTCAACACCATACCACCAATCTGTTCAAAACTAGACAGCCAAGAAAACATGTATACTTCCAGACTTCTGCATATGCACAGCACTTTTGCCTAGCACTGCCTTCCTAGCTTCATATCTATCTTTCCACTTCATGTCACCCAAAATTGTATTTGAAAATGGAAATAAAAATAATGCTGAAAATACATCACCTTACAAATGGTTATGATCTGGGAACCTATGTACTTTTCTTCCCAAACATCAACAGGTTGCAGTCCCACTTTGCCAGGTGGGCAAACCCAAGTGATCAGACCAGTGAAGAACAGAAAATACCAAATATTTTCACAGCAAGAAATGATTACACCATTGTCCCTGGTGTGAAACCTACCAAAGAAACTTTCTGTCTGACACACCGAGCCAGTTCCTTTTAAAGCAGCATCTGTTCCTTGGTGAGATGCTGGGCAAAGAAAATTGTGGGCTGTAGCAGATGAGACATTTAGGATCATGCAATATCTATTGGATGCTTAGAGGAGAAAAAAAATAGGATGATAAAGGGAGAGATCAGATCAGGAAGGAGCAAGTACAAGAAAAGTATGAGGAAGGAAGATTAGTGGTGGAGGGTGCACTCCTATGTAAATAGGCAGCTGAGCAGTTAATTTGGAATTTAGAAGATTATGATTGATGGCTACAGTCTGTTCTGTTTTCTTATTAAATCCTACTTCCATCTCAGTACTGGATGAGCATGCCCCCATTCAGGGCAGGGGTAGGTGCAGACTGCCAGGGACCTTGACATGAGAATCTTGGGGAGGGGACACAGGTGAGGGCTGCTGCAAGCACCCACGGTGTGTGCTGTGTGTGGATGGGCAGCTGGAGAGCAGGTCAGAGCAGCAGGCAAGTGGGAAACAGAAGAGCTGTGAAAGGGGTTTTCCCTTCCCTGAGGATGAGGTTCAGGAGTGGCTGGAGCTGGGATCTGGGATGAAATGAGCAACCTCAGCTTTGTTGCAGAGAAGGGAGATCTCCTGGGTCCCACAGGTCCAGGCAGCTCAGAGTTCAGCTATTTTATCAGCCATCACTGTCCCATGAGGGACACAGGGCTGTACCAAATGTAACTGCTCAGCCCTGCTGGCTGCAGTGGCTGGACATTGTCACTCTGTTCTACCTTCTTGTAAAGCATCAGCAGGCTTAGGAAGAGTGTCCAGACCACCATGGCAGCAGTGCTGTGCATCTTGTCCTCAGTCCTGTGACAAGCCTTTCAGCCCCATAGCACAGACTCAGAAGAGAGACTGAAGCACAGAACAGCCAAGGAACTACGTGATGACTGTGATGGAATTAGCTGCAAGTCATTACTGCAGTGCTAAGGAAGAGCAGACCTGCTGGTGAGAGGAAGCAATCAAAACAGGAATAAAAGTCTAATATTTTCTGTCTTTTCTTAACTGGCTTCAAGCTCTAATTAACCTCTTCAGCTTTTCTTCTATGAAAAAGAACATTTTTCAAGTAGCCATATGATTTCAGCTTCAGAAGTACAGTTTGTCCAGAGATTTATTTTTCTTCATTCAAAGTGAGTTAAAGATACATTTAACAGAAGACTCCCAAGATGTAAAATCAAGGGATATATTTTCATAAAATCTACAGAGTAGAAGACAAAATACACACATACGTGCATAGATAGATAGATAGATGATAGATAGATAGATGATAGATAGATAGATAGATAGATAGATAGATAGATAGATAGATAGATAGATATCTGAGATGTTAAATTTTCTAAGTACACTAATCATAAGACTTTCACACCAACCAATTTATCACTTCAGTTCCCAATGAAGCAGCTTGGGACAACAAATGAAATTTGCTGAGCAACCAGAAGGCCAACAATTTTTGACAGTGATAGTCCAAAGGGAAGGAAGCAAGTTTCAGATATCATCTTACATCCTTGAAAGAGTATTTTCAAATTTGATTAGGTAGCAATTAGGGTGAGTGCTTCTGTCGATTTCAATCATTATGGTGAACTGCAGAAATATCGCTGAACTTGGAAGAATCCAGGATTCAAAGCAATTTGCAATGCTCTGGAGAACCATTGCACATCTGGATAAACTATACAACAATCCTGTTTCCATTAAGTATTAATGGGTC
The DNA here is from genome assembly GCF_001522545.3 of Parus major. Lineage (NCBI taxonomy): Eukaryota > Metazoa > Chordata > Aves > Passeriformes > Paridae > Parus > Parus major. The sequence continues at coordinate 9,403,989 of NC_031768.1, forward strand.
TGATCAGTCACATCTAATAAAGGAAAGGCTGATTATTGTCTCATATTACATGATACTTCTGGAGCAGAGTTAGCATGCTAGCAACTCCTCTGCCTTCATTTAAATTCATGTGAAATGGACGCCAAGCTGAGGAAAGGATTTTTCTAACAGCAAAGCTCTGACAGGCTGGTAAATGTGAGTGTCAGAAAGCACTGCTTCTGGGCTGCCTGCAAGAGCAAATGGCTCCTTTGGAGGGACATCCAAAGCTAAGCACAAGTGCAAGACTGATGCTGAGACAGGAAACTGCTATTCTGAAAGGGAGGAAAGGCAGATTGTCGTGCCAGCAGGAAGCAGAAAGGATTGATTCAATACTCCTAGAGACTTATAGGATAAAGTGCTTCTCATGCATGGTCCCTCATGCAGCCCCTCCCTGCCCATAATACCTCATCTATAAGCTGAAAGCCCTGCTCTGCCTGCTGCTGCTGCTATGTGTGAGGGCAAGAGGGAAACTGAAGGCTCTGTGCAGAGTGAGAGGCCATCCACAACAGGTACCATGAACACTCAGGTTCATGGACACTCAAAGGGATCTCCCTTTGTCTGTCCAAGACAACAAAACTTAAATCTACCCTCTGCATTCAGGGTTTTACTCATCTGTGTTTCTAGGCACCTAACAGAGCTTTCCATAGATCAGGACCTCAATGCATTAAACCATTGCACAGAACAGAGACAGTCTCCTTCCCCAAGAGATTGCAGGTGATAATAGATAAATAAGGCAGAGGAAATCTACAAGTCCCGCTGGCAAAGTCAGTTGGATAATATTAGTTAAAATAAGAAACTTTGGTCTCAGAAATATCAGAGTTCTGATGACCCTGGGCTGGAAGACTCTTCTCCCTCCAAGCTGTAACCATTAACCTCCAAGCTGGCCTATCAACACTTTGAATGCATCAATGATCATCAAGGACTGATGCCAACATTACAATTCTTCATTATAATAATTTTCCTCTATTATTAAGAAAGATCATCCGAGCAAAATTGGACCAGTATTAAATGAATATATTCATACAATTTATTAATCAATGTAATAAGTTTACAACCTAATCTATTTCAAAAATAATCATACCAAAATAAATATGGTTAAAACCACCCAAGCTAACAGGACAAAGTATGTATTAGTAGATAACTACTGCTGATTGTGAATCATATAACAAGAATGGAAATGAAACTTTTTGTTAGCTGTAAGAGGTGTCATGCCTACTTTCGATTCTAATCTAAATTATATTAATCTTGCATTTTAATGAACTGAGCCAACAAACAGGCACGCTGACAGGCAGCTGTTCACAGAAGCAATGCAATTTAATTTTTTGTTTGTTTTCCATATTCTGTTGTACATCTGCAAAAGAAAAAAAGACAGGGAAAAAAAAGTCAATTCTATATACCACATGGCTACTTAAGCACTTCCTATAATGCCTTTCAGGAAGACCTGTCTTTCTTTTCCACCCAAAGCCTGATCTTTCTGATTATGTTTCTGAAAGAAGCCAGCAGGGATAACTCAGCACTAGGCTGAGAGGTAAGAATCCAATACATAAATTCTTGTTCTCTCTCCCTGCTAAAGAGAAATCCACATTTCATTCTTTAAGAAAACAATATCCTTGAAAGTAAACTAGATTTCAAATTGTCAATTAATATAAAGCAAGAAAGCACACTTGTAATTTTTCCTTTTCTGCAGCAGTGGTCCCCAGCCAGCTGACAGCTCATGACTGGAATGTCCCTTGGAAGCTGCTTGGTGACCCAGCCAGCACAAGTTTAGAGCTTCAGAAAGCCAACACAAGACTGGAAGGAGCCAAACAGCCTATGCCCAAAGCATATCTGGCCCCCACATCCACTTGTTCCCTTGACAGCTTCTCCCTTGCTGGAGCATTCTGAGGGTTTCCAAGCTACTGAAGGCTGGGAGGTGTTGCAGGTGTCAGGGACACCCTCTATAAAACAGGATTGCCAGGTGAGACCACAGGTTACAGCAAAGGTCAAGCTGGCACAGCCTCTGGGGCCTCCTGAGCCCGGGATGGTGGCTGCAGACAGCAGGGTGCAGCTGCAGTGTGGTCTGCACTGCTTCTGGGACAAAGCTGTGACCCAAAGCTCCTGCTGCTCGAGCAGAAGACAGTGTCAGGACATCTCCTTCACTTTCACCAAGTGCTGCTGAACCTGCACTCTGCCATCCTCAGGAAGGAGCACAGAGCTGCTCAGTGGTACCAATAACTCAGCACTGCGCTCCCTGTGACAGCTTCTCCAAATTCTCATGTCAAACAGACAACTAAGCCTCACTTCACATCCCAAGGCTCATTTTTCAGCTCATTCCCCAAGACCCTAAAATGTTGCACAGTGAACTCATAATGAAATAAAATATATTATATTGATATGACTAAAACACAGCTAGGACACTGCTGAGAGTGTTGTATATGGAAACTCCTGTATTTGTTTTTCTGCAGAGACTAGAATGTCAGAAGCCATCAACTAATACTAGGTAGCAGAAAGGGATCGAATATTGAGCTCAAAATAATTTTTGATACACAAATACAATGCTTGATAATACTGCTGATATTTAGCAATGCTGTGAGAATTCATTTGAATATGGAGATTTAGTAACTGAAGATGCATCTTACAGACATTTGTAAAATAACAATTCACTATGTGTATTACTTGTTTCATACACTGTGTCTGCCTTTAGAAAGTTTAATAAAACTGATTTTAACATTTTTTTTTCATTTCTGACCCAGCTATGACTCTGAGTTGTCACTTTGACTACACAGCTTCTGGATACAGTCTTTTGTCTTTTGTTTTGCATCATTCCCACTTCCAAAGCTCGTGCAGTAGAAGATAGCAGTCCCATTCCTGTCTTTTATTCTCACTTGTATAAAGAAGAGTGGATATAAATATTTAATAATTCTATATATCACTGAGACTTTATAAAAAAAATCCTCTGAATCCTATTTTTTTTTTCTATGTGTTTTTATTCTTGTGTATTTATCATTTCCTGTTCACCCTTAGCAAAGCTGGCAAGAGTTTGCTTAGGTCCTAATGGTGTCCACATCAAGCACTCCTTAATATCTAAAATTGCTGGTTTTGACAACCTCAACTTTATTATTAGGTCTGCCTTGCCAACAAAACACTGCTAACCTACAGAAGCTTTGCTTCCCATCCTCTACTTTAAGCCACTTAAAAAAGAAACTATTTTCAAGTTGTGAAAGCACATTGCCATGCTCTTCTCTGCTTCCCAATTTATGATAAAGATACACTAAATGTTATGATTCATATGGTGAAATGAAATGTATTTAAGATTAAATTAAAACTACAGCAGTGACTAGCTACCAGCAGAACAGAAATAAGAGAGAATTTGAGTTTCTTTTTCTGTAGTTCTTTCCTTGATCAAGTCTAACCACATTTTTCTTGCACCTACAAGTCTCTCAGATAGATAGATGATACTTAATGGCCTGTCTTGAGACATGATTTTTAATCCTCAGAGGGAGAGACCAGAAAATGCTCAAATAAAAAAACCCAAAGTTGATTTATAGGTTATACCTCTCTTCATAACCCCAGTAGGGGAGGAAATACATTTTTTGGATTGTAAAGAATTTAAATGAGCAAAACTTTATGATGGATTCTAAACTACTCATGAAGGAGTGAGATGAAAATGTATTTAGCTAACCAGTGCATTCTTATTCTCACCTGGACTGGCAGATCAAAGGAGGCAGCTTTAGTTATTCTAATTCATGGCTATAACATCTGCAAAAAGCTAGAGTGCAATGACAGACAATAAATTAAAATAATTGAAAGAATAATTAAATTTTAATTCCTGCCTAGAAGGTCAAGTGAGTAGCTTCAGTTTTAAGTCAAACACGTTAAAAATGAATCATCTAACTTGAGTTATTAAAAAATAAGTTAAGCAAATAAGGAAGAGAAACTACCTTGTAAATAGTTTAAAAGATAATTCAAAGCCAATGGTAACACACTCTCTTTTTTTTTCTGTTTTGTTTTTTTTTTTCAAATTAAGAAGAATACTTAGAATCTTTGAAAAAGATCTGCTCAGTGATCTATCAACTAAAGGAAATATTTTTGGTGCCTTTTATAACATTGTAGTTAACTGTTAAAAGGTACACAGAAATATGCTAAAATCTGTTTTTACAAAAGGCTGGAATAAAGCATTTCAGCATTTCTAAAACAAGCCATTAGATGGATGTTCACCTTTGAACAGCCCAACCAGCAATCCCACTAACAGCTTCTCCTCTTCATTACCCACATGACTCTTCTTGGCTTTTGATATCATATGGAAAAAATACAGAGAAAACAACATGGAAGAGAGTAAAAACGAGCTAGATGAAGAAGGTGAAGCACCTCTTCACACCTGTGGCATGGTCTCCACCAAACAGCAGGCACGTGCCTAATCCAGAGCCACTCATAAATAGCTCATCTGCCCTCCTGGAGCTCAGGTACCAAAACCTTCTGTCCATTTCAAAAGGGAGAGATTAAATCACACATCCCTCTCTTCTGGGTTGGCAGTGACCCATGAGCACTGCAAATTCACAGAGAGCAAGTTATACCCATTGCTCCTCAGCTGTGGAGCAATACTCATCCTACTTACTCGAGTTCTGCCAGCTCTAGCCAAAACCTTCATCCAGCTACAATTTTAGGTAAAATAGCACTGATGAACATATTCATAAAGCAAATTAAAGCTCATCTTATTCTTCTAGGCTGAGAACAATTTGCATTCAGTCTTAGCTTTGGAAAGTAAAAATAATGATGTAGATAATTTCTTTCTTTTCATTAAGGACAGTGGATATTTTTATTCTGTTGGACATTTCTGCAGCATTTAGAAACACTATTTCAGGATGACCTAAAGTTATCTGACACAGAGAAAAAAATCCATGCATAATGTATCAGAATGTTTTTTCAGGAACATACAAAAGAAGCAGAGACAGGCAGCTGTACCTCCAGTGCTTTACTGCATGGGGTACAAACCGAGATCCTGTGGAGAGGGGAGGAACTGGTGACATTGTGTGAGCCTAGTCAGATAAAAAGCATTAAAGTAAACATCTGCTGGGTATTATACAGCTCTGCTAATGCACCTCTGTGTAAAATCATCCCACTGTTACCAGGACCTGTTTCTTTATATGATGAGTTCATAAATGAAAGCCAGGTTGCCGAGGCTGGACACAAGGACAAAGGCTATAGCTCAAGGGAAACTTTAAAGAAGCCATAGTCTTTCTTGTTTGAAAATACATGCCACTTGTAGTCATGGTTTTTGCAGCTCTAAAAACTCTATAGGGGTCACACTAATACCAAATGTTGGTATGGTTACAAAGCACCATGCTATCCTAACAAACATATCTGGCTTTATTCATCATTCCAGTATCACTTTTTAATGATAAACTTGCCTATGAGTTCATTAGCAAATTGCATGAACAGGAATATACAAACCTGACCTAATTATCTTCTCATTAACTAACATTTGCCAGTCTTTAAATTGAAATGAGTCTAGCACATACCTGAAGGTCCAAGTTGAACAATGTCTTTAATATCCTCATACTGACACAGCTGCACTTTTAATTACTAAATAATATGCCAGAGTTTGTCTTAAGGTAGAGGGAGGAGTCCGAGACTGCCAATAATTCCTTCAGGAGCTGTAAAATACAAGAAGTAGCAAGTAAAGATTTGGGATATTACTCGCCACATACAGGGAGAGAATCTAGAAAAGCACCTCCTTATCAAGACAACACACCCTTTGCATACTCTGAGGGGACAAGAGAAACAGAATGATGAAAATACAAGCAGTGTGTGGGAAACACATTACTTATTGCACCACTGGCAAGCACAGTGTAAGAGAGACCTCTGTGCATATGAGCAGAAAAAGAATTCAGGTAAGTATCTGCAGCAGGAAAGTAAAAAGTTTTGATTTAATACAGATTTGTTGCTAATACAACCAGGACTGTCATGCAGGGTTGCTGCTAATAAAATCACAAAATCACAGGATCAATTAGGTTGGAAAAGACCTCTGGGATTCCTGAATCCAACCTTTGATTGAGCACCATGTTGTCAACCAGACACATCCAGCCTTTCCTCAAACACCTCCAGGGCTGGTGATTCCACCACCTCCCTGGACAGCCCATTCCAATATCTAATCACTCCTGCTTCTGAATAAATTATTCCTTATATAATGTTATGAACCATAAAGGGAAGGTAATTATATAACATTCCTCCTATATGACTCTAAGCTTTTTTCCATAAAATTATGCTGATTATATATACACATATACATATCTATAATTTTTAGTAGATACACACACACACACATATATATACACACATATATTGATAACATCAAATTCCCCAATAAATTTGCAAATAAATTGATTTCTGATATCTATGCAGATATAAATGAGGTATATTTGATAATCAATTCTATTGTGTGGCACCTTAAAAACATTTTAAAATGAAGTCTGATTAAAATTCTAAATGAAAATTTTAAGACAGCTTCTTCTTAGGCAAAGCAACATATGACTCTAGTGTGTATTGTAGGGATTCTGCATCAAATTATATGGGTTACAGTTTTATCCATAAGATTCTGGGCATGAAAACTGGAAAGATATTTATTTTTCCACAAACTACTGTTCAACAAAATGATTTTTTATCTGTAGTAGGAGGCAAGGCAATATAAAATAAGAGAAGTGTCATGCCTAGATTAAAGCACTATGACTTTGATGAGTTAGGGGAATTTCATAATTCTGACAGCTAACTGCCAATATTGACTCAGATTATTGCCTGTCATTATAGTGATGGTAGATTGGCCTTTTCAAACGAAGTAGATTAGTCCCTTCAAATGAGCCCCTTGAGACAGTTTAGGTGATTTTTCTAACTCTGTCCCCCAGTCCATATTGTGTGTTCAGAGACTCTTCTTTAGGCTTATTTCAGGGTCACACACCAGTTTTCTTCAAGCTTTTCTCAGCCTTAGGCATCCTCAGTATGTTTTGAAAGGAAACATTTGCTTTAATTGCTCTTACTTTACTGCCTGGTTTCAGATACATCTGGAGATGGGGAGTAGAAACAGCTTTTAGTGTTCCTCTCAAGGCAGTTCTAGGATAGGCTTGCAATCTGGAAAGAAATATGGCCTCAGAGATAATATTTGGGTTTCCCCAGAATTTCCTGCAGGAAGATTTAGTGTTTAATCCCATTAATATCATTATACTCTGCAGGTGTATTTCACACTTTCTGCTAAATAATTATTTCAGAATGCAACAGCATGGCATAGAACATATGTGCAGCAAAAAACAATTCCACAGAAAACATAAGAGCTCTGGATTCATCAGTGCAGCCATGCTATGCTTGCTCAGCAACTGGTATTGAGTGAATCCTTGTCAATTGTTTGGTGCTAAAACCAGTTTTCTAGATCACCATTTCTTCAAATTTTAAAACTTTTTAAATATCACAATGCTAACTTTTTCCTTTCCATACTCAGTGCATCTTAAAACAGTATTTGACTTCTGAGATATCCAAAACTGACAGAGAGTTTAAATGCAAGAAAAATGCAGTAAAAGCTAGAGCAAATGGTTTTTATGGGCACATATAATTCAAGGGGCTTCTGGCTGCTATAATAGCTTTTTTCAATCAAACCTACAGCTTTTCTATATGTGGTAAACCACTGTGTAATGAAGATAACCTTGACAAAGCATTGGAATAATAAGGCAAGTTCTATCGAGTTTGCATTCCTAAATTATTCAGAGACTGTAAAAATGTACATTGAAATATTCTGTGCTTCAATAAAAGTGCCCCAGTGCTATTCCTTTCTTTTAGTGGATGCAATGGTTTCAGAACCACATTCTCAGGTGATTCTCTCATTTTTACAGGACAAAGGCTTTTTGCCATTGTGTGTCACTGCACAGTCTCCTGATGACCCTTTGGAGGTCAGGCTTGGCAGCTGTCCCTGGCAGAGGAGTGCAGGTGAGCCTGCAGATCACAGCTGAGCTGCCAGGCTGGGCACAGCCTGTGCCTTGGGCGCTGGGTGCCAGCACAGGGACACCTCCTCCATCACTGGGCTCTGTCCCCAGGTGTTCCTGCCAGCCACTGGGGCCAGCCTGGACTGCTGCCACCTCAACATGGCTTGGATGTGGCAAATCTCAAATGACTTTGAAAGGGAATGTGAACACTGTCCACAGCTACAGTCCCTGTGGGATGGGGACTGTCGCTCTACAGTGGCCATCGAGACAAGCTCCGGGCTGAGTGGTCTCACCTCGAGTGGGCAGGATGGACAACTGCAGCACATTTCTAAATTCTGTCAGGGAGTAAAGCCTGGTTTAACAGAGCTTTATGTGTATAGTCCCTGAGCTGTGTTCCTGTTCCCTCTTTAAGGCTTCCTCTCTGCTCCTGCAGCTGATCCATGCCCCCCATGCAGGGGGACCCAAGCTGATGGACATGGAGGTGGTGGAGTGCAAACAAATACCTGTGGCAGCTGAAGCTCCAGCTGCTGCTTGGGTTAATGTCAACCCCCAGAAGAGAGGTTAGGTAACAGAACAGAGGCCTAGACACCATTTCTGAAGAGTCTGAAAAGTACCTGTGCCACAGTGATCACTGTGACAAATCAGTGTGTTGTGTTCTGTTGTTTCAGGAGAACTACAATTGTACTCACAGAAAAGAAAAAAAATAAATAAATTAGAGTAAGAAATATCTAGAGGCTTAAAAGAAACTATGGCAAAACAATGAGAACTATGAAAGCCCCCATGCCTACACTGAAGACAGGTTCATTAGCCAGTAGATCAGCTACCAAGATGAGCTAAGGTGAAGAGAGAAAGAATGAAAGAATGTTACTGGAATGGCAAATTATTTTAAAGTACATAATGATTTCATGTATCAATACACAGGATAAAATGTCACTTTGTCACAGATAAATATATAAAGACCTTACTTAAAGCTGCCATTTAGTCTCTGTAATTCTACTTCTTAGTGTGTAGACAAAGGTAATATCTAGTTAAGTGAATTAGAGCTTCTGAAAATTAGTTTTATCTTACCAGTGTCTGAAAATGCTATTATTAGGCTATTGTTATCCCTGATACAGTAAGTCCTGATCCCAGCCCTATATAATATAGAAAAATATGGGAAGATAGTTCAAGTTCCCAAAAGCTTATGCTTTAAGGATAGTATGAACATGCAACATACATGTAACATGTAACATACTACCATGGTGAATACTGTGTCTTTAAAATCAGATGGGAAGAAGGGAAAAGCAGTGATTTAGCTGTAAAAACAATCAGATGAAACAAAAAACATGAAGGAAAAAGAGGTGATACAGGAAAAAAGAATATGAAGACATTAATGGAGAAAATGTGTTAGGGTTGACATGAGAAAACAGAAGGAATAGCTGGAGGCAGCAGCTAAGCAGAAAGACAAACAGCATTCAGAGTAAATACTATAGAAAACAGCTTTGTCTCCTTATCAGTGTTGAAGGTCAAAGTCTAAAATATTTCTTCAGCTGTTCTTGCCAATACAAGTCTCTGGCTGCTTCTATTCACAATAAATCCCAGATGCTATTTAAGTGATGGCTGGCATATGCATTTCAGAATTCAGGGAATGCTAAGATTTCTTCAGACAATCTTCCAAAGTGATTTAACATGGAACTGAGCTTTTAGTGACTCACCTGGTGGGATTATAGTCTTATTTCTCAGTAGTAATTATGGGAGAATGATTAAACAGTAACTAGATTAAAGTAGTGCTTATGTTTCCTTATTACATTTCCTACATATATTTTAATTTATTATTCTTATTTTGTTGTGGTGCTTTCCAAAAAGATAAAATGCTTATAAAAATTCCAAGGGCTTCTTTTTTTGAAGGCAATGGGCAATAAAATGTCTCTGTCCAATGAGTCTTCAGCTGGGGGTCTGACAGACATATGGCAGCAAATTGTGTCTGTTAAAGTAAATCTAATCTAGCAAATGCCTCCACTGCAGTCACTTCTCTGCTATCAGTGTCAGCATTAGACCGTTTAAAGCAAAATCATATATGCTTAAATTAGTTGCCATCTCAGTAATGCCTTTAGGGCAGGCAGCCACCACAGACTGAGAGAGTCAAGCCAGATGGTTGGAGGATCCCTCAGCTGACAGGCAGGAAAGAAGAGCAGATCAGAGAGTGTGGCTTGGGCAGCTTCGTGGGCTGCAGCAGCCGAGGGCTGAGCCTTGCAATGGAGTCCCTGCACAGAGCCACTGGATTGTCCTGACACCTGGTCCTGTGCCCCTCTATGTCCTTCAGGGCCTTTCTTTCCTCTGCCCTGCCTACAGAAAACCCAGAAAGAAAGAATCTCATCTGCTTTGCATTCAGTCTCCTCATACTGTGGAAATGAGGACTGTCTCCTTTGTTCCTGTTTGACTCTGGAAAACCTCCACGCAGGTCCCTGTGTGTCCAGCCCTTTCCCCAAGGCTTGGAAAGCCCAGCCACACAAATCACCCAGGCAGCACTTCCAGTGTTTCCCTTAGATGTCATCAGCAAACCTCAGCTGGGAGCCAGACTGCCTGAAGGCAGCAGGCAAGCCCTGCAGGGACACCAGGGCTGACAAAACTGCAGCAGGAGTGCCCGTGATTTAGAGATGAAAGTTGAGAGGAAACCTCTGGGTGTGTGGACTGCACACAGCTGAGAGAGTCTCTCAGGTCTCCTGAATGCAGGCAGAGAATCTCTCTCATGCACAGACTGCTTCAACAAAGCCATTTTTACCATGTTGTCATATTTGCTGTCTCACTGGAATTATAAAATTGTCACAGTACCAGAAAACTGGGATCCCCAAAGACAAGCTATTCTTTGCTGACTAATAGAAGAAATTTCAAAGAACTAAGTTCTTTATTCTGCTTTACTCTGTTCTCATTTCTTTCCAAACAATTTTGAAAACTTTGCAGCTTCCAAAATTTCAGAGGGATTTTTTGTCTGTAACTTTTGCTTCACTGATTGGCAGAAGTAAAAAAAAAAAAAGAAAAAGATAATTCTTCTTACAATTAGACAGCTTTTCTAACAGTGTCAGTCCCCACAAGCCTGTAAGATGGCAAGGTCATTCTCTTACCTTGACATAGGAGATGAATACTGTTCACTTTAAAACAGGAAAAAAGCAATCAGCCACTCAGATAAATTCCTATAAATAAATAAACAGCCTGAGAAATTTTATTTCAGAAAGTCCAACTCTAATAGCTTCATCCTCCTTTAGTTTTGCTCCATTGTTAACCCTTACAGAGCAAAGAAAACAATTTGACTCCACTGACCATAACTGACTGGCTTCAGGCAAGGTCTAGTATGGCTGTGATTTATGTTCTGGACCTGCAGTCATAGCACTTTGTGTTCCCCCTCCTAAGGATTTGTTCTTGCCTGCTGAGGTTGTGGCCTAACAGCTCCTGCTTTAGGGACACTTTCTCAGCTACCTGTTGTTGGTGGGTCTTTCCTTTTCAATTGATGTGTAGCTTCACTTGGTCTAAAAATGAAAAATTTCAGCTTATCACCTCCAATGCCATATGTTCTTCCTTCACAAATAAGAATAAGTAAGAAATGACTGCCCAAATAGAAGAGCAATCTAGAGTGTCTTAATTACAGTGAGAATGGGTAGAAGATGCAGAAAGCCTTTCATTTTTCGTCTTTGCTGCTTGATTGAGAACTTGCAAATCCATTTTGTTCTAGCAAGGTGAGAAAGTCATTGCTTTTACCTTTTTTTCATTAGATTTGTCATTAGATTTTTTTTCTTTCGATTGAGTGATAAATAAAATACCCTATGTCTTTCATGCACAAAGCATCTGCTTTTGTTGTGTCTTTCCCTCAAATGCAGGACTCAGGGAATTCCAGAGATCCCTGCAACTACTTAAAGAGGCACTGAGTATTCCCAGCTACAAATACAAGCCTTTTGTTCAATTGCTCTTTGCTAAAGTGTGTGTGTTCCTACACAGTTGGCCAGTCCCTCTGATATCATACTGGATATCACATCTGCTAGCTGTCAAAACATCAGAATTTATTATAAAGTATAAATTGGAATCAGGCACATAACTTTTAACCCATGTTTTGTGTCTCTGACCAAGACATTTAAGAAAAACAGAGAAAATTAGCTTCTTAAAATCATGATAAAAAGACCCTAGAAAACCTGGGGCTCACCTTGGAAGCCTGGTGTAGAAAACGAGCTATCAATTTGCTTGCAGGTGGTCCTGACAGCAGATCTGACAATATGTTTGTTTGGCTGCTGTGACATGTATTAAGCTTCAGAGCATCCCCCTAAAGGTTTAGAACACGAATGATTTCTAAATAAGGGAGGCACATTATACTTTGAATAATTGCTCTTGCAGCCTGTGGCCTGCATAGGCAAAGATGAAAAATAAAGGCAGAGTTTTGAGAAAGAAAACCCTGGTGAAAAGGATGACTTTAATCTGGAGTGGTTCTTATGCAGCTGCAGCTTCCTAGTCAATAACAATGGCACATTTCCTTGCACTTAATTATGTGATTAGGAAATTGTAATTTAAAAAATAAATCACTTTTTTTTTAATGTAAAAGGCCATCTAAAAATATATATCAAATATCCTTAAATATGGTTTAAACATGTATTGTGCATTTTTATAGTATTAATTTCAAATTAATTTCAAAGGTTTGTAAGAACATTTTTCCAGCTCTTTCTCTTGGGAGTCTTGAAGTTCAATCAGATTATTTTCTCCACCTGTACTGAGGAAAGTAAAACATTTTTTCCTCCCACTGTATTTGAGGAATCTTGCTACCCTTCCCACCTATTACTAGTATTAACCAGTGCTTACATTATGCTTAAAACAAGGAGAAGGAGAGAAATAAGATTGCCAAAACTACTGAGCAGGACTAGGAGGAAAATTAAGGTTTTCTGACTCATTTTCATACTCTTTACACTAAATCCCACTGTTTCTGGATAGCCTGTCACCTGAGCACTCATTGCACTCATTTGAGAGCTGATCAAATAACTAACACCTCATATTACATTTAGAGAAAACTCATTAATCTTTCATTTAATCTATTTTTTTTTGAGACATAGTCTTGAAAAGAAGCACAGACATTAATCCAACTAACCCAGATCTGATTATGCCCAAGGAAGGATATTTTTTTCATCCTACTGCACCTTAATTCAGCTCTAAACCTCTCAACGTAACTGTGCAGTCTCCTCCCTCAGCCACCTTGTAGGTTTCAGCAGTTTTCAAACCATTCCAAGCTTGCTTTCAAATTCTTGAAACTCTGAGATATAAAACACAGGCCTCAGGTTTTGCAATTTGTTTTCTGTACAATAACAAGTAAAACAGTATTTGCTATTTCTGAAATTTCTGTCACTTCTGTATGATTTTAGTTCTTAGGATATTTTTTTTTTCTTTTCCAAAACAAACAAGTCCCCTAAAAGCATAGTGGGCAGCTGGCCAGAAATAGCCATAAATGCTTTTTCAGCAGTGTGAGACTTCTGAAATGAAAGACAGATGTGGTAGAGTGGCTGGGAAAGGAAGGCAGAGTTGACATGATGGCTCCTGCAGAAATACAGAAGATGGATATAAATCACTGGTGGAATGCAATGTGCAGCTATAAATTTACAGGAAGGCAGACTAAGCCACTGAGATGCAGGGCCAGCTGAGAAACTTTGATTTTGGATGCCAGAGGCTGAGGTGGACAGATCTAAGATGGGCACATCTAAGATGGAAAGGACTAGGAGGTAAAACCTGTATTTGTGCTGCAAAAGTATTTGTGGTGTTCTACACACAGACCTGGAAAAGGGTGTGAATGGAACAGTTGATGGAGAGTAGAAGCTAACTAAAAAAAATAATAGAGATTGTGTTTATGTGACCAAGATTTACAGAACACAATAATAGAAGATGTCTTTTAAAGTCTCTGAATCACTGGTTTCAACGGGACAGCAAAACTTTTATTTGTTAAAGATTGAAAAATTGTCTACTCTTGCTTGTGATTAATAGCACAGTCATCAGCTAAGCAGGGGTGTCATGCTAGATTACAGCCTGTATAAATTATTTGTGAACAGAAGCAAGTAATATATTCTTACAACTGAGCCAGTCACTATTAGCATTTGTGAAATTTATTTCCCCAGTTCATATCATCTCACCAAGTCACACATGAAGTGAAATTAGAAACAAAAAGTCAGGCTAACATCATCCAGGCATTTGTCTTTTGAAAACATACACAATAATGCTTGTAATGGGGTTTGCAGTACTTTAACTTTTAAAGGACTCATGCAGACACTGGAAATGTTCTGTAAATAAAAGGAACATGCAGAAAAATATAATTTGCTGCCTCAGGACATCTTTGTTTTTCTCTTTTTTTGTAGTACCCATTGGTTTGTATGGGAAAGGTTTTTGGTTCACTGTTACATTGAAAAGTTTCTGTGCCCAATTTTGTCATTCTCATTTAAACTTGCAATATGGGAACAATAGCGAAATTCATATTAATACTTTCTTAAAATCACATTCCCTTCTTTCTTTTGGTAATAAAACACTTCATTGAATGTAAATTTTCTGGGCTGGATAATCTGTGCTTTCTCATCTCAGTATTTCAGTTTTTAAATAGAAAGGAATAACAGTTAATTTTTTGACGTTAACTCTATATAACGAACATGAAATGAGTCAAAGAATGAGTGGAAACTAATCAGGCTTATACCTCAGAATAATCCTAGTTGAGAAAAGGCTTCTTCATTAATTACACCTGGCCTTGCTACCATGAAGTTTTAATGAAAAGAAAAAGGTGACTGAAACTATAAAGGGTTTTGATTAATTCCGAGCCTGTTATTTTCATTGGATCTATGCTTCTGGACTTAATAGGGACACCACTGATGCTCTGCAAGCACACACAGGGCTGTGCCTACATTAGCAAGTGGGTATCTCAGCAGGAGCAGAGCACTAGATCAAAGCAGTTGCTGCTGGAGCCCCAATATTATATGGAATTTGCACCTTTTGCTTTAGGGTGCATTTCCCCTGCCTGCAGAACCGTGTGCTCTCACCATTCATGTGGCTTGGAAATGTCTGAGCCCACACCACTGCTTAAGGCCCATTAGGGTTTGTAGTGCAATAAACCTGCACCTGAATCAGGGTTTCCTGCCCAATTTCATCTGAAAGAAATCGAGTTCTCTTGTGCCTGAATTGCTCTGCAAAATGGTCCAAAATGCTAATGCAGACACAGCCTGTGCCAGCCAACAATATGTAGACTTTTTTCCTATCTTTCTGCAAATATCATGTTGACTGGAAAACTTCACAAGCTTCTAATTTAAATTTGCAAAACCGAAGATATTTCAAATTATGGTAGGTTTTTTTTTTCTGAATACAACGTGAGCTAGCAGTATTATGCATAGATATTCTATGCATAAATTGTAAACCAAAATCATACTGCCTCCATATCATAACTAAAGGGTGGATTCATTTACTACAAAACACATAGTCAAGGGGTTGATATTAACAATCAGTGCAATAGAGCTCCAAAAATTCACTTTAAATGCACATAGAGAAAGCTATTTATGGAGTGGCTGAGAGAATTTTGAATGCACTGCAAGATTGTATATTGTTATTTTCATGGAAGTTATTTGATTCTTGATATTATAGCAATCTGAATATTTTCCTTATTGTGCTTACATTTTTTTTTCTTCAAATAATGGATATTGTCTGTCATCTCTATAAAGATTTAGCAGACTATTTTAAGTGGTGACCACTTTTATTTGTATGCCTAGATCTACTAATATATTCCTAAATGCTCCAGCTCTTGAATCATCCATATCAAACTTTCAGTGTTATGGATGTTTGTTCTTTTAAAAGTGTCTTTCTTCATTGAACTCTGAGATACATAATTTTACAAAAACAGTGCAGATATATGATATGTAACAAAAGAGCTTCTTTTTTAATGTGATAAAGACTTAGACACACTGTGAGGAGCCATGTAAGCTGTCATTTAAATAAACAGGGGTTGCAAGTACTTGGAATTTCACAGAATCGAGGCAATTCTATTGGAAACTGCTTTCCTTCCTTCCTTTCACACTGTGGAAGGGCACTTTCACACTTTTTGGGCATATTTAAGCCAAACACATGCAAGAACATGCAGGTGTCCCTTATTTCTCAGTAATTCTGTTTCTTTACACCCTGAAGTATATCATGAAGCCTGTTTGTCATATTAGCATTGCATTTCCAATTAAATTGTTTATAAAAAAATCAAAACAAGCAAAAAACACCTGCTAATCTAATTGCCAGATAAATTACCTCAGAGATAAAAACTGTTTACCAGAAAAAAATGTAGTTCACTTGTGTTAGGACATGCAAGAGGTTCAAAACAATTAAGAAACACCATCTCAGTTTAGGGTATAGAAAACATCCACACTGCCTGCTGTAAAGTGTAGCTCTTGAAGTGGGACAAAAAATGCATGTGCCCAGCAAGGACTATTTCTAATAGACAAAACCTGGCCTTTCATATCAACAGACACTTCTGCAGGTTTTCATTCCAGACTACAGCTTTTCCCATATGCTCTCAACTGTAACCAATAAATCTAAACACATATTTACCCTGCATGCTCTACCATGCTGGTTTTAGGAAAACACAGGGGTTCTAACAAGTGTATGAATAGGCAATAAACCAGGACCCTTTTGAAAACAAATCACTTTTCCTTTCCTTAAAAATTACTACGTGCTGTCAAGATAGATGAAGAAATAAGGGATCAATATAAGGTATTAATCTCTTCAGAATTACAAGTATACCTAGTCCTTTAAGCAGATGTCTAGAGCTAGTGAATTATTGCATTTGAAGTCAAACTGCAGATTAAACTTGGAGCATGCATAGGGAGGCAGGCAAAAAGAGGGAGAGAGATGAATCTATGTAAGGGGGAGGGGAGTGGCATTTTGATTTGACACATTGGAATCTTTATATTACTGTTCTGCCAGTAAAGAGCCTCTCTGGAGGTGTATGAAAGATTTTGCACTTAAAACTAAACTGGAAAAATAATCTTCTTTGCTGTGTGGATTAATGTTAGGAAATATTCCTTTGCTTGTCTTGGGCAGCTCTGATTCTCTCTGCATACATTTAACATTGCTTTTGATTTTTTTCCTATCTTCCTGAGGTTTGGGTTCCTGAAATGTGCTAGTCACTCTGTGAGGGAGAAAAACAGGCACAGGTTTGTAACTCATTTTCTCTCTAATTGAAGCACCTCCCACACTTGTCACAACCTCCAGATAGAAGAAACAGGGAGGAAAAGGAGACTTCGTGTGTCAAAGAGGCACACAAAAATGAAATAAATCAAGGTTCCAAAGACACATCTGAGAACTGTTAAAGACTTGCTTTCTCATGGCTGTATTTCTATCCATCCCCAGACTCACCTTCTTCTCCCAAACTACTCACAATTATCTTTGGGATATTTTAATTATACATCATTCCAGATCTTGGGTCCTTCCCTGTCATAATTTGCAGTTTCATAACCCCATGTTTAAACATCTCTTCCTTCACTGGGCACTGGTTCCTGCCCTGCAATACTTTATGATTATCCTTTGGTAATATTTTCTATTGCTTCAGCAATCAAATTTAAAATTAATTTCCCTTCCACTCCCTGCTTGCTGTTTACCAGTTGTGGTTGCATTGGTAATGGCAAGTGCTGAATGTCCATCAGTTAGACAGAGAAAAAAGCACAAAAAATAAATCTCTCCTTTTGACTTTGCCCCTCACTCTTCCCGAATTTGAATATATGAATCTGAGGAACCAGAAGAGAAGCTGAAAATAATTAAGATTGGAAGAAGTATTTTTAGATCAAAAAACAAGTCAGTTTGCAGAACCATTTACCAGTATCAAAAATGTAAAACCCAACCACTGGCAGATTTACTAGTTTAAAGACAATTGCAAGACGACACAATGTTAAATCCATTTCATCCCCTGCTTCCCTTTTCATAGAATTAGTCATTATACTTCTGTACAAGCATTAATTTCTTGTTTTCATAAAATGCAAGTCAGAGTCTCTTTAAATTCTCAGCCTTGATGACTTGCAGCAGCAATGGGCTCCACAGTCTACTGAAAATACTCTGAACAGATATTTCCACTTATTCATTTATAATATGCCATCTCTCATTTTCCTTGCATTTGCATTCTTCCTCCCTGAAGCAGTAGGAAAATTATTTAATACTGTTTGAAGTATAGGAATATAATTTTTTTTTCCCCAGGTGAATATTTTCTGGGCTTCAAATGTGTTTTACCTAATGACAGCTTCTGGTAGCTCAGTGTCTGGTGTCCCTGAAGTTCCTCACAGTCTACTCTGCACTTCCATAACATAAAGAACTTCTGCAACCTGCTTACTTTGCTACTCCAAAGCATGACTATGCCAGAAAACCTTGGTCTCAGGTGTGATTTTGAGGCACTCAGTGTTTTTCCCCAGAAAAAAAAAAGACAGTTTAATTCTAGTCTTTCTTTTCTGTCACTTGGAGAGTTTTGGTACACAGTAATACTTTAGTTCACAAATATTTACTTTCCTTACTAATTTCCTGTGCAGGACCTTGTCAGAGGACTGAATAAACTGCCTGCTATCTATTGCTTTGGAGACACTCATTGAATTTTAGCATATCTGTGAGACTCTTCAGAAAACTCAGCAGGCTAGGCTTTATCAATCCTGGTCTTTCAGGCATTTATTGTTTTACTTTCCTGATATAGATGCAATGTTTATTCATCTGTAACTTTTTGTATCACTTATGAAGCCTTTTTAATTAGAGATATAAAATTTGCCACCCTCTAAGTTACTGATAGAGTAGGCATTTTTAATTAAAGCCTGTGTGGTTTGTTAGCTGTTCTGCCCTGTCAAGATTTAGAATTCTGTGATGTCTATCCTTCAGGCCTGCTGATTTGAAGCTTTTGAATTATCAGTTTCTTTCAGCACCTTTCCTTATGGTAGCTCAATCATCATGGCTCATCATCCTCACTGACAGGCAAAGCAAGCTGTGAAATCCACTCATTCTCTGGTGCAAAGAAACACCTCTTGGAGGTATCTGCATCCTCTTTATTTCCTCTTTCTATCAGCAAGGTCCCATGCTCAACCCAAGCAGTGGCTGTGAATCTGAATTTCATGGACACACGTCCATGCACTGAAATCAGACCTAGAATGTTCATTCACCTTGGGTCTCTGCTCTTGTGATGCCCCCACAAAGTTAGGTTGGTGAGTGAGCACTTTCCCCTCTTAACTTCTTGGGTCTGAAAATTTATAACCTCAAAGTCAGGGCTTCTCCCATGGTTTTCCTTGTTCCTCCCAGCTGAAATGCAAAATTAACAGTGATGCATGAATTTCCAGTCTCTGATGCATTCTTTGAGGAAAACCACATATTTAGCTGTACTCTGATTACACTCACATGTTCTATTATAGACATCATAGGAAAATGCAGCATAAGTAAAAAGTTTGTTTTAAATATATTTCAGAGAAAAATAAAGCAGATTGGTTATTCTATGCATGATAAAAAATGTTACTCTTTATGTCATTAAAATAAATGTCACCCATAAAATAATAATTCTTTTTTTATGTGGGAAAGACAGAATTTTCTAGTTATGTTAATGTAACTTAATAACTGGCCCAAGAGGAAATGAGCTCTCAAAAGATTATAAAAAGATCTCACTCCAGAATTATAAATTTCAGATCCCAAATACAGAGTCTGATTGCTAGTTTCATGACCAAGAATTCCCATTAAATTTCTCCCAGAAGTCACGCAGAATTGGTCTACTCTTGATATTTACAGCAAAGTAAAAGGCCTGTTGTTAGTACATTGGTTAGTACATTGTCTAATAATGTGCAGCAGAAAGTCTTGATGGAATGTCACCATCTGTGTCTGTGCCTAAAATGGAGCTTACTTTTGAAGATATGATTTAAATTATTCTTTACCAATTAAAGTACCAGAGTGCCAAAGTGATGACAAGATTTTTCCTGTCTTCTTCTTAAAATTATTAGAGTCTTTTTTCTTTTTTTTTTTCCCATCTTCTAGAAGTTCATGGGAAGTAAATTTTCAAAGTAGTGACATTTATGGGACTCTTGCAGTTAAATCCCTATGCATCACTTTGAAAATTTACTTGCTAGTAAATACTAGTAAATTACTTGCTAGTAAAATACTTACTAATGAAAATTTAGGTCCTTGAATATTTATGATCCTCTATGGGATATCATAAATGTAACTCTTGTTTAATTAAATAGGTGGAAAATCTGCCATGCGTGCATAGTTTTCTGACACTCGTATAATTACAATCAAACTGCATTGTCCAACAGTATCAGATTAATTTCCATTGTTCCATTTGCTGTTTGACCCTCTCCCCCTTGATAATAGCAGATTTTCATCCGGATTCCATTTCCAGAGTTGAATCTCCCACTTAGAAGGACAGTGAGGTAAAGACCAAGAGCATGGGAAAGGAAAGCATTTTAATTGGAAAAGTGTATTTGAGGTGCTGAAAGCTGCTGCTTTCCTGGGAGCTGCACAGACGATGTCTTCTTTGGTTGGCCTTGGAAATTTCCATCAGCTCCCTGCTGGCACAGGACCTCCTGGGTGGCTGCTGGAGATGGGAAAGGAGGGACAGGGATGAGTGGGGAAAGATTGTATTGAAAAATTGATTTAATCCTAAAATTTGGCACAGACATCTGCAAATCTGGGATTATTCGGGGCCTAGTCAATGTCCATAGCTCTAGATGGGCCCTAATAAATAATCAGAAACAGCTCCTGCAGCAGGACTACTACAGGATCTTCCTGGTGCTGGGTATTGATCACACATTATGAGAAGAAAACCTTCAGATTCACTCTGACATGGTTTATCTACATGATTTAGCCCTTTATACACACCACATCTTTGCAAGTCTGAGTCTCCTGCCTTGAGGTACTTTTCTGGTGGGACAGGAGTCCTGCCCATCATATGAGAGAGGATGATGCTGTATTCTGGGGATAACATCCAGAACCAAAGCACTCCTTCACAGGAAACTGTGAGTCTGTGACTCAGGTGTCTGCTGTATCTTCTGTTCAATACTCCAAGCACAGTGAGAGGATTGTCTTTTTTGCTGGAGCATCTCCTGCTGCCCTAGAAATCATAAGACAGGGTATTTCTGCACCGATGTCATGTAGGCACTTACAAGTTGCCGTGTCTTCTTGTTGACCTAATTAATTATTTATGGCTTCTGTGTCTGCAAGACTTCTAGAACAATATAGTCCTTGGAGAATGAAATGTTTTTATAAAATGTTACCAGCTGAATAGTGGCACCAAAATAGAGCAATGACAGAGCATTTGTTCATCTAAGGATTCAGCGGAGGAGGAACCACGAGCAGAGCAAGCTATGGCAGCCTGACAGCTTGAATTTTCACACCAGCAGAGCTTAAGTCTTTATCATCTTTATCCTTTGAGAACATAATTAGATCTACCTATTAAAATGATATCTAATAAAATCAAAGTTTTCATACTAATTATATGAAAGATTGAAGAAATAGCATATGACTAAGCAACATTGATTTCTGTCTTCTTACTCAATTACTTATCCACCCAGAAAACTGTCATTTTAACAATGCTTAAATGCATTTCCACTGATATAGAAAGGACCTCACAGGGACAAGAGCAAGTTTAATAAAGGGTGGGGTACAAGAGTGAGAAACAGAATCTGGGGAGCACAGCTGGTAGCTTCTCTCTTAAAATATTAAGCTGATACCTTGTTTTTTTTTTTAATTACCACAGTGTTGTATCCTTTCTAAAAAGACCCCCAAATCAAAACCACAACCCATGATCTGTTCATTGGTCTTTGTCCAATTTATACAACTCAATTATGGACTAGTTCTTGTTCTTTTAAAGACTGGATATCTCTCTCAAGATATGCATGTGTGTATACAAACATCCAAATTTTGGGGGGTTTCTTTTGTAAAAACACATCATAACTCAGGTATCTTCTACTGCTTCAAGATTGTTGAAGAAGTTCGTACTTTGAAAATATAATAGTTCTTGTAATAATTTCCTGTTATTCCTTTAGGGAGCTGAAAATAAACTAATCTGACTTCATTCTTAGCTTTAAAGATCCAATGTGTTTCTATATGTATTAGCTAAAATGAAGCAAGTGTTTTGTGCACGTGTGCATGTGAAGAAAAAACCAAAAAGACAAATAGAAAGGAAAGACTCCAGGATACATTGTAGATCCTCTCTCCTTATCATGAAGCAAAAATGGCAAAAACAGAAGCATTGTTGCTATGCATCTCATGGTCCTTGCTCATGTCCCCATGGAAACTAGCAGGAGTCATTTGCATTCTGCAGAAGCATCGGGGAGATGCAAGAGTGCAGCAGTTCAGAGGGGTGCATGGTCCAAAGGACATGGTAAATATGGCCAGCTTTGCAAAAACCCTAAAAGGCCACCCTCAGGAAGCTATCAGAACTCCAATTAATATGTAAACCTTGCCAAAACAAAATTTTATTTTAGGGATAGTTTGAACCTTCAGGAAGGGGCAAAGCTCTGAAAGTTTGTGGTGGTCTAACATACAGTTCATGATTCAGGCCCTCAAATGTTAGCAATAAGTAAAACTTCTGAAAGTGGAGATGCAGATTTGTTTCAACTTTACATTTGGTCCTCATTTTACTGCATTAAAAAGTTAATTAATGTTTTCTTTCATTTTGCATGCCTGTTTTCCTCCTCCCAAATATGTCCTCCTCTCTGTTATGGATTTTCAAGCTTTATAAATATTTTTATCTGTATGATCTATAATTATATTTTATTATAAATATGATATGTACTTTAAATATATAAGGAATAATTAAGGAATATAATTTATAGAAGTATATAATATTATAAACTTATAATATTATATACTTCTTATATACTTATAATATTATATACTTAGTATACTTATTATACATTATATTATGTAAATATTTTTGTTTAGAAAATGCCTGTTTCATAGGAAATGTCACTGATAACTTTTATCTGTATGTGTGTTGGGTTTGCACTGTAAAGTTTTCATAGCAGGAGTGCTAGTGGAGTGGATTCTCTTAAGTAAAGTTGCCAGAGGCCTCCCCTGTGTCCAACAAAGCCACTGCCAGCCAGCTCCAAGACAGAGCTGATGCTGCACAAGCCCAATCCCAAACCCAAGCCCAAGCCCAAACCCAAGCCCAAGCCCAAGCCCAAGCCCAAGCCCAAGCCCAAGCCCAAGCCCAAGCCCAAGCCCAAGCCCAAGCCCAAGCCTGTCAGTGATGGTGGGAGCAGCTCTGGGGTAATGTATTTAAAAAGGGAGATAAACCCTGCTCAGTTGCAGCACGAGAGAGGAGAATATGTGAGAGCAGCAGCCCTGAGGAGGCGCAGGTCAGTGCAGGAGGAAGAGCAGGAGGTGCTCAGGATCCAGAGCTGAGATTCCCCTGCAGCCCTTGGGGCAGCTGTGCCCCTGCTGCCCATGGGGAACAGAGATCCACCAGGAGCAGGGGGGAGCCTGAAGGATGCTGTGACCCCAGGGGAAGTCCATGCTGGAGCAAGTTTGCTGTCAGGACTTGTGACCCTGCAGGGGACCCACTCTGGAGTGATTTATTCTTGAGGGACTGCTGGCCATGGGAGGGACTCACACTGGAAGAGTTTATGTGCAGCTGCAGCCCATGGAAAGGACACATGTTGGAAAGGTTGGTGGAGCACTCTCTCCTGTGGGGGGAACTCTATGGTGGAGCAGAGGCAGAGTGTGAGGAGTCCTCCCTCTGAGGAGTAAGAAGCAGCAGACACCACGTGTGATGAACTCACTACAGCCCCCATTTCCCATTTGCTTGCGCTGTGCTGAGGGGGAAGAAGCAGGGAATTCAGAAGTGAACTTGAGTCCAGGGAGAAGAGAATAGTGTGGAGAATATATTTTCAAGATTTTATTTTATTCTTATAATCCTGCTTTGATTTGATTAATAAATTAAACTAATTTCTTTGAGTTGAACCTGTTTTGCCTGTGATGGCAAATGCTGAGTGATCTCTCCTTGTCATTGTCTCAAACCACAAGTCCTTCTGAGTATTTTGTCTCCTCTGTGAAGCTGAAGAGAGGAGTGAGAGAGAAGTTTTGGTCAACCCACCACAATATGCAATGATATCTCCTAAGAGTCCTATTTGAAAAAAAATTCAGATGAAATGCAAGGAAAATGATGCAAAGAAAATAACAGAAAAGTGCTAAGAAGAAAACAATTCTACATGTTGAGGAATTCTGACCTACATTCCACGTGCTTTGTATGCAGTAGCTTACACAGTACTGAGAAAAGGCTGAATGTTTTATATTTCTTATATTTTTTTCAATCTACTTTATTCTCTCTTGACTATTCTCAATGCTGAAATTCCAATTTCTTTTCTCTTTGAGGTCTTGAGGTCTAACTTCCTATTAGCCTTTAATGATGTTTCTCTCAGAAAATCCCACAAGATTCTCTCTCTCCTACTTTTTAAAAGCTGGATTTTTGAATCTAACATGCTGCAGAGTACTTCACTCAATTGCAGACTAACTGTTAGCATTAAATTATTGTTTTTAACCGAGTGTGTATGTGAGATATATATATATAACAATATATATGTGTCTTTTTCTTTCATGTACTTGTACCCACAGCCTCACACACAGAGCTGGGATTTGTTCCTGCCCTGGAATGACACTGTGAGGGTTCAAGGTAGTATGAGGGTTTCTCTAGAGTAGGAAGTGGCCTTTTGTCTCCAGCAAGGGGCCACAAGAATGGTGTCACCACAGGTAATCAGGAGTAATATCATTATAGAAAACCTTCTCCATGAAAGAAACTCAGAAGAGATGGGATAGATCTGATGCTGCAATCAATGCTTTAATACAAGGAACTAACCTACACTCTCACAGCCCACAAATACCCATGTATTTGCCTAATAAAGCCTGAGGCCACGTGCACCTAAGTCAAAAGATATCATTATATGACAAATACAGCAAATACAGCAGTTCTTTTCAATATAGTAATATTTGAACATCAGAAATATTCATATAACAGGGATTAAGAAGGAGAGAAATAATTTTTGTAGTCTTTCTCAGGATTAGCCATGCCTTAGCACACTGAGCTATCTAAGTTCTGCAAAGTGAATTTATCATTCAGGCCCACTTCCCTGGCTTTAAGTTTGCAAGAAAAACCAAGTTCACTGAGCTATGCATAGAAACTTTGCAGAGCTGGGCTGCTTCCTTGCAGAGTTTGGAACTTTGATTTTCAGCATTTGTCTATCCAGCTTCACACCTGAGTTCATACTCTGTGTGATCAAATCAACTTAGGCTGATATATTTAGACTTTACCTGGGTGAAGATTCCTCTGTGAACTTGAGTGAAACACATTGCTCTGTAGAGTCATGCAGAATATATTTGCACGCCAGTACCATCGACAAAGACGATGCATCTGATTTACCTCCCCTCATTTCTGATTTTGTGTGTGCTGGTGTGAAGAAAGAAAATAATGCTTTATTTTGATGGCTCAAACCCTCCCATATTATTGAAAAAATAATTTTAAATGTTGTATAATACTTTAAATAAAAAAAAAGAAAATATTTCTGCAATCCCTGGTTAATTGACAGTTCAGGCATTCTTGACATGTACTTGAGGTAGGCTAAGAACCCCCATAAGGTAAAGAAATGGTCATGGGCTATAAGATTAGGGTTCCAGTGCCATATAATCTTGGTGTGTGTCCTTGGACAAGAAAACATGTAGATAATGCAGAGATACCATGAGATTTCATTACCTGACGTTTACACAGCACTTTGAACTAACTAAGCATTACAGTGCAAAGCATTGCTTTCAGCCACAGCACTTCAAGGACGTACAAAGAATCAAATATTCTTTTCACTTACCCATTGAAGAGGACATCTGGTTTTGTTTTGAAGTTATAACATCTTTTTGGCTTTTCATGTCACTTCAAGGTTGCTTCTTACATCTTATTGACTATTCACTTCATTTTCCTTTTTCTGCATTTTCACCTTTGTTATAAAAATTGATTCAAGGTTTGCACACAGCTGCTTAACTGGATGCTTGGAGGATAGACTAATGCATCCTTAATATGAATGTTCCTTATTTCAAGAATATTTTGCACTGCAGGAATATCCTTGTCCAGTGTTCACTTTCTATTATTAGTGGCATAGGCTTGGCTAGCATTATCTTCAGTCTACTATGTCATAGTACAAAAAATTAAAAGGATTTGTATCTTAGGTAACTCACAGTGATATGTAGGCAGTTTTGCATCATTTACTGCGTGTAATGAGTAAATCAATGTTTGTTTTTAAAAAGGAGCCTGCAAATGTGACTTGTATGCCTTTAGTTTTCAAAGTCTGCGTTTTAATAATTCAATTTTTTTTTCTTTTTGAAAGCAATTTACAAAATTCATGAGAGGCAGAGGGCTTTTTATTTCCCAAATGATGCTCTGCTCTCATCAAAGAATGTGTTCTAGCAAGTAATTTCTGCAAGATGAAAGGATAAAGTTTCACTGCATTGTACAGAAGAAGCGTTGTGAAATTTGCTTGCTGCAATAATGAGATTTGACTTTGTTGTTTTTATTTATTTCTATTTACTCAAGGTTTGCCATAGATAGGCTAAAAATTTTAAACACTGTGGGATAGTTTTGTTTCCTGATGGTTCAGGGATATTTGTAGGGTATTTTCAGGGGTCGAAATCATGTTTAAAACAAATTTCACCAGTAATATAAGGTCAGTGAGATCATAAGTTTTTTTTCCAAATTGGTCATGAACAATTTGACACAGTTATGAACAGTTTAAGCAGATTTTCAAGCATTCAACTTAATTATTCATTTCATCTCAGTTCCAAGCCTGAATTTTCAACAATAATTTCTCCATTTTCTGTCTTGTTGCCTTCCTCCCTATTTCTCTTTCTTTTCTGTGATGAAAAATTGTTTGTTGCCACTACTGCTATGCTATCGGTGTCCTGGCATTACTTCAAGAAATTGTGAGGACGAATGACACAATTCAGCACCAAAAGGAAGGAGATACAGACTCCCACTGCTGAAAAGACTGAGGAATCATGGAATCTGTGGAAGTACAATGGTCTGGAACAAAACACAGGGACAGAAGATGCCAGGAAAATCTTCTGGATCTACAGGGAGCTGAAGGGCTGAAAGGAAACAACAGTCAAAATCAGATATCCAAGACACACAAAATTAGCAAAAGCACGAAAAATAAAAAGTTCTTTTATACCTTTTTAAACAAGGAGTTGTAAGCATAAGGAACAGCAGGAGGCCCTCCACAGAGTATATCTTGGGCAGATGAGAGGCAACTCAGCTGAAGTGTACCCCAGTGACTGGTCTTTTTCCTGGAGTGCAGGCAGCAGGCACATTTTAACCACACCAGGTTCAGTTATACACAACTTCCTTTAGGGAAAATGACTGCTGTAAGTAAGCCAGACTGGCATTAAAGAAGTTTGTTTTGGAAAAAAAAAAAGGAAATCCACTTGTGGCAACCAGATAAAGTTTGGCCCATTGCATAGAAACCATTATATTTGTGTTTGTCCTGCCCCAATAACACATTTGATTGATAACAACATTTTAGAATGAAATCTCTGCCACTCTTTGCAAAATACAAAAAAAATCATTTTAGCTTCTAGGAAGCATTTCATACCTTTGTTGTGGCACATTAATTATGTCAGAAGAAAGCAATGCCATGACTTTGGGAGTTACATAGCAGAACAGCCATGCCTACTGAAGGGAGATGTGCTAAAGACGAATTTTAAAAGTGTCTGCTGAGATTGGAATTGAATATTAACAGACCATTTTTTCCACTGTCTGTGATGTTTTGATAATTCCTTAAACAACAGCTGGTTGTACATCCTTAAATGTTATTTTTATTTTGGTAATAAATAAATGTTCTGCACTTACTGCAGAAAATGGAGCTCACACTTGTCCCTTATGCTGTGTGTGGCAGAACTGATTTGGCAGTGTAATAACTACAGACAGGGGTGTGACTATGATACTTTATACACTTAAATATTCACAATAATTTCATGGAAGATTTGCTTTAGAGACACAAAAAGAAGCAGGAGGGAGAAAAAAGGAACTCTGCCATGTATCTCATCAAGTTTCTGTGTGCTATGCCGGGCAAGGTCACTGGGTTTCAAAACTGCTTCAAAAATATTACTGTGCTTTTGTGTCTAACATTCTTTAAAATCCATTTCAGAAAAAAAAAAAAAAAAAAAAGAGACATGGCAGTATCAGATTTTTTGAAAAGATGGTAAATATGTGCTTTGTAAATATTTTTCATTTTAATGTTTGGGTCTCAGCTTGGATGGATGTGAAGACTGTGAAGTCCTTTCCCAAATAAAACAGCAGGAATCAATCTTTTGTCTGACCAAAGATGTAGGTCTTCACAAACAGCATTTAAATTTCATGAATTAAGAGATATAAAGGTTAAATAAATTTTATTTTTTTTTAAAAAAGGGAAAGATAAAAAGAAAAATAAACCTGTTTGTAACATCTGAAGTTTCATGACTTTTCAAGCCTTGTACAAGAGATTAATCCATGTACAGGGATATGGGAATTATGGGAGATTTCCCTTGCATAATCTCAGCTGCTGAACAGCTTTATCAACACTGTTCAATACTTTATTCCAATATCTAAAATTTTAGTTGCAGATACTAGTCCCATGCAATTTGGTTATCAAGACCAGTAAGAGATTTCTTGAAGGTCCTATTTAACTGAGTTCTGTCTGCAAAAGATGTCTGACAGAGCCAGGATGTATCCCTACAATGCTCCACAAATTCTCTTTTATTTATCATGTCTTTTTCTATTTCTCCTTGGTTAGGGCATGACTTTGTGGATTATAAACCAGAAAAACATACTGAGCAGTGGTTTACATCTCTGACATCCCATGTTTTATTTAGATATAAAAAGCTGTATTCTTACAACTTAGAGACTTTCAAAAGAAGTGATAGTTTTTCTTCCGAAAAAATGATACTAAATTAACACTTTCTAAGTCAGTTTACAATGGTCCTACCAGGAAAAATGCCTAATTGTAGAAATCCAGTGACTGGTAATCTGTAAAATCCATTCTTAACAACTTTAATTTCTTTAGAAAAATCTTTAATTCACTTAAAATTTTTGATTAATTATTTTTGAAACCTTGGAAGAAAGTGTGGGGTAAGAGTTAGATAGCCACTGTGAAATTCACTCTTCTGTATCATACTTTTCCATTGTTAAACAAACATATTTAGTGTTTTATTGATCGTTGCATGCTTTACTTTTGTTCAAACAGTACAATAAATATATATTTTAATGAAAACCTTCTGGAATGCTTAATGACAGTTTCTTATTACAGTACCTTTCATTGCCATTATCCACATGACTGACTGCTTGTGTAAAGGAACAAATAAAAGTAATCAACTTATGCTGGGAAATTATGGTAAGCATCAGGGTCAGACAATGCAAAGGGAAAGGCCTTCTAAAAGAAGCAATTTTCATTTGAAGAAATTAGAATATTTCTTAAATGTATTCTAAGCATAAAAAGCAGGCAAGAAGTAATATCTAATAAATGCTAAAAGAAATTAGAATATGATGTAGCTATTAGTAAGGAAAAATTAAACTAGTATAGTGAATCAAATATACAACCATATTTTCAATATTTCTGTGAATTAAGTAATATATTAAAATATTGTTGATAATATATTAGGTTGCAATATGTTTAACCATAGACTTTCTTCCCATAAAAATAAACAAAATGTTTGAATCCATAAGAAGTTTATAATGGCAAGTCTAAAATTAAAAAAAATAAAAAAATATTTGCTTTTCTCCTTGGTTACCTTTCAAAACCTTTAAAATTATTCCACATATCCCCAATGTTCTCTGTCAGAAGGCTAAAAACCAAGACATAATCTTTCTAAATTCAATTTTAGTCTGATGTTTAGCCACCAGAGGCTCCTACTAGGACTGCATGAGTTATCTCTTTGACAAATATATCATGCAAAAAAGGGAAGGCAGGAAGGCAGGCAGG
>NC_031768.1:9434548-9471117 GCF_001522545.3 Parus major
AAAAACTGCTAACAGCAAAGAGTGAACACAATGAATTTAAGGAACTAATGAATTGTTTGGCCTGTGTATTGATTCATGTATAGTCTGCTACTCTGCTATCCAAAAAAAGGGAGATCTATAATGCATATTTTTAATAATGAAAAGCTAAGTTGCAGTGTAGCATAGCACAGTTCACTTTTGACAACTCTTACAGCGAATTTAATTTTATCTGTTCTTAGATATCTCAGTATTCCTGTTTAGAATCCATAATTCAGTGGGCTAATTCTGTCTCTTAAATTGGCAGTAGGTATGATTTTATCCAAAGTAAAACGTGATTTACATTTTTCTTCTGTTTTGGGAAACAAATAAAGTTTTGTGAGTCTCTTGAAACAAATCCCAGGGGCATCTTACTTTAGGCTTCGTATATATTAGACTAGGAAATATGACATCTACTGTTTATTTCTTTTAGAAAAGTGAATTAATTTAATTAAATCTTTGCTTTCGACACAGAAAATATGTCTGTAAGCTGTTCAAGTGATGTTCAACCCTATTTATTTTTCTATGCAACTGCTTGACTTTGATGAAGATGTAATATAGGGAAGAATTGAGCTTTTCTCCCAACTACAATTTAAATTAGTATTTGCTTAATATATAGCAATTTCATTATGTGGAGAATGCATTGTACAAATTGACACAAGGAAGTTTTCTGAGTTGTGATGAAATGTGAAAAACTGTATGTTCTGTCTCCCAGGTTATTCTCCAAGCTGCTAACCAGGAACAGAATAGCAGTGTACAGAAATAGCTATGTAGTACATAGCTTCACTCTGTTCTGGAGCCTAAAATGAAAATTAATTCTATGTTCCTGTGCACAACAGTTTCCTTATGATTATTAATGCAGGTGTATCACTTGTGGGAATTTCTCCAAAGTGTTCATCTTGTTAACAATTCTTATCTATGTTAATCTGCAGATATCTACCAAACAGCAATGAGCACCTGGGAACCCCTGGCTTTAAATCTTCTTTCTGTTTAATGTCTGTACTGTTTCAGAGACTCTTATAATGCACTGGAATTTTAGATTGCTTCAGTTTGTCTTTCGCTCTAAGGAGACGGAAAACTCTTCTGTGCAATGTGGACAAACACCTGGTCTGCTGATGTTGTCAGTACACATCTGCTCACGTTCAAACAAGGACATGCTTGTTACTGGCCAGTGCAAGGGGCAGGGGCAGGAGTGAGGACAGTTCTGTCACCTGAAGCAGAGAGGAGGTTGCTCACATGGCAGCACTGTGGGGCTTGTGGGTCGAGCCCCTCCAGGATCATCCCCTCTCAGGACAGCCCCAGCTGAGCTCCCAAACCTGGAGGTGGCCTCTCACCTTCCAACAACTGCTACTGGAAACAATGCCCATACTCAAAAAAATGAACTTAACCACAAGAGGAATCACTTGTAGAAAAAATACTACCGTTTTATCCTCCACTTACAATTCTGTTTTAAAGTTTTTTCCTCTATAGTAAGCATATGGCATGCCTGCTGCAGGAATCAGGTACAATCCTTGAAGAAATAAGAGCTGTGAATGCTGAATGTTGCCAGACAGTAAATTATATGTTTGGAATCACGGAAAGAAAGACACAGGACAGCTGTAGAGGTAGCAAATCCCCACGCAGGTTTAGCCACACTTTACAGCTGTAACTTTGTGTACTGTCTGCAGAGGGACTGACCCAGCAGCTCTGCAGGACAGCACAAAATGAATCCAGACAGAGATGATCATCTGATTTCCTAAATGAACAAGGAAAGTCAGCATGTCTGCTAGGAAAGAAACCCTTCAGAAACATTGGGAAGTAAGGCTACACATTAATGTAGTACTACACAAATCAATGTAAAGCTGTGGAAACCCTCAAAACTAATCTGGAGACAGAGAGGAATCTAGGAAGAAAAATAAAATCATATAATTTATTAACATTATTTTAAAAGGACAATCTAGCTACACCCTCAGTTGAGGGGAAGGCAACTATTTGTTTTTTCACCTGGATTTCATATCAATTATACTTGACCTTAACAATAACAACATATTTATAGTAGTGTTGGCATGTGCTCATTTGGTTTCAAATATCTCCTACCAAATTGCCATGATATATTAGTTGACCTTTGAGCTTCTAATTTTCATATTCATGGGTATGTAACATATAATGAAAAACAAATATGACATTATAGATTACTGGTAAAGATTTGCAAAGGAATTTTTCAGCATAAATTCTACACATGTGATGCTGAGTTCTGAGGAAAACAAAGCAGTTGACATTTAGAATTTTTTAATTGGCTTTCATGGCTTAATTTTTGTCTATCTTTTGGTTCTGATGTATGCAGCAATGGACACTGATTTTAAAAGGACCATGGCTACTTATTAAAAGCTGAGGAAATTTTCCAGAGTGCAAATAACAATGTCTGCATTACAGTGGCCTTCTCTCCTTGCTAGGTGTGCATTTCTGTGGTGCTGCCAGGAACCACCATATTTCACTTTTAGGATTGCTCTCCCGGGAATGCTTTTTTATCTGTCTGCTCTGGCCTGTTCACAGGCAAGACAAAAAGAAGCAGACTTATAAAATGCACATGAAATCAGCAATGAAAGAAATGAACGACATAAAAAGAAGTCATTGAATTCTATTGTGTAGGTTCCTTATTTCCCAATATGACAATTTTTTAGTAGTAGTAGGATTCACAATAGCTGCTTCCCAGTAACTTCTGTGGGAGTGCAAGTTTATCTTGCTCTCATCTACTATGTTGCTGGGATTTTTCCCTAAGAGTTAAAATGGCAGAGACTTTTTTATTAGATGAAAGTTGCTGCATAAATAAAAAGCTTGCATGACTTGGTTTAAAATAACTGTTTTCATTTATATTGCATTTTATTCACAATTTACTCTATCTATTCTGTCTTTCCAATGGAATAATTTCTTACTAAAAGAAGGGAGGAAAAAGTGAATTGAATTTCATTATTGTACCAAAGAAGCATTTCATGAATATATTCAATCTGTGCTAATGGATTTTAACACATTTTTACGATCCTACAATGAACTGCTCATAAAGTTTTTAATTACCAAAGCAGTATCCAAAAGTATACTGCAGAGAGGTGCAGCACTGTAAAATAGATTATTCCTTTATACATTTAATCTTCACTCACTAATACATCTACAGGTGTCTGTGTTTAAATAATATAACAGCTAATTCTATGTATATATATATAGTTCAGCTAAATTGCTGTTCCCAAAACAAGTTAGTCTCATTATTCTTCAGTTAAAGAAATTAAAGAATAGCATGTAGCTCATATATCCCTGATATTCATCGCCCAGTGTTCTGGGGTACAAAGTACAGCCAGAGCTGTGCACAGTGTAACTGCTTGAAACCAAATAATATGCACAATAAAAGGATAAACTCCTTCCTCCTTCCTTTGGTGGTGCACTGTTTGCCCCATAGTGGGCTGGTATTGTACTGTGTGACAAGGGACATTCACTGATGTTTATGAGTCACTTTGCACTTGCTGAAAAATATTTTTTGTTTATATCATGCAGGCTTCAAGCTGTGCTACTTCCAGACTGATCAGTAATATTGTCCTCCCCTTTATCCTGTAATACCCAAGTTAAAATGTTCACCAAATGATGAGAGGAATACAGGCCTTATTTCTCTGGGTCATCCAAATGAAACTGAAACAAAATCCTCTGATATCTATGATGTGGCTCTTTGACAGGTGTTGGTCATCTGACAGCTGAGCATGAGATGACAGGACCCAGGTGGCCAAGGCCAGTGGCATCCTGGCCTTATCAGCAACAGTGTGGCCAGCAGGGCCAGGGCAGTGATCATCCCCCTGGCACTGGTGAGGTCACACCTCAAATCCTGTGTTTGGTTTTGTTCCCCTCACTAAAGGACAGGCATTGTGGGGCTGGGGTGAGTCCAGAGAAGGCAGCAGGGCTGGGTCTGTGCTGGAACCCCACAGAGAATTTTAAGCTTTCTGTGCACAGGCACTAACCCACAGGAGAACATTGTATTTGACCTGAGGCCATAGAAAAGGCTTCCAAAATTGAATGATAGAACTGAGATTGTAAATGTGTAGTTTGAATAGAAGTGTGTTATATCACATAGTGGAAAATTTAAAGTTTAAGGTTTTGAGATATAGTAATATATATGTAGCAAGATAAAGGTTTTAAAGCTTATCTTGCTTTTTCACCTTCTTCTTCATGGGTTTGGATGATATTATGTGATTAGGTGGAAAAGTTTGCAGTGCAGAACACAAGTGTTTGGTTATTAAGTTAAAAGTAAAAGTAAATTAGTTAGCATTTTATTATTAAGTAGTTAACACTTTAAAAACCTTATAAAGAGATATTTAAGGCTCCATTTTTAGTTAGCTTAGTGTATTGAAAAACTCACAGTCTGTGAGAATATAACATAGATAAAAAATAATAAACATCTTTAAGTCCAACCAAAAATACTGTCTCTCACTCATTAATCTCAATCCTAAAGGAAAAAACCTCAGAACGTTTTACACAGGTCTGGAGCACAGGTCTAATGAGGAGCAGCTGAGGGAGCTGGGAATGTTTAATCTCTAGAGAAAAAGAGGCTCAGAGGGGACCCTATTGGTCTCTACTGCTACTTGTAAAGAGGCTGTGGCAAGGTTGGGGGCCAGTCTCTTCTCCCAGGTAACAATTGATAAGAAAATAGGACATAGCCTCAATTGTGTCAGGGGAGGGTTAGGTTGAATGATTGGAGAAATTTCTTCACTGAAAGGGTTGTCAAACAGTGGAACAGACTGCCCAGGGGAATGGTGGAAGCACCATCCCTGGAGCTATTTAAGAGACCCATAGATATGACACATAGGGACATGCTTAATGTTTGGACTCAAGGTTCTTTTCCAGCCTGAATGATTCTATTCTATGAAGCTGGCTCCTGCCCTGACCCAGGCAGCCCTCCCATATGTCCTGCTGGTACCTTAAAAGCATCATTCAGGCTGATAAGACAGATAAGTTCTGTGTGCTCCCTCCCCGGTTGTCACTCAGGCCACACGTTCCTATTGCTGCTTGAGTGGGACCATTTTCTGTCACAAGAATACACTTGAGTGGTTCCCTGCCTGTGGCCAGGTTGCTTGTTAATGTGAGGTCTGGGCAGGAGTGGAATTGTACCTTCCAGGTAAGCTGAGCAGAGGGTGCTCACAGTTTGCTTAAGGCACAGAGTGCATGTGAGATATAAGAACTTTTCTCCTCTGTGTTACAGACTATTACAGTTAATCCACTTTTTTCTCCATTAAACCTAATTACTCATGTTTGATAAAGCATTTCTTACAGAAAAAAAAAAAAAAATATTATGTATAAATCTAAATACGTTAAGACACCTCAAATTATTCCTTTCAGTAAAACCTTCACAGGAGGGTAGCAAGATCATATTGGATGATGGTCTCAAAGATAACCCAGACAGAATCAAGCTAATGTTGTTTTAGCTCTTTAAGTAGTTAATGTATCCTTCACACCTTTGGCATTTTCTTGTTTGGTCTGGAATAATATTTAATAATCTGAGAATGAAAACCAGAGATGCAGCTTGTGGGGAAATGTGGATAATATGTGGGAATAATGATGATAA
Source organism: Parus major (assembly GCF_001522545.3). Taxonomy (NCBI): domain Eukaryota; kingdom Metazoa; phylum Chordata; class Aves; order Passeriformes; family Paridae; genus Parus; species Parus major. The sequence continues at coordinate 9,440,142 of NC_031768.1, forward strand.
TATGTGTTTGGACTTACAATACAGAGCTTCCTGCTCCCATGTAAATCCCAGGATTTACATCTTCCACAGGATACATCTTCCACATCAGGAACAGAGCAGATGCTGAAGAATGAAGGAGACTCCTTGAAAAAACAGCAGCATCTTGAGAGAAAAGACAGATGAGCTTTTTGCTCCCTTGGGGGGAGAACAGAATTGTTTTCTCACTGTATAAGCCTCAATTTTTAACTGATTCTCTGAAGCAGATGCCTCTCTCTGAAGAAACTGATATACAGCACTAAAGTTTTTTTTCCTCATCAACTGCAATGAGTCAGATGTAGTTTGGTTCTCTCAGCTTGAAGTAGAGATGCAGCAACTTGAAGGCTGTCCCCTAGAAGTACACTCAATATTGCATTTCTCTATATGAGTGAAACTGCCTTCAGGTTCTTCCATTTCAACAAAATACAGAAACTCTCTTCTTGAGATAATGACAGAAGTCTGCAATACCCAAAACCTGAAAATGCAGCTAGGTGCATTTTTTATATTGAGACTGAAGATATCTTAGAGACTGTGTATTATGTGTTTTGTGTGCTTACATGTAAAGTATCAGCAGTAAATTTTCGTTGTGGTCTGACTCCTTTGAATTGTAATTGCTGATCGCACATTTAGAAGCTCATGGTTGCTTGCACAAGTCAATTCCAGAACCAGACTCCTCATCCTCTGACCAGAGAGTGACAGTCACTGCCAGCTGCATTCAATGCCCAGGAAAGGGCTGGGGTTTATCCTCATTCAGCTGATGACGAGGTTTTATCTGCTGGGATGTCTGGGATGTTTCCTTTGTGCCTGTGAGAGGGAACTGATACCCTGAACACAGCCAGTGCTGCAGAAGGGGCAGGGAGGTGCCAGATAACCCTGCGGGGACAGCCCTGCGGAGGGTGCAGCTGAACTGGGATGCCATGGATGTGACTGGGATCAGATGGCAGCTCTGAGAGCCACGGGATGCAGGGATCCACGGCTCTGAGGAAGGCTGAGCTCTGCCTGCCCCCTCGGCAGCCTCACCCGGGGACAGGGGGAGGCTGTGCTGCTGTGCCGCAGGGACAGGAGCAGCGCTGCTGGGTTTAGGAACCCTGAGCCAGCAGCCAGGCTCTCAGTGCTAAATCAGTACCTTTCCAGGTGAGAATCCCAAAGCCAGCTGCCAAAAAAAGACTGAAAATACTGACCCGACCTTCCTACTAAAAAATGCAGCATTTTTTGCATGTTTTTGGGTGCAGCACCTGAGCAGTGGCAGGACGGCGACAGTAATGAACCTGCTTGTCTTTAGGAGGTTAAATGAGAAACTTGACAGCCAGCTGAAACGGGAAAAGGTCAAAACTGAGCTAACGATAATCACCAAAATGGGAATTTGAATAGAGCTCTGATGTTAATGCTCTTACACTTTTAGTAAGTGCCATAGGGTTTCTAATTACCACAGTGTCCAGACGCTCCACTTGCTCCTCTACAGTGGTAATGACTACAGCAGAGTAGTCCCTACCAGCACTATGACAAGGCAGATGCTCCAAAGTTAATCACTGGGGTAAAGTGCCTCTACTCCTAAGTCCCCTGTTCTGATCTACTCTTCAAATGTGCCAAAGCTAAATTTTGTTAGTTTAACACAGATTAGAAGGAAAACTCATCTAGTACGTATTCATTTTATAAGAAATGAAACTTTTATTTATTTCAACTTCTGTTCAGTGACATTACATTAAATTACATTTAATGAAAAACCTGATTTCCATTAGTTTGATGTGATCTTGTATTACACTGAGCCATATGAGGGTTTAAGTTACTTTGACCTGAGCAGAAAAATAAAAGAGAATACTTTTTCTTAAGTCTTTGCAGTTGCTGTTGTTTCTTGGGTTCTTTTAAGTCTGTCATTGCTAAGGTGTGACTTAGCAAAGACTTGTGATGCTCTGGGTTTCCATGGGAGCTATATTTTATTTTGGTACAATGAGCAGCATTAGTACAATGCAAGGAACAATAATCCATGGTTTTAAAGAAGATGGCTTGTTCCCGAAAGGTTTGATTTGGGGGAAACATTACCATGAAGAGAGGGATTGTTTCTCTTGTTAACTACAGAATTGTCTACATCAAAAGTTGTCTAAATGTAGTTTTTGTTTACCTTTACTGAATCTTTGTCGTGCTAGCTGTTCCAAATATTCTGCATTTTCATGCTGCTAATGTTTTTATGTAAGCTTTGCTATTTTGGGAGCATGAAAGCAGTGCAGTTCCGGCTCTGTAATTAAAGGGCTTCAGTGATCTCTTTTCTCTCAGCTGCTGCTCATGAGACTGAGAAAAGAAGAACATAAGTCACAAATAATACAAAGCAAAACTTAAATTTATCAATATCACCAGTCTTCAGGGTTATTTGGGTGATAAAGCTGAAGTCTGTTTACAAAGTATGGTGATCTGAAGGAGAATCTGTGGAGTTTTCCATAAACTGTGGTTAGAGTTGTAAATGTAATTTGGCAGCTCATCTTTCTTGTTTTTCCAAGTGAAGAGAGTGCCCATTACAGGAAGATGTGGGAAGCAATGAAAAATATGGTGCTGATACTGGTGACATAATATGATGTGCAGTGTCTGTGAGTCAGCACTTCCACTGAAATAGACTGATTTCCATACATTTGCCAATACTGAGCTGGTTTGCCATGTAGCCCAGGTGAATCAGAATTCCATTGTAATTTGGAGAATTATTTGGGCTATGAAAGAGACTCATGAACCATGGCTGACTAGGAGAAAGGCAGCCATACTATTGCTGTGTATTGCAAGCCAGTCTTACACTGCTGAAACTGGAAAATCAAACTGAATTACATTGGAGGTCCACTAAGGACAAAGGAAGTTCCCAGGCTGGGCATAGGAACAACTTTTCCAGGATATTTTGCATGTCAGAAAGATTTGCACACTAAAGGCACCTTTGAAAGAAATTCTCAGAAGTGAGGTTTTGATCAGGACAAAGAACCACAGCAGCCTCTGAGCTGCAGGCTGGAAGAGTTCACAACAGGAGCGTGGCACAGCTGTACTCAGATCTGTGCCCCTCCTAGACTAGCTGCTCCTCCCACTACTGGGGTCCACAAAAGTGGACTAGATGGACCACCCACCCTTGTTTTTGGAGACTGCCTGCAGAAAGAATGGAATAGGTAAATTGGTCGTCATTCAGAATGAAATGTGAAACATCAGTTTCTGTAACCTGTTAGCTTTGTGCCCAGGAAAGGATTTCAGTGTTCTTACACTGATAGCAAGGTTGCATAAGAACTCAGGCCCTATTACCTGTGTTTTCTGAACTTTTATCATTTCAATCAGCAAATCTCTATGAAGTATTTATAAATTGTAAAACACTGTAAAATAAAAGATAGCAGATATAAAAATCAGACGTCACATGATTAGAACAAATAAAAAGAAAAGTAAGTGATTTCTGATAAAAAAATCTCATCATCTTATTCAGTTTTAAGAGGAAAAATTGTGAAGGTTCTGAAGGGAAAGGAAAAAGTTTAATTGATGCCAAACACCTGCCAGTATTTAGTGTAGAAATAGAAAGACTATAATTGAAATAAAAATTAAGTTAATGCTTTCTAATTAATAGCTTTTCAGTTTACAGGAGTTGACACTGAGGCATAGGAAGAAGAAAGGGACTAGGACATTTGAATGTGCATGCAGGCAGACAATCCCACAAACCAGGGAGGGAATGAGGCAATAAGTTCAGCAGAAGGTAATGTGAGTTGAAAACTTGTCTGCTACCCAGTAAAATACAGACTTAGCAAAAGAACATTATAAGGAAGATTTCAAATTCCTGCACCGTCATTTATTTTTTAGTTTACATCTAAATACAAATATTGTTTTCTTGTGATGATAAGCACATAAGAATATCTTTCCATGGTATGTTAAGTGAAAACTGAAAACCCTGGTTTCAGCTCCTCTGGTCTCCAAAATAATGATTTATTATGGGTTGTAATTTTACTTTGTGTCCATCTGCTTTTCTGGTTTCTTGTATAAAAGTAAGATATTGTTGTGTTTTACTACCTCAGGTTGTCTTTTTAGGTCTATAATTTAACAGTATCTGCAATATTTATTATGTAGCACTTATCCATCTCCTAAATGATTGATAAAAAGATGTTGTACTTCTACTGTTAACTTGGACCTCAAATGTCTTGTAGCTGTTATTATCTGTGAAATCAGCGAGTGACCGAGCACTTTCAGTAAGCAAACCTTGTGACAGCAAACTTGACTTAGTGAAGAGTAATTTGAGATGATCAAGTAAAGATCACATCTCATAACTCTATAATAACATATTTACACAATTACTGTAATGACTCAAGAGAGGGCATTAAGAGTCATTGAGGAAATTACATGTGTTTTTAAAGTTTGTAATTCTAATTATCTTGTTCTGTAATGGACTGCAGTGTCTGCAAAACAGCCATCATGTACTTTCCATCACAGAACATTTTGGTAACTGCATATGCAGGTTTATTTATTTTAGTGTTGAAAAGTGAAAAAAAAAATAAAAAGAGCATAAATGGAGCTATAATGTTTAGAGTAACACTATTTTCTTAACTAACATCCCTGCGAATGAGCATAGTAAATTTGAACAGTATGTGTTTTCACCATCTGTACTCCAATAATGAGAGCAGCCACCAAGGGAGAATAGGTTATTAAAGTATAGCAGGCAACATCAGTCTGCTGCTCTTAGCCTGAGCTGAATTTTCATCTTTTAGGTGCCTTGGTCTTAATTTATGCTCCATTCTTAATTAAATTGTCTTCCTGACATGACTCAGAAACCTTTGCCTCAGCCTTTATTTCTTCACCCTTGATTGATAATGAATGTGCTTTGCCATCATATATTGTTTGGGTCTTGTGAAAGACAAACTGAGTTACTGTGGACTGCTGCAGTCTGATTGCACAGATGAGCTGCCTTGACTATGAAGAAACTTTCAGTTAGTGTTATCAACTCTTATGTCATGCTAGAGTTTTATTCTGAAAGAAGTTTTTCATTAGCTCCCCTTTTAACCAATCAACATCTATCCAAAATTAAGGGTAGCTGACTAGTGAAAAAAATCATCTATAGCCATTCATCAGTGGGAAAAAAATGGCAGCAAGCAGCATGAAACTAAATTTCTGAAATGAAAAATAATATTTTATTTAATTTTCTGCACAAGTAATAATTTTTAAATTCTTGCCACTCTGGAAGTAGGTTTCATTTTTATCACTGCTGACTTCAAAGGACAAGAAAACAGCAGGCTGCTGAGATGTCATTCCAGTATTTTGGAAAAGGTTAGAATGGATCAACAGAGGTGAAGGAAGGGCTAAATGTTATGATCAAGAAAAGAAGAAGTGGTGAATGAGGGAGAATTCTGAAAAAAGTAGATTTAAAGTACAGCATGTATGGTGCAAGACACGCTAGCTACTTTACCAAAAAAGTATTTTCTCAGCACATGGCAGCTCAGAAATTGCAGGTTTCAGAAATGTTGTAATGTTTCTAATGCGTGGATGCAAGGCTCTGGACAATGGACATGCCTAGGCAGAAACATTCACTTTTATTACACTTGCTCATTATCATCAGCAGAATGTGCTGACACTTTTGACATTGTCAGATCCAAAATGTGCTGCAACATGAAAGTAGTTCATAATTTTCTCTGTCTGGCATGGCTCAGTCCAAAAAGATATGCTGTTAGAACCAATCTTTATTATCTTGATTATTCCAAAATAGGAAAAAAACCCCAAACCAAGCACTCAAACAACCAACAACCAACAAATAAAAAAATCTGCCAAATTAAATCAAAACAGGCAAGAACTGAAAAACTGTGTTGTTGGAAAATTTAAAAAAATATTTTTTTCAATATAAATAACCTTTTACAAACAGTTTTATCAAAACATCTTGATGCTGTAGTTGTTTTACTCATACTTGTTACATCACAAAATATACATTATGAGGACTGCAATGGAAATTTGCCTGTATGTGTTTAAAAGGACTCACTTGAATGAATAAGAGAAATTGTGTGTGTATGTCTGTGTATGTACATGAAGTATTTATTATATCTGGTAAAAAGGAACAAACCAAAACTCCCTCATGACATTTTCATGTCATTCACATGGGTCATCTGCAAATGTAAAGCCCAAACCATCCAAGCTAACCAGAAAATGGCTTTCAGAACTTTTCATTCCCTCTCTGGAGCATAACTCCAGAGAAATTACAGTGCTTTTGCTTTTCTCACTTATTTGCTATAGGAGAGGTGAGATTGCAGGGTTGGAGGGTTGGCTTTGGGCAAGGATGGATGCATGTCCTAGACATTGTTGATTTCTGCCTTGCATTTGCCCAGCTCTGTAAATTCTTGCTTGACTTCCATTTGTGGATTCTTAATCCAGGCCAATTATCTTTGCCCATCCATGTCTAAACTGTTCTCCTCTGGGATCTCAAAATTATGTGGAATACCTCTACCTCACTCACTAAAGGTTACTTTACAACACCCAGCCTCAAGGTATTTGAACCTTTGGGCAAGTTCCTGCATCCTCAGCTGGAAATGCAGGTCCTGCTGCTGTAGCATTCATCTGCACAGATTTTCTTCATACAGCACAAAAAGCAGGTATTACAGAAGGACAGTGAGTTTCTCCATGACACAAATGCTGAAGGTGACACATGGAAATCCCAGAGGTGGTGATGTTTCTGCCAGTTCTACCAGGAACTGGTGGAACAGATTTGTTCTATGTTCAAGTTCAATGAGTGTTTAAAACACTCTGGATGGGAAACCTCTGGCTTAGATTAACTCAGTGGCTGAAGACAGACCTGCTTATGTTTTGCTGGAGATGTGCTAGAACAGAAGTTGTTTTCTTCTTAATGGAAAACTGCCTAGGATGTTTTGTGATGTTGTCCTGGATCTAAACATGGCTTCTGATATTAATTTCATCCATTTTATAGCAAGGAAGAGTAAAGTCAATGGAGATAAAATTGCAAGATTAGGAAATGACAATGTTTCTTGCAACAAAATTCATGGTGATGACATAGGTGTACAAATGAGTAAGAAAGAAGAAAAAAAGAAAAAAATCCTGCCCCAGCTCAAAAAAAAAAAAAGCTTAAATAAATTATATGTTGTGCCTAGAGAGAATAAGGCAGCTGTAAAGGAAGAAAGAGAATCTGCTCACTGCCCTAGCCTGCTTTGTGAACTTGGCAAGATTATCACATTTGTTGCTCTTGCTGTCTGTTTAAATGAGAAGCTATTTAAGCTGTTCTGTCTGTTTTGCTGTTTGCATAAAGCCTGCTGGAATACAAGAATGATCTTAGAAGGGGCCCTCTAGAAATAATGAGGTAGAATAATCATCAGCAGAGTCTAGTACATTCTGCTTTATAGCAGCAAGTTTCTGCACAGCTTTCAGACATTGCTTCCTTTGCCCTCTGCAGTCATTATTAGTCTTTTCTTTTGCAGCCTCCTAGATGCTCAGACAGGTTTTAGTGTCACAGGCCGCCACCTAAATGTTGGTGATGCACAGTAACTGTGATTTTCTTTATAATTCTCATATTTCTTTCCCAAATATGTTACTGGAATTGCTCAGGCATGCTTTGATGCTGTATTAAATTTGAAGCAACTTTTGTTTCAGAAGACACATTTAAAACCAGATAAAAGTACTGCATGTTTTATTATAATTAGAATTTGCAGTCATGCAAGCTTTGAGAGTTGTCTTTTTTAAAAAATTACTGAAATTTGGATGCTGATGAGTATCATCCTTCTTTTTTGTTTATTTTAAAGAGGTTTGAATGTTTCTCTCTGTTCCAATAGCACTATAACTTAAGCTTGTAGACTATAATGTAATTTTATAGACTGCTTTCCATATTTTTATTCTAAGTCTTGGGAAGATTAGTCAAGAGCAGCTTTTTTGGTTTTGGGGGGTTTATATGGGTTTTGGGTTTTTTTTACATAGGATGCTGAGCAAGATTAAACTGTTTAAGAGGAACAATAATTTCAAACTGCTATCAGAATAATGAAAGAGGATTGAGAAAAAGATTTCCTGGCTACTAAGTTAAGAAATAAAAATACCTTCTACATAGGTTCTAAATGATCTTGTAGCTGCTGCTAATTTTCCTCTTAGCTGTAAAGTCCATAATTGCTGAAGAGAGGAATAAAACTGTATCAGACAGTGTTTGGCCAGAGCAAATGAAAATACAAGTGGGATGTAGTTATGCATGTATAAGGAGTAGAGAGGGAATTGTCAAAGTATGATGGCAGAAATTACTTCCCCGAATTTTCAGAACGTGCAAGTTATATGAATAAATACATATCCTCTGCATGAGCTTACTTTGAAATAAGTCTGCCTTGTCTCTAAAATTTGAGATGTTGTCTCTAATCCAATAAATTCTCCTTGACTACAGATTATGCCCCTGGTATCAATATGGGAAGAGCTCTCCTCTGTGCCTTAGGAATTCAGAGAATGAAGAGTGCTAACAAGTGACAAATCTGCTGACACTGCAGCTCAAGACACACTCATAACCCAGTCAGCACCTTAAATCTACAGCTACTGCTCTGCTGTGCACAAGATCTCAGCATGGTACTTCTGCCATATTCTCTAGGACTGGCCTTTTCCAGGTGAAACAGGATTTCCCAATAGAGATTAATTATTCTGAATAGAGGCTCCTAGCTCATGAGAATGAGGACAATCCTGCTCAAAACACAGAGTTTCTCCAAACACTGGGCTGGAAGCAACCATGGGCCTTTTGGACATGGCTATGACAGCACTAATAAAACAGGGAAAGCAGAGCTACCTTTCGTCATAAAAAGAGGTGACAAATCTTGTTTAAAGCCGTATCAGGGTAGGATGTTATGCACAGTTCCTTCCATTATTGTTCAAGGATAACTTTTTTTAAAGGGTTGTAAGGTCTGCTTCGGTTTTTTTAATTACTTCTTTAACGAGTGCTATAAAGAATACAAACCATTTGGCAAGATCAAAGAATCCCAGATGTTGCTATTGTAAAATGCACAGCAACTGATCAAAGAGTACCCCAATGAATTCACATACAGAGTGGAGGCAAAATAAGAAGAAAGAAACACTCTTATTTTATGTTAGCTTTTAGTGTACTTGAGAAATGGCAGAAAGTGATACAAGAACATCACAAAAGCTGCTGCATTATGTCCATAAAAACTCAGAACTCAGCAGAATTTGGTTGTTTGACCCCAACAACAGAGGTGTGAGTTCTATAATGAAGCATTTGATAACATTTTCCATTTGACATAAAATTCTGCAAAATAAGCGATGTCACCTAACCTGAAGAGGTTTTAATTAGTGAACATGACTATTCCTGAACTTAATTATAATCTAAAAATATTATGTACACAGGAAAAAATATATAGGGTTGTAAAGCTTAATTGAAAATCATAAAAATAGAGCTTAATTTAAATTTTAAAGTAAGGCTGTTATTTTCTTATCTAAAAAATGAACATTTTGATTCCATGAAAAATTGAAGCTGGGTATGTCATCATAGTCAAGGATGTGAATAAAGGTTTGTTTAGAATTTTCCATTAGCAATATCTTCTCACAGAAAATCCCATGTTTTAATATTAAGAAATTTGTTGAGAAATCCAGTTTTGCTGTTCAAAAAACATTTTCCTGAGACTTTGCATCTGATGACTTTCAGTATAGTCATTTGGATGGGCTTCTCTGTGGAAATATGTATCATGTATGCTAAATAGTGTAACACCCCACTAAACCTCCCCCAGATAAATGACCAAGTCTGTTTACTTGTAATTTTTTTTTTCAGGGAGTGCATCTACAAGAAGAGAGAAAATCCAGATTTATAAGGTCTACTAGTCAAGAGAAAGGCTGATTTGAGCTGTAGTAGAAAATGTTTTGACATGCCTTTCAATATTCTCTCCTAACCTAAATTTTTTTAACTCCTTAATATATTTTTATAATGCCATCCCTTTCAGCAGTACAAATTTTTGAATTGTTTTATTATTTTACCTATGAACAAACAAAACAAACAGAAACAAACAAAAAAAACAAAACAAAACAAAAACCCAAAACAAATCAACCAACTAACCAGACAAACAACTAAACCCAAAACCCCAAGTGATGCAAAGGCAATGGCTCACTGCCTCCCACCCACAGACCAATGCCAGTCTCCTGGGCAAACTACACTTGGGAAAATGACACTTGACCCAGCTCTGATGTGGCACCTCATGGGCTGGGACAGATGCCATGATCCCCTTGGGCAGCTGGGATCAGCTCCCAGCTCTGTCCCCTCCCAGCTTCCTGAGTGCCCCAAGTTTACTCTCATGCAGGGCAGTGGGGGAAATAGAAAAGACCTTGACACTACTCAAGAGTTGTTCACCAATAGCTAAAACTTCTCTGTGTTATCAGCACTGCTTTGGTCACAAATCTAAAATACAGCATCATGCAGGATGCTATGCAGAAATTAGCTCCATCCAATCAGAATAAATAAAGTAATATTACTCAAGATTCTCTGTCAATCAGCCTCTGTCTTAAGGTGGATCTTTTTTTCTTCAGAATTCAGAAGAATCTTTCTAAATATATTTCTTCAAAGGACTAAGTCTTTTAAGGAAACCAAAATAAAGTAGATGCTTCCCCCCTGCAAAATATGGTCTCTTGTAGGTAATTATTTTTTGATAAATGAGAAGAGATCAAATCTTTTTGGAGACAAGAGATCAAATTTGGATTACCATGGATAGCATCAAGACATACCAGAGAAGATTAATTCTGAGGAACTGCTAACAATGATGTCATTAAATTACAATTGCAGCTACCAAAGAACAGAAAATGAGTGTATGATCATGTTTTCCATGTCAACAAAAAATTAGAGGTGATTTGGACATGCCAAAAGAATATTCAGGGACATCAAGCACAGAAAAGATAATTAATGGCCATTATGAGAATGATGTTATTGGGAGCAGGCAGGCAAAGTTTGTGACAAGTAGACTTGCAAAGCATCCAGAACAGCAAGTTCAGAAAGGCAAACTGGAAAGGTGTCCAACACATTTAGCAATGGAAAAGGGGATGAAGAGCCAGAAGAAACAGTTAATTGCATAATTTTTTTAATTTTTTTTTTATTAACAAGAAAACAGTGTTATGTTAAGAGGCAAAAGAAGAGCAGACTAATTATTAGGGAAAATTTCAAAGCAGAGTAAAAACAGGGTCAAAGTTTCAACCAAAGAAGGGAAAAGACAGAAGTAATCAGGATCACAGGTCCAAATCAAGGTGAAAGGACTATTTCTTTGGGAAGTCTCAACATAAATGTACAATTGAGAACAAAAGGGTGATAGAAAGCCTGAAAAATTATGTTCCAGCTGTTAATCTGGATTTCTTTTTATATGTGGCTGTCCTAAATTTTGTCAGGGATACAGGCAAGCTCAATGATGGATGACAATTGATGTTTCTCAGCATGATTTTCTCACTGCTCTCAATTGTACCTGTCAATGTAATACAGTTTTCTTTATATTTTTAAGCACACAGATGAACATCATATAGTTTCAACAGTAATAAACCACCTAATTTATCTGTATATTTCAGTATTCTTTAAAGAATGATCAAAAGAAACTGAGATCTCATCCTTCCACTTTAATGAAAGAAACCTCATACACGTCATTCCAGGAAGGGAAATGTACAAAAGTCCTTTGACAAAGCATAAATCCCTTCTGAAAACATCTCATCCAGTCAGTAGTTTATACTAATACTCTTCATTATGGCCCAGCATTTGACCCCTATTCCTCTATGTAACTAACTACTTCCATTAGTAATTCCATTTTTTTTGGCTGGAATCCGATTTAACTCTGTTCCTGACTCACTTGCCAGCCTAACTGCTCACAGCTGATAGCAGAGGATTTAGCATTTCGGCTCATATGTCAAATAGAGTTTGACTGCTTAACTTTTTTCTTCTTACACACTGTGAAATAACTCCCAGAAGGAAAAAAGTTTTACATGATAAAGACTTTGGGCAGGAAAAGAAGTCAAGAGCTCACAGCCAATTAAATAAATCAAGTACTTTCAAAAACAGTATTTGTTTTAAAGATAAATTTGGCAACAATGAAATTGACCTTCAATAATTCAGTAAAATTGTATTCAAGCAGCTTAGCTAGAAAGATAGCAACGGAGTGGTAAATTAATTTGAACATGTAAGGAAAATCAGAGGAAAAGCAACTGTGAAAATCTGAATAAAATGCCATAGAAGAACGGCTTGGAAAGTACATCAGGGATCATCTGGTCCAACCTTTCCTGGCAAAAGCATTTTCTACAGACAAGATGATGCAGCAACTTGTACAGCTGAATTTTAAAACTGTTCAGCACTGGGGAATCTGCCACTTCCCTAGGCAGACTATTCCAATGACTGATTGTTCTCATTGTGAAAAACTCTTCTCTTGTGTCTAATCTGAATCTCCCCAGGATTAACGTGTACTCCTTGTCTTACCTGTGGGACTCTTTGTAAGAAGTCTATTTACTCCTTCTGAAATGTCTATTTACTAAATTTTGATTAACTAAAGCTAACAAAACAAATTGTTGTCTAAATTAAGACTTGTGAAAAGTTCTCCTTAAAGGAAAAAGTCTGGAAAAGTACATAAAAGAAAGGAAATTAGTTGAAAAAAAGAACAAGAAAAAGTAAATGTTCTAATACTCATCTGGAAAAAAAAAGTATGACAGCCCAAATTGTAGTTTGAGTATCAAAAATTCACAGTTTTCCTTCCCAGAATGGTATCAGATGCACTATGGCTCTAAGTCTTCTCTGACAGCCTCACTTGGGACACCAGTGAATATTTAGGATTCATCCATCCCTAACAGCTGCCCATTGATTAAATCACCCTTTTTGCTGTCAACACCACTGAACCCGAGGACTACTTTTATCTGCCAAGAAAATCCCATACAAAAGAGTGAAAAGCACTTCTTTAGCTTCATATGACTTCAGAAGATGCTCTCAGGCAACTTCTACAAACCCAGCCCTACCCTTCTGTTCCCAAGTTACTGGTGATGAAAGAAGGCTGATGGTGCTTTAGGCAGAGAAAAAGACTCTCCCTATCAGTAGCTGCAGCTCTGGCCCATGCAGCTGCCACTGCTGTGTGACACTTATCCTCCAGGGACTGTAGGGGAAATGCTGCCTTTCCCAGCTCTCTGTTCCCTTTTCCAAGCATGGAAACTCCCCACCTCCCAGGCAGGCTATTGAGGGATGCTGATCATCTGGTTCCTGGAAAAAAACCCAATGCATAATAGTACCTGGACCCCAAGCTGGACTGGAAATCTCTTACCAGGGAAGAAATAAAATGTTTTTGGTTAAAACAACAAATTGAGTTGTTGAATAAGTTACAGCTCTTCTGTGTCTCAGCCACTGACACAGAGATCACTGACAAGAAAACCATGAGCTAATTTTACCAGGCAAGCGGGGTAGAAAGGTGAAATGAAGGCTCTACATAATTATTCTTTAGAAGTTTTCTTATTTTGCAGGTATACTGCTTATTATTCAGTGATATATACTCTTCATTTCAGTTACCAGCTTGCTAATCCTCATGACAGACTTCTCCTGAAATTCTAATTTTTTCCCAATCAGCTGAAAAAGTCCCTATAAACAACTTTGTTCAGCGTCCCAAACTTGGACAGATGTGTTCCTAAAGGTGTTGATTAGAATATATTAAGGCTATTAACATTAAAGCTCTTAATGTTCATTTTATTGTACTTACTTTTTGCTTTCTGAGGAAAAAAGTAAGGAAGTTTTAATGAGACTGAAGACAATATTAATAGAAATAATAAAAAGTAATTCTCTAGTATATTATGTCTATTAATTCTCACAAAATTTTATAGATTATGTGGTATTTTTCCATATGAAAAAGGTTTATTGGACATTTATTTTACAAGCACATAATCATTTTTAGTAGTTAACAACCTTACATTTGAAAAAAAATACAACCCAAAACAAGATCAAAATGTATCATGTTTGTGGGCACAAACGAGCCTCACAGTAGGCAAAAGAACTATGAGTACATTAAAAACAGTTCCCTTTAGCACTCTTGGCATTTGGCATTATTCTGAAATATATAGAGTGGCCTCTCTGAGAGCCAAATTTAAAGCTGATGAGCCACTGATGAGGTAACTGTTATGTCCCATCTCTGCTTCCCTTCAATGATGCTTCAAATGGGAAATGTAGCATTTTGGGGAGTTTTTTTTGCTCCAAATGAGATGTTGACTGTCCAGTGGGAAGATAAAGATTCTATTACATGTACTTTAAAAGCCATAAAAGATAACCTTAATTTCCTAGCTTACTTTTATTTGCACTCACACAATGTCTCCCATTTCCAAGGCTGAGTATGAGCAATTGCCAAGTACATAATTGAAGTAGAGCAATGCAATGAATAAGTGTCAGGTCTAGGACTAGTGAATTCACTGAGAATGTACTGTCTGGAGGGAGAAAAAAAGAAGAAAAAAAAAGTTGGATCCTAAAGCATGGAGCTGTCAAAAGAAGCTGAAGATTTAAAATTACCAGTAATTTTCTTACTGTCTTCAACAGTTGCTATGAACTTTCAGCGAGGTGGCACAAAAATGCCATATTTCCAGTGAAAGCTTGCAACTGTTAAGCTGAACTTTTTAAAGTGTTGGTATTTCATCAAACATTGATTGACTGGAAACTGCAGACTTCTCATTTTATTCATGTGCAAAATACAGCACGGCAGAAGCAACATAACCTTTAGCAAACCACCTCTAGTTTATATCTCTGCTGCTCCTCTAATAGTGAAATAAAAGACAGAAGGGATATTTTCTTTAGGGAAAATATTGGTTAAGCCGAGGTCTGCTTTAGATTCAGGTTTTAGATGCCACAAGCAGATACCCATCAGATCCATAAGGAGTTCTGGGCCTCCCTATTCACACAACCAGTCTGGAGACACTACTAGCTATATTATGTTCAGTCATCAATAGAGTGCAAAAAATTGGAAAAAAAAAATTACTTGGCTTCAAAGTACATTTTCTAGACTCAGAAATTGTCTTTGAGTTGTACACAATGGGCCATACTTCTCATGTTCAATTATGTAATAACAGTGGTAATAATAAGTATTCCTTCAGAATTGGCCTTTAGTTACTATTTGGATCATTTCATGAAGAGTCCTCAAATTCTCAGCAATAATGACTACTGGTAATTATAGTTAGCAGATTTTTCTGACTGTGTGGCTTGAAACTGGGAGTTTCTATATTCTGTTTCATTCCCTGAACTCTCATCTTTATCCTCTGAAGAAAACTTCTGAAAAGCAGAAGCTATTAAATATTGAATGCTACTAAACTGTAATAGAGCTCATCTCTGGGAAGGTGCCTTGCATCCTTCAAAAACGTTCTAACACAATTAATTCAAAACAAAGACAAGTTCTGTGAAACCTGTATTACAATAAACTGGGGGGAGGTCAGAACCACTGCCTAATAACAAATTGAAGGAAAAGAAAGAGAATATTTTCATATTTTAATATTTTAACTGAAGGATTGTATCTACAGAATAAATGCATAACTAGATCTCAGGCTTTGTCCTATACCTCTTCAAGCAACAAAAAACCGAAAATTCAAATAGAAAAATTCTTGAATCAACATATTTAAAGCAGTAGGAGACATTTTACAGTTTCTCTTATATCAGTTATTGGGATTTTTTTCCTCATCTCCTTTTTCCACATTCATCAAGGTCATTGTGAGGTTTTTTTTCCCCTTTGATTTTAATTTGATGTCAGTACATTCATTTTTATGTAAATTTCAGGAGAGGTGATTGTATCTTCATTTCTCCAACCATCTGGCACACTGGGAAATACAGCAGCATTCAACACTAATGATATAAATGAGAAAAAATATAGGGAATTTCCAAAGAGATTTTAAAAAAAAGCAAACCAAAAACCTAACAACCACCAAAGCGATGTGATTATTAACAGCAGAACATTGTGAATATTTAGTATGAGTTCCTGTAATTAAAAATTTCTGGAACACTTACTTATTCAGTAAGAGATCCCTTTCATGACACTATTATGTTTTTCCTGATGATAAATTAAAAAGTAGAACTATGTGCTCCCTTTGATGAAGCTACATGCATCCTTCTTCATGATTGAAAACCAAAACACAAAAGTAAAAGTGGTGATAAGCCATAAAATTTGCCAGAATTGAAAACAAACAAACAAACAAACAAACAAACAGGTTTTATGTTGTTTTCCATATATTTAAAAGAATGAATTATAGTAGCCAAGAAATTACATTAGTTTCCAGCAAATCAAATAAATGAGGCTAAGAAAGAATTCACAGTCAGGAATACATTTGTTTTTCAAGTTGATCTATGATTTTTTTTTAAACATGTGTTTAATAACTTTTGTGTAAACATTTCCAATAGTAGACTCCAATAACTACATCACCTTTTACATTCTTTGTTATTTAAAAATTATACTTCTTATTAATCACAATACTTAAATGAATATACAAGATGTTTTGTTTTCCTAAGTGAGCCAGTGTTAAAAGATTTAGGACAGGAAGAACTGTGATACCACAGATGCATTTGCAAATTGCAACTGACTTCAATTTCCACCCGGGTAGAGCAGCATCATTTCCAGGCTCTGGTGCTATTATTCTGACCTGGCATAACACTGGCATACCATCTAATGCTAATAAATGCAATGCTAATGTAAATTTTGTGGGCTAGACTCAGTGAAAATGCTTTTGGAAAAAACAGTGCTGTACAGAATACAAACATACACAAATAAAGCTTGGAAATACCCTTTCTGAAGCCATTAGTGAAGCTATTGTTCTGTAATCAATTAGAGCTTCCCAATTGCTATGGAACTTTAAAGAGTCTAGAAAGAAAATTCATTTTCTTTCCTGGAAGTGACTGCTCTCCATTCAGGTGTTAGTCAAAATCTTAAGATATTTGATTCCAGAGTGAAAATCTGGTATAATGCAAGACTAAATTTTCTTCACTAACAGCATGTACAGGTTGTGGCTGGGAGAGAGTTAATTTTCTTTACAACAGCTTTTCTGGGGCTATGTTTTTGATTCAGGCTGAAAATGATGTTGATAATACAGAGACATTTTGGTTATTGCTCTTTTAGGTATTGACTTGCAAAGAGTCAAAGCCTTTTCTGCTTCTCACCCCACCTCAGCAGCGAGCAGGCTTGGGAAGCTGGGAGGGTTCCCAGTAGGGAGAGCTGTTCCCAGCTGGCCACAGGGACATCCCAGAGCACAGGGGGCCATGACCAGCATATAGAGCTGGGGGAGAGGAAGAAAGTGGAGAATGTCCAGGGTTATGGCATTTTTCTTCCCAAGTCACCATTGTGCATAATGGAGCCGTGTCGTCCTGGCAATTCCCTGCCTGCCATGGGAAGTGGGGCACGAATTCTTTTGTTTTGCTGGCATGTTTAACTTTTTTTTTAATTATTTTTTTTTTTCTATTAAATTGTCTTTATTTCAACCCATGCATTTCCTTTCACTCTTTAAATCCTCTCTCCCATCCCACTGGGGGACGATGAGTGAGTGGCTCCATGTGACTTAGTTGCCAGCTGAGGTTAAACCACGACACAGTGACATACTGAATTGTTACACAGCAATATTTTCCGTTTCTCTTCTGGGAAAATGCCTTTGTCTCATATTGGCTTTCTTCCTAGAAAAATAATTTAAATTCATCTATTAAACCAAGGCTTTCCAAAAAAATAATCCTTAAAATAAAATTTTAAATCTACCCAATTTTCTCATTAGAAATATATGAAAGGTCTAACAGGGTAAGTGGAAAATATAGGGCACAAGAAACAAGATATGGTAATTGAGACCATCTGTCCCACTAAATATAAAGCACATTTGCTTGTGGTTTACTGTCTCTCTGATCTTATTGCCGTTCCAAAATCTGACCATTCAAGTAAAGGAAAAAAATTCTGATGCATGACAGGAAAAATTTAGATGCACTCATTTCAAGAGGAGTAGAACATGTTCTTAAATTCTTTCAAGCATGTGGAGAAGAGCAGAGAGAAGTGCAAGAATAGCTGATCCTTTTTGGCTGTCACTGATGTTTGACTATCCTGCCACCTTACAGAGCAGCAGCTGACCTGGCAGTAATTTGGGAGGCTGCCTAGCCTATGGACTAGAATTATTTTCTTGAAGCATTCATTACTGTTATTGCTGCTTTTATATCCATTAAGAGGACTGTAGGTCTTACACAGGCAATCACAGCTGACCATTCTGATGCCATCAGAGTGCCAGAGGATTGACACAGTAAGGAATTAAATTCAAGAGCAATGTTGTGATTGTTTTCCCCTTCTCTAACATTTAATTTATTATAATTTTGTTGATATGATCAATAACAACTATACAAATCACAACATTCAAACATTTACACATATAATGTGTATAGGTATACATTATAACCTTTAGTGTGTTTCACTAAAGATAGTTATTCACAGTGCCACCATTTACAGAGCTCTTCTTTGTAAGTCTAAATATAAGCACAAAAGTCCACACTGGAGTTATTGATTGTTCCAGGCAGTGGGTAAGGGTTTAATGCTGGTGTTTTTGTTGTTAGTTTGCTTTGGTTTGGTTTTGGTATGTCCATCTCTTCCTACTTTCAGAAAAAGAAGGAAACAGGGTTATTTAAGTAGGATGTGTATAAATGCTTACAGTATATGTATTGTGCATTACTAAATATCACGTGTATATACTAAATCATAGAATCATCCAAGTTTTAAAAGAACTCTAATATCATCAAGTCCAACCATTCACCCAGAACTAACATGTTCACCACCAAACCATACCCCCAAAGTCACATCCACACTTCCAGGGATGGAGGTTCCACCACTTCTCTGGACAGCCCATTCCAATGCCTGAAATAACTCACTAATGTATGCACTTTGTATGTAGTTTTTATCCACTCCATATACAGCATATACTGTATGTATAGATACAGACTAGATGTAGTTTAGCTATAGTTAAAAAAGTTTAGATACAGACTAGATGTAGTTTAGCTATAGTTAGATATGTTTAGATACAGGCTAGAGGTAGTTTAGCTATAGTTAGATANAGCTATAGTTAGATATGTTTAGATACAGGCTAGAGGTAGTTTAGCTATAGTTAGATAACTTTAGATACAGACTAGATGTAGTTTAGCTATAGTTAAATAAGTTTAGATACAGGCTAAATGTAGTTTAGCTATAGTTAAATAAGTTTAGGTACAGACTAGATGTAGTTTAGCTATAGTTAGATATCTTTAGATACAGGCTAGATGTAAACTATACTATAGATGTATGCTGTACATAGCACAACATGTGCAGTATGCAGCTATACATGTGATTCTTATAGCACATCTGCTATATCCCATCCCTGTCGTACTAACCTTGACTCCAGGATAGTGCAGAAGATTCTTAATTGTTTTTCTGTGAGAAGAAATGATTCAAATGCAATATATGCACAATATCTACCTGACTATATTATCTAAGGGTAATATTTTTTCAAAGACTTCATAGAAATATCCTGCAGCCTTGAGTTGCCAATGAGTATGTTGCAATTTAAAAAAATAATTTTCTTTGCTGAAAATCAACATGAGTTCTCAGCAGATCTATGAAAGCCAGTTTTAAGAACTGCTGTGGTAAGAAGGAACATTTTTATCCAGAAACATTTTGTGGTATGACAGTTCAGTGAAGAGCTTAGTGTTCTGCCAGCCCTTTGGGAAGTTTCTTTTGCAGTAGAATACAGAAGGTCTTGATAAGTAAAAGAAATATTAACCTAATGGAAACTGGGAGTTCCAAAGCTAGAAAATATGTATCTGTAATTCTTGCTTGCACTGGGTTAATGAAGTCAAACACTTAAAGTCTTCTTGTGCTGTACAGAAATCAAAGGATGCTGATGGAAAAGAAAAAAACAGGAACCAAAAGCTAGATCAGTGTTCAGACAGAAAACATGCTGAAAATCACATTTTGCTCTAAACTCAGGAAAAATTATTTGTGATACCAATACTGATCCCAAACTGCTGCTAAGGAATCAGGGCCTCCTGGCCTGGACACAGAGAGTGAACCAAAAGTACTGTTTTAGACTAAGTCTTCAAACCTTGTTGAACTACAATTTTATTCTGAAAGAAATTATTACATCTCTCATTGTAGATTTCTAATGAAAATAAAAAGAGGGCTTAATAATTAGGGCTGCACTAATGAATCTCTGCAAGGAACTCAACATAAAAATTTGTGGTGGTTTGCCACATTAAAATATATAATTAAAATTTCATAACAAAATTACCTTCATAATGATACTAAGATATTCCTTTGCTCTGAACACATTAAAATATGCAACAGCATGGTAAAGAAGCAGCAGAAAAAAATTTCTGAGTTATTACAAAAATGGGTTATTTGACTGACAGAGCACTTTAACATAATTTTATGTGATATGCTTTCTATGACAAGAACAAATATTGGTTACAAACCTAATTCTGGCAAACACAATTTTGCAGGTTTTGCCAAAAAATTATGTCACACATTACATTTATTCAAAGCAGGATCTGCAGACTGTATGTGATTAATGTTTCTATCTTGGCAGGAGAGCCCAAAATTTATGATTTATTCTCTCTGCCACAGGTTAGGCAGACAGGAGGCTGATATACTAGATACGGCTGCTATTGTAAATTTGTTTGGCATTTCATTTTTCAGTCACACTGATGGTTATTTTCATACATCTTCAATCCATCATTTCCTGCTAAATCCAATTAGTTTGATTGGCAGATTTAGCTTCCCAGTGGGTCTTTGTCAATATTGTGCAGCAGTAAATACCTTGAGACACTTTTTCAAAACTTTCCTGGGTTATTTGTTTTTTCCTCGCCCAGATAACTATTGATTAGCTGGTTTTGTGCAGCTCCCACCCATCCACAGAGGCTGAAGAACATGGTGATCAAAACCAGCCATGTACTAACAAAACCTGCACCTTCTTTTGAAGGGAAATCTGCCAGGGCTGGGGTGTCCTGGGGCTCAGCAGCCTTTTTTTTGGGACCAGCTGTGACACAGGAGTTCCATTGGCAGGGGCCTGGTGGTGATGGAAGCTGTGGAGCAGGGAGGTGCAGCAGGTGTTAAATTTCTTAAAGGCACTATTTTAAATTATTTTTCCTCATAAACTAATTAAGGGATTTACATACAAATGATCAGAAAATTTATTCTGTGCTCAGCAACACACATGCTGTCTTTTTCATACATAACAATGAAGCTAAATCCTTGATTCAGTCTTAATTAGAAAGCTATAGTGAGTTATTCTTTGGTGTTTTGTTTTCTGGATATATAGTGGGAAGAAAGAAGTATGATAATTAATGCTGAAATACTGTGAAGATGACCAATTTATAGAAAAGGTCAATTAAGTGAGTTGAAGAACAGATTAAATAGGAAGAGGAAGTAGCTTACATTTATTAAAAAAAAAAAAAAGAGAGACAGGGGCTAGTCTAAGATGGATTTCACCAGAACAAATATTTGTATTTATATGCTACATAGTTCAATGGCCAGGGGATCAGTCGATATTTTTCTTTTCTGAACTGGTGAAATATTGTGTTCATAGATCAACTATTCAACAGAGACACACATTTAGATTTTAGTAAGGCTTGCTAGCAGAATAGATTAATATATTACTTTTTCCTTAAAGATTGAACTCTAAATTTTCATTAAAGCACAAAAAAACCCAATAGAGAGCCTCAAATACAAACGTAAAGTACAATAGCAGATCTACAAGGTAAAACTTTACTAGCCCTTGCCCTGCTATAACTAAGCCTCATATTTTTCAGTTAAAGTGCTGTATATATTTTAAGAACAATAATAACAATTTGTAAATTTTTACAAGGAGTCAGGCTATTCTGTGTGCTAGCTGAATAAAGAATATAGAAAAGTACTGATTTATTAATTTTTTTCAAAACAGTTTCCTTCATCTTCTCTAATTTGTGAGAGTACAGGTAAAAAAAAGTATGAGATATTGTAAAAATAAAATTGGAATTGTGTCATTTCTAAAGTGCTTTTCAGCATGAGTTCTACTCCTCACACTCTCAGATGGAGTGGAAGATTTTATTTTGGATTTTTCCTGGTGTTGTTTACGTATAACCCAAACACTAACACTGACATCCCCAACACCACCCTCTCCTATTACTGGGCATGTAAATACATTTTCTAAACTTGGGACTGTTTTATCCAGACACAGCAGCATCTATAGGCATTTCCAAATCATGGAGAAAATGCTTCTTGGTACTTACAAGGGAAGGTTATCAATAGCTTGTGGAGAGAAATGCATTTGATAAAGAGTTAGTGACACCAACACTGCACTGAAGGTTGTACTTAAAAGAATTATTTTGTTTGGAACCTGGTCACTAATGAAATTCTTTAAGCAGCAGCTATTGGTCTGATCATAGCTAATCTTTTGATTGATAAAGGCAAAAAAATACTGTTTATGGAAAAAAACATTCCAGTGATGCAAAATGAGAAATCAATGACAGTGTAGAGAAGGACTAGAAAATGAAATCTGGAATATCTGGCACACTGGAATAGAATAAAATCAAGGTTGGACACTGGATTATTAATCAGACATTCCTTTTCAGTTCTCCAGTTGGTTATGACTTAACTGGAGGATACAATTGATGAATTAGCCCAGCATGCCCATTGAGAGCTTCCATGCTGCCATTTAGAAGAACAAACATAATCCTAGGTACTTATGAAAGACATATGGCAAAGCTGATGGTGCTGGTTAATGTACTTTCTTTGGCATACTAAACTCAAAAAGGTCTGCTGTGTCAAATCAGATCCAGGGAGACAGACACAAAGAGGAGGTGCTGGCATCATGTCTAGACTGGGCAACCTGACAGCTCTTCCTAAGCCTTTTTCTTGAGGACAGGAGGTCACCTTGCATATCAGTCAAAAAAGCCTGGAGTTCAGGTTAACTTTTGTAACTTGTAAAGTTTGAGAAGCAGAACATCTTGCTTCAAAGCTGGGGCTGCAGAAAACTGGCTCACCCAGCTTCTGCTTGTCTTGGAACTCAGGCAGAAGAGGTTTGTGTCTGATTCTGAGCTGAACCTGCTCATGTTAGTCCCCAAATATACAAGATAAGCTTCACTCCCCATGATAGGAGTGTACAAGCTTTTGGGATAAATTAATGACAAGTGACAAGTACTCTTATTAGCAGATGACTGTTCTTTTGTGCATGTAAATATGGATATTCACACTGAGAGAAGCCATATGTATAATTTATTTCTGTGGATCACATTTTAATCTCTGGTGTCTCTTTAGATCAGGAGTGAATGTGCTTTCCAAGCTTGTTCAGACAGAATTATTTTTGTGTGCCCCTTTTTAATTCCAACTACTACCCTCCCCTACCCCAAATCTTATCTACCCTTCTTTCTATATTTAAAGGCACAAGGCTGTGCAGATGAAAATTAGAATTTTTAAAACTGGACAGAAGAATAAAGTATTTTCATTAATACTAATTTAAATTACCTTTTTGTACATATGTATTTGTGTATTACTGTACCTCAGTAAGAATAGTTGTATGTATGGGCAAGTAAACCCATCTTCACAATGCATATTTGAGGTACAAAGAACAATTAATGATTCTATTACTCTGTCTCCCCAATATTTTCCTAATTGTGTTTTTAGGGTATTTTTCTGTGTATATTTACTGCTTTCAGCTGTTCTAATTTATTCTGGAGAATAATAATAAAAAAAAAGATTTCTGAATTGAAGAGTCTAGAGCAAGAAAAACACATTCTGAATTGAGTTGACAGGTTTTGTTTCCTTTTTCTTTTTTGCTGTCTTATGGTTGCTTAGATGCTTAAATAAAAAATTGTCAGTTTTCCTGTTCAAGTCTGATATACAGCCTGAAAATTGCAATAAAGCCTAGATGATTTATTGAAGTGGGTCTGGGGGAGGAGTACAAAGATGATAAGAGGATTGGAATACCTCTCCTATGGAGACAGCCTAGAGAGCTGGGGTTGTTCAACCTGCAGAAGAGAAGGTTCTGGGTGGAATTTTGAGTCCTTTCCAGTATCTAAAGAGGGCTACAAGAGAGACAGAGAGGGACATTTTACAAGGGAAGTAGTGATAGCACAAGGGAAAATAACTTTAAACCAGAAGAGAATAATTTCAATTGAATTTTATGAAGAAATTCTTGACTGTGAGGGTGGTGAAATACTGGAATTGATTGCCCAAAGAGGTGGTGGATGCCCCATCCCTGAAGGGATTCAGGAGAGCTTGACTGGGGTTTTGAGCAACCTGATCTAGTGAAAGCTGTCCCTGACCATGGCAGAAGGGGTGGAACTAAAAGGTCTTTCAAGCTCCTTCCAACCCAAACCATTCTCTGATACTCTGATTCTGTGATTCTGTGTTATTCCAGGGATGAATCAGAGCTTTTCAAGTAGTTCTGTATTTGTAAGAGAATAAAGAGAAAATATTATCTTTTACCCCACTGACACCATTCCTGGCTCCTTGAGAAGAAGGTTTGTGTTCCCAGTGGGCTCCCTGAAGCAAAGAAAGACTCAGAGGACTTGTGGAGCACTTCCAGAGTGCTCCTGACAAGTTTTATAAACAAGTCCCTATGGATGGAAGCTGAAGTTCCCAACAGTTGGAACAGGGGTGCAGCAGACTGTGCAGAATGCAGGTAAAACCAGATTATATTTAAAAGTCTTTGCTATGACATCTGCTAGTGCCCTTGGCAGCCAAGGAAAATGGTGACAAAGAAGCAACCATTTCCAAATGGAATGTCCAAGGCATAATTTTTAATCCCTGAAATCTAATTTCAGTTTGAATATTGGTGTTCATTTACCTTTTAGTAAGGGGAATAAGAAATAAGTGTTTGTTTTGGAAAGGCAAGTTCCATTAGGTAGAGTGATGATTTGATAATGCCAAAAAAGAAAAGAATTAATATATATTAAATATGTTATAGGAAATCTCATAGTAGCTTTGTAATGGATAAACAACTCACTCTGACTTTTGTGAGCTTAAGCCTCATTCATGACTGGCAGACATTATTATTACTGCTTTTCTTGAAAGAGTGATTCCCACTTCAATTTTTTGTTGCTAATGTGTGGTTAGAGAGAAATTATTATTATTATTGTTGTTATTGCTTAAAATGGAGACAATTCAGACAGTGCTGTTGATCTGCAGAATTTTAATCTAAGTGTTAATTGACTTTTCAATCCTTCTCATCTCCCAAACATTTAATGATGTATTTCTCCTAGAAAGGATAAGTACCTAACAAAATCAAATGTGAATTTTATGAAAGATCAATGAGATGTGTTGCAAAGGAACAATTTGAAAGACAAAATGATAAGAAATGAAGAACAATTTAAAAGAGAAAGATCCATTGACAAATTAGAAATTTTGCAAGAATTTATTTGGGTCCATCACATTTACAGGCTTAAGAAATGGACTCCAAGTCTGTCTTTTAGACATTTTTTAAGGTACTATTCCCTCTTAATATCTTTACTAGTTGTGATGTTGCTCAGTGTGGTCACAACATCAGACTGCCACATTCAGATGACCTATTCTCACAAACAAAAACTAAATCTAGTATTCTTTGTCTTCCAGCAGAAAAGAAACTTCTTTTACCTCATCTGGTGGGTCAGAAGAGCCAGGAGAAGAAACAGTTGTGGGCTTTTTTTCCAAAGTTTATGACCAGCCTGCTTTAGTTTCTATATTATAAAAAAAGGCTGTAACTTTGAATGGAAACCCGATAAACAGGAAAGTCGGGGAATACTAGAGAAATAATATTCAAACAAAAGGCTTTTCAAAATAAACAGTAAAGTTTTGATTTATTAGCACACAGAAACTGCCCTAAACAATTACATAATAAGCAAGGGAAAAAAAAACAAGAAACTTCCAAAATCCTTTTTTTGAGATTGAAACTTAAATTGCTCAATAACTGTAAGAGAAGTTCAGTTCAAATAAATGGCAGCATACAAAGTTAATATTCCCTGTGGCCCTAAAAACTATTCACAAGGAACTAGATATGTCCCTTTTCAATCATCAGAGAACATCTACAAAACATAAAGAACACTGGGATTTTTTCAAAGAGAAGTAAATGTAAAAGAGTCTTTAGAGGAAGATGAGTTCTAAGGAAAAACAGGCCCACGTATAAGCCAAAGTATTTATTAACATTAGCTAGAAAAAAATTATTTCATTATCTCTGAAGAAACAGATTTAGAGGTAAAAAAATATTCTCAGCCCCCAATTGTTAACATAGATAACTCTTCATGAATGTACATAACTCCACATGGAATTCAGTGCAAACTATCTGAAATTTTTTTAAATGTTTTGAGGTTGTGGGTAATCCTTTTAAAAGAAGCTCCTGGTGACTGACTGTAAAAGAGATAATTGTGCTATTTACTTATATAACCTGAATGCTGTAAATTTTTGCATTTTTGTTTTTTTTGTGGGGGAGAGGATGAATGAAGAAGAGATGTGCATTAGCAGTCAGCTTTTCTGCATTTAAAGGAGGTGAAGTGGAAGGGCCCAGAAATATCCAGGACAAAAAGAGGTTGTCATTGGGAAAATTCCAGAAGCTCTCTGAAAGAGAATTCCCTTTGTGAGCAAACCATCTGGCAGGTCATGCTGAGTTATGCCAAAAAGCTGAAGCAATCAGAGCACAGCAGGGGGAAACCTTACAAGCATGGGAGTGAAATCTAGCTTTATGTTCATAGCAGTTGACTAATACAATCTACTGAGACAGCTGGATTCCTGCTCTGGAGATGGACTATACAGGCCACTATCATGGAATGGAAAGGCATCTGTGGTCTCTGTTTCTTTTAGGAAACTACTGTAAGAATAACATAATGGCTCAAATCTAAGATTACCCACTGTCTTTTCAAAGAATAATCAATTTCCCAACAACCAGGCTGGCTAGCTGGCTGTTAACAAAGGTGGGTGCAGTTTCTGAGCTGTGAGCCCCTGCTGCTTCCTCATGGAGGTTCTCTGGCTGGTGGTAACATCAGGATCCATGTGATGGGGTAAAAATTGATACAGGATTGGACTGCACAAGTAAGGCAAGACAGTATGCACAATTTCTTCTGTGTATGTGCACATTCAGGCTATTTTTACCTTTGGTAAATGAAAAATGAGAGCAATCTAGACTTGAGAACAGCGTACATTCATATTTTCTAAGGTATTTCCCAAGGAAAGACATTTATACAGTCTCTCTTTAGCTTTGCAGCTGGATGCATCAGCCAGTTCCTAGCAGATGTGAAGCTCTGCTATGTTAAGATTTGGAAGCTTTGTGAGAACATGTGCCCAGGTAAAGGAGAGAGCACGTATTAGTGTCGATAGTGGCAAATGAAAAACCAGCAGTAGGGGCTGCTAAGCAGGTTCTAAACACAGAATGCCTTGGGAAACCAGGCATACAAAAATGTGATGCTCACAGAACTGCTCTTTTCACTGAAGGAGCTGCTCAAAGGAAAGACACAAAAAAAAAGGGGTTGCAAGTAGGAGAAATCAGAAGAAATTCTTCTTCTGTCTGAGCCTTCTGTATTCAAAAATAAGAGGAGAATAGAAATAGTTAATATTTTGATGGTTTGCCCCTGCTCAAGGCTGCATGACTATAAAAAATACTGGTGAGTAAGTCAAATGTGTAGCTCATGGCTGAGTCTAATACAGAGTTATGCTAGATTACAGCATGAAAGAAAAGTATTCATGCCTTAATGATAACGTTGGAAGATGCCAGGAATATCTGCAGTAATTAAAACCCTGAAATTTATTTGAAAATCAAACTTGAGTCTTTTGAAATTACATGATTGGGAAGGGAAGTTCCTTTACAGTGACTGTAAGGCAGAGATGCTGGAATTTACTGCCTTCTGCTCTGCTTGGAACCATATTTAGCCTTCAGTGTGCTAGTATTTGATGTGGAATTTCTTATTTTCCTGCCAATTTTCACAACACATTTTAAAGTCTGGTTTTCTGGCCTTCAGAAGAAAGCAGAGAAAGGACAAGAAAACAGACAACAACTTCACCAAGAGAAAAAATAAAAAAGTAAAACTTCATGATCAGTTTTTACACTTAAGAGCAATTAGAATATTCATGCATCGTGGCAAATAAAATGAAAGTTCTAGTAACAAAAAATAGTTAAAAAGCAAGAAAAGTGAGCCTTTATAAGAAGATTTCACTGCATTATTTGCATACTGTAAATACACAGTGCATATAAATCTGGTGCAACACTTAAATTGATTTAAAAATGGTCTAGGATTTCAGTAAATGAAATAGAATTTTAAAATCAAGTTTAACTGATTTTAGACATATAAGTGAGCTTTTATTTAACTAAAGTTAAGATACTGTCACTCATACAATTTCTGAATTATGGTTTTATTTGGTTTAGAGATTGAAACTTTAAAAGAGAGATCACAGGTCAAGTAGAAAAATTAAAGCATCAGTCACAAGAAGGATCAGCCATCTCTTTCTTTAATTTTTTGTCTGTCTTTATGTACTATATATCTCAGTCTTCCCTGCTGCCCAGATTGAAGAGCTGGAAGGTCCTATTCACTGTTAATGTATTTCTGTGTTGCACAGGCCAGTGCTACTGACCAAAGGATTTATCTACTAACAGAGATCAGAAGCCTGACACACAGAAAATAAACAATAGCTTTTACTTGAAAAATTGATTTTGTCTTGGTCCCTGAAACAACCTAGGGCCTATTCTGTCTGTATTTACTCTAAACAGATCTGGAGACCCTAATTCCTCAGACAGTGCCACCTGATTATAGCTTCACTGTCTCTCAGTAGATAAAATTTTAACAGTCTCAGACATTGGATTTCACAGGGCTTTTTACTTATTAAATTACCTGTTGTGCAGTTACTGGGTTGGAATCTTTCCACACAGTTTACAGGTGAGGTCTTTAGCATCGTGTTGCACTGTTTAAATAAGTTTAGCTATTCCAGGTTTTGCTAATTAAGGAACCCCTGTTCACCAGTTTCAATTTAGTAAAGCACCCTCAGGACATCTTGAAAGCTGGCCACAAAACCAACTGCATAAAATGGTATAGACATAGCCATGAGTCCCCACTCAGAATCTCTCCAATTTGTGAGCCCTATACAAACACAAAATGAAAACACAGAACAAGCCCCAGACAGTTCACAGCTAGAGACAGAAATGAGGTAAACCAGGATGATGTACAAGCAGGTTCCATTAGAGTGATTTCATGCAATGGTAACTTTAATATGAGTAATTCAGGACTTCAAGGAAATACATATGCTTGCTTTTCCCCTATGTTTGCTGTTATTGGCTTGGCTTCCCCTGGCAGTTTTTTTTTTTTTTTCCTAGTTTTTAGTCTATTGTCCTATGCTACATACCTTCAACAGTTTTTATTTTTAAAAATAATTCAATGTTGTAGTGGTTTAGATTTGCTAATTTCGTTTTTTTGGCTAACGCACCAAATAAATGTTGTGGTATTAAATAGTTTTGCAGACTATTTGTGAAAAAAATCTTTCAGCACAATTGCTTGATTTTTCTAAGCCAGAGCTTACCTAAGTCATATGTACAGAAAAATGCATATATTCAGTGAGTTTTGTGATCAAGTTTTTCCAGTCTGAATTGTAGTCCAACTAGTATGACCACAAGAAAACCTGTGACATCTAAAATAGGTTCTCTTTCCAAGTGTAATTTATAAAGAAACCCAAATCAAAACAGCACTGACATGTGAACTGCACTCTAAGTGAAAACCCTTCATCCCCATTCTTTATTATTTGATTTAGATGCCTGCTAATTTCTGTGGAGTTAATGGGAAAGGAATATGGTTTATTCACATTAGGTAAAGTAATAATGGCTTGGTGATTGCAATTCAACTCAGTATTTTAAAAAAAGCTAACTCATCATTTTCATTAATAATTTTGATACTCACCCATGCCCAGTAGATAATGAATTTACCAACCAATAAAACTCTTTTTCTAAATGTTCTTTCAGTGTGTCTCCCTTCTTAGCTTTTTATTGCACTTGCTCATTTTGCTTGCTGGCATTTCTGCTCTTATTTTCATTGCCATTGACAGCATTGAAAATGTGCTTCTTGAGGATCCTACTATTCAGGTTCATTTCCACAATCATTATCAACCCAATTTCTCTCCCCCCTTTTTTTTTGTTTTTTTTTTTCTTTTTCTTCCCCAGAGTGCTCCTTCTATTTGGTTCCTGGTCTCCATTCAGTATCCTGGGTTGAAAAATGGAAAAAGAGCCCAGCTAATATTAGGTACTAAACTGGTATTTAACCCACTGACATGTGCACATATTACCGCTGCATCTATAATGATTACCCAAGGGAACTCCATGTTCAGCCAGCAAAAGCCTCTCAGAAAACAATGAAGACTGCATTGGGATAATATTGCCTTTGACACTTATCTGCCCATCAGGCAAACTTAACCTCAAGTGACACAGCTGCTCATTAGGGTGCACAAACAACTCCAGGGATCCCCTTCCCTCAGCTCACATCTCCCTGCAGCCTTGCCTTGTGTCAGCTGTGCCTGCCATGAGCACATTGTGGGTAACCAATTTCACCCAGCACAGAGCTGGGATTTCAGTACCTCCCTGCTCTGCAGTAGCCACTTGGGCTGTTAGATCCCATCTGGGCTCAGCTTTCCAGTGCAAAGAATTTCTGGAAACAGCATAATGTTGTATGAGTGGGGAATTTACTGCTTTTGATGCTTGCTGGGTTACTGTAGGTGATTTAGAGGACTCTGTGTGTTAATAGGAAGCAGCACTGCAGCTGCTCTCCACGTCAAGGAAAAGAAAAAGCATATTCCATCTCTTCCACACATTCACCTTCAGTTCACAGAACTGAAAATAGAATGGACTAATCATCAATTAAGAGTTTGCTAAGAGAAGCAGTTAACCAGAAAAGTATGGCTACGTATGCACTGTCTTCTATGCAGTAAAACCAGGAATTATAAAAATAAGCAAAATAATATTAATAATTGTTTTTAAAAAATCATTCTTCTATTCCCAGTTTTGTCACTACAAACTTACAGAGGGGAAGGGAAGGGAAGGGAAGGGAAGGGAAGGGAAGGGAAGGGAAGGGAAGGGA